>NC_043989.1:3970166-4270166 GCF_902150065.1 Myripristis murdjan
GGCCCACAGCTTGCAATCTTTTATTAACAGCCGAACTGGATCAGCAGCCTGCAGCCTGTAGAGCAACTTAGCTGCAGTGGTGGATGGAGTAATCTAACCCATTAAAAATATGAAATAAAATAAAATAAAATAAATAGGCCTAGATAGATAGATAGATAGATAGATAGATAGATAGATAGATAGATAGATAGATAGATAGATAGATAGATAGATAGATAGATAGACAGATAGATAGATAGACAGACTACATAAAATTATGTCAAAAAGAAGTAGAAGAGGAAGACAACTACAGTGATAATAATAATCACAATAACAATAGTTGGAGGCTTTCTTGTGTTTTGTGTGAACTTTCTCTTTATTATTTTACCAGTAATGCTCAGCAGCGTCGCTCCCTCATGACGCTCGGTGGAAGTGTCCTCAAACACTTGATGGATCTCATGTCAGAAACACACCAGCCTGCAGCCTGTCAGCACGGTTTTCCTTCTGATTCCACCATCATTGTGTCTGTGAGGATGTGAGGACCCCCCACCACCCCCCACACCCACCCCCCAACCACCACCACACACACACACACACACACACACACACACTCACACACACACATGCCGTCAAGGATGTTGGACGTTAAGGTGACGAGCCTGTCATCCTCCCCTCTGCTTTTCTGCTATCGGTGTATTTATTCAGGTTTTCTTCCAGAAAAGCGCGGAGGAGGTGCCACTGGAGCAAAGCCAAATAAAACACAGAGACTGAACAGACAGATTAAAAAAAATAAATAAAAAATGCACTGCACAAGCGGCAGCAACAAATAAGCTGCAACTGAACATGACCAACAGCCTCATCTCCATGAGCCAGCAGGCTCATGGCTTATTTCCAGCTGTTGGAGGAGAATAAAAGGTTCCCTATGCTGCCCTTTACGCGGCCATAATATCTGCTTTTTATATTCCCATTATCAGACAAATAAATATTGTAACCACAAATAACTCACAAACTGATTCCTCAGCCCTTCTAAAACCATCTGTCTTTTGTTGATACGTTCTGTCAGGTTTTTTTATTTTTATTTTTTTACAGTTTATATATTTATTTTTGGCTATTCTTGGCGTGGTGGACGAGTATAACACCACATGCAGCGTCTCAGTCGGGTTAGTTCCATTATCGGACAGACCAAGGCTGTACAGTGCCTCTTAATGATTTTGTTCTTTTCCCAACATCATTTCCATCTTGAAAATATGTTTTGTTGCTGTTGTTGTAGTTTGAGGGTCTGGAACATAAAATGCCCACCAACAACAACCCTACAAAGCCTGGAAAAGCAACCGAGGAGATCAAAAGGACTTTGTAGAGTGAAATATGCGTTCAGTCTTTCATTACAAAAATGGCCATTCTTAAATCTGCTGACTGTTTGTGGGTCATCGTCCAAATTTTGCGGTAAAAAACCCAAACAGGCCAGACAGACTTCCAATAATGGAAGTCTAGCCGGAAGATTGTCCGGTTTACATTAACTCCTGAACTGATTCCAGACCTGTAAGAATAAACGGCCTCTCCAGTCAAGGATGTCGCAGATTAGAGTGATGAAGGCTGTCATCCCTCCTCCTCTCTCGCTCTCTCTCTCTCTGCTTGTCTGAATTCACAGCTGAAACACACTGAAAAAAGGGTCCTTTGGTTCAGGTGTGGGGTTAGCCTTGGATTTGACTTATGTACTAAAGAGCCCTGTGAAATTTTAAAGAAGAACTGAGTTTCAATACTGCTGATTTCGAACTTTTCACATAAGTGTTCCTCACAGCACTGGAGATGGTTCTGATAAGGTATAAAAACTAAAGGACCATTTTCTGTAATTATAGCACATCAGTTTCTGTATTATCAAGGTTCTGCTAAAGCCTCAAGAACCATTTCCTGATGCTGCAGTGAGTGGAACTATACACCCAGCCCAGGAGCTGAATCACCTGGATTCAGGATACAAGAACCCTTTTGTTGTTCTGCAACCTTGAGAACCCCTTTTGCTGAGCTGTGTCACAGGGGTTCTGCAATCTTACCACACCAGGAAGAACCATTTTATGATGCTGAAGTCTACAGAACTATTTTTCTCATGAACACATGTAATCAGCTGTGGTACCAGAACAATATTTTGGTTCTATAGCCTGCAGAACCTTTATTATCAGAGTGTAGAATCACCAGAGGACATGTGGCACAAGCTTAAAGAACCATTTTCAGACAGGATAGCCTGTAGAACTTTTTTTTTTCATCAAAAATGTAGAACCACCAAGACTCAGCTGTGCATGCTACAAGAACTATTTTTAGTTCTAAAGCCTTGAGAACTTTTTTCTCTTTTTTGTATTGGGGTCTGTGGTTCTGCTGTCTTATTGGTCTGAAAGGTGTAATTCTCTGATGTTATAGAACCATTTTTGTTGGGGGTGCAGAATCCCCTGGGTTCTGCTATGGCACAAGAACCAGTCTGTGGTGCTGTAGCCGGTGGAACCAGTTTGCTGTGAGTGTACCACCAAGATGTTGCTATATTGCTAACAAGTCATTTTATGATATAGGATAGTTTATAGAACCATTTTCATTAGATTCAGCAACAAGAACCATTTTGTGGTTTTACAGCGTGTGGAACCATTTATGCTGACAGTGTATCACCAGGGCTCTGCTATCTTAAAGAGCCATTTTTATGATGCTGTGGTCTCAAGAACCATTTTTACTGAGGGTGTGGACTCTCCGGGGTTCCTCTGTCATGACACGAGAACCATCTTGAGGTTCCACGGCCTGGAGATCCCTTTTTGCTGAGAGTGTGGAATTACATTATTCTGCATTTGGAGGGTTTCAGTCCTTGACTCTGCGCCTCCCTCAGGGGAAAACCTGGCGCCTCCTGCCCGGATCAGACGACTAGAAACTGGATGGAGAGGAGAGGAGGAGGAGGAGGGGAAAAAAGTAAAAACAGAATGAAAAAAGAGAGGAAAAACCGCTGAGACGCAGGCTCGGGAGGCTGCAGGATGTCATGTTGCATTGCACTGAGCGGTACAGGCCTCAGAGGCTGCTCAGCCACAACAGGTAATTATCAGTGCTATTTTTAACGAATCATCATCATTATTATTATCATTATTATTATTATTATTATTATTATTATTATTATTATTATTATTACTATTACTATTATTATTATTGTTGTTGTTGTTTTGTTGTTGTTGTTGTTGTTGTTATTATTATTGTTATTGGGGATTTTTGAAGTTTTCTTGTGATGTGTTGGGGAAAAAAATTGATGATTGGTGGGCAAATCTGACAAAAGGCAGCCGCCTAAATAAAACCCATCGTTTCATTAATTCGACATTTAAGATTTCCGAAGTTTATTTTCTCCCCTCAACTTTAAATGCAAGACGATTAATTTTCTTCCTGCCGCTGTTTGCCTCAGATAAACCTATCGATTAGACATCAGTTGGATTCCTAGCCGGGGCTTTATTGAGTAAGTTGGTGAACCTTAAAGTGAATTACAGGAACTGCTCTGCCCCTCCGGTGAACTATTTAGGTGAATCTAATTTACTTTGATAAAGACCATCGATTTTATTTACTCTGATCGCCATTTTCAGCGCGAGCTTTATTGTCGGACTGAAAGAGCAGAGTTTGTGGGAGTTTTGGGGTGAAAAAAGAGAATTTGGATCATAAAATTTAATATATTATTTAAACTGATGACTCACAATAGGATTTGTTATTATTTGACACACATTTAGCATAGATAACATACAGACCTATAATAATAGCCTAATTATTATTATTATGATTATTGTTATTATTATGAGATTTTGCTCATAAAATCAATATACTCTGGGCTCTAAGAGATGCTCTGTCAATTATGCTGGCAATAGAGCAAGTCATATATCCTCAATCAATACAGCAACCAATCAATACATCAATGGACAAATCATCAATGTGGATTTTAATGTGCATTATCTTTTTTTTTTTTTTTTTTTTTTTTTTTTTTTTTGTCTGCAGGAGTCACACAAACCAGCAGCTCCAGCACCGCAGCAGAAACACACAGCACTGGTGGAAGATGCGCAGCTTCATACAGTAAAGTAAAATCCAAGGGAAATGTGAATTATTTCATCATTATGAGTTATTTTCTCTCCCCACAGGGCAACGTGACTAAACATTTTTTTTTAATCCAAAAAATATTTTGTCCTAATGATATTTCTTGGCAGAAAATAGGTCATTCTGAATTGATTCCACATTGTTGTAGCCTAATACTGTAAACGGTGATGCAGTGCTCAATAAAAAGGTGGGTAAACCAGAGTCTCAAGTCGGTGATTATGATAAGGCAATTAGGTTTCACTTATATTTAATTTTACTCGCAGAATTATTCTCACTTTATACGCCATTTTCCTTAAAATACCCCACAATCGTTTAAAATGAACCAGTTTTCTTGCAAATTCCTGTGATAAATCTTGACTAATTTTCTCGCACAAACCTAAAACAACGAGAAATCGGACCAAACAAAGCGAAGGGTAAAAAAAAAAAAAAAAAAAAAAAAAGACTTCAGGTGGGCTCACCCTCCTCTCAGTATCGGACTACAGCCTGTTGTACACATGCGTCGCATTTAAGTGTAATTGCCCATATCATTGGCTTTTGTCTTGTTTACAAAGCGGGCAACAGGAGCGGTAATTTAATTTCCTCCGCCGCATTGAAGAGCCACCAGCCGCCTGTCAAGCCTTGCTCAGGCGCCCCGGCCCCGGGCAGCGAGCAGGAGTGTGGCCGGGGGCGTTTCAGGAGAGAGGCGGAGGGACGAGTGAGCAAGGGAAAGACTGATGGAGAGAGAGAGAGAGAGAGAGAGAGAGAGAGAGAGATGGGGAGAGAACGGGGGGGGTCCTCCTTAGTCCAGACGGCCTCCTCCAAAATAAAAACGGATATGAGTGCTGTCCCAGGACGTGGAGCAGGATAAACCCACCCCGGCTCAGTTTACCCACCTTTCCAGCCTGATGTAAATCAATACATTTTTATTATCCTCGGTCAAATGCTGTAAACCCAAATATCTGCTTGCTCAGTTTTCACATATTTCCTTATTTGCTTACATTAATCACATTTTCATAATGGTTCCACTATTTCAGACATCAATAGTTTTATATTCCATTACATTTAGTTTATACATGCTTATTAATATAGCCTAGAGAGGACCTCTCTATAATTTAGTAACACTCAATTTGAATAAGCAGTGCTGTACAGTAAGTCACTGCATATTTCCCATCAACACAGTCTATTTAATACTGTATGTATCCAAATTGTCTCCATAATGTTAAACTGTTTACATTCTTTTTATTGCTTTAATGTATATGTTTTTTTAAATAATTTTTATTGTTTTAATGCTTATGTTCTTATACTCTGAGTCCATTATCATCATTATTATTACCTATTAATTTCTAGGTCTGGTTTTAAGAAATGCAAAATGGAGATAAATTAGGCTTTTTTTTTTTTTTTTTTTTTCCTTGATGCCATACTGGTTGTTTGCCTTTTGATGATGGGGGTCATGTTGGTTATCCTGCTTTTTATTTACGACAACATAACTGAGTCTATCCAATATTAAGAAAAAAAAAACTTGACTGGAGAGAGAGAGAGAGAGAGAGAGAAAGAGAGAGAGGCCCAATCTGAGGATCATATGGACAAATAAATAAATAAATACATACATACATATAAGGAAATGACATCATCTGTGTAACAATGATCATCATAAAGCAAACAGCCCCAAACATAAACAACAATCACGTTTATTGTCAAAAAAAGAGCTGACTTTCATTTTTCATAGGTTTAGATGCACTAACCCTCCATTAGGCTTCATCTCTGGTTATGAGCATAATATATGAGATTAGCATAATATAATTCTAAAACAGATTATCTACCAAAAACAGCGACTCTTGTAAAATGATGGACAGCAATTAAATATTTCAGCAAACGGCCAGGTTTTAAAGGGCAGTGGGTCACTTAAGTCCTCGGTTGACAAAAGGAAAACACTTTCACAGACTGGATCCCTCTTTATACGTTTGAAAAGAAAAAAAAAAAAACAATCAAATGATGAATTTCAGGCAATATTTCCTTTTTCCAAAATGAATACATATCAGTTTGGAAATGAGCTCTTTATTGGCAGCGTACACATATGAGGAAGTACAATGGAAAATAAAACAAGTATTGCACTGTGTGTGTGGTGTGTGTTTGTGAGAGAGAGAGAGAAAGAAAGGGGGGGTTGTTTGCTAGAGGAGAGCAAAAGGAAAGGAAGGAGGTGGGAGGGAGAGAGAGAGGGAGAGAGTGAGAGGGGAGAGAGAGAGAGAGAGAGAGAGAGAGAGAGAGAGAGAGAGAAGCCAGCCTCTCTAATAATGATGCGCCCTCAGGCCTGATGTGCCATCTCTCTCTCTCTCTCTCTCTCTCTCTCTCCCTCTCTCTCTCTGCCATGCCTTCTCCATCCAATCAAAGCGGCTGGTTGAAGGACAAATGGTGAACCAGCCTCCAAACAACAGCTTCCATACGGGCAGCGCAGTTCCGGGTTTCTAATTACGCCATGATACAATGCAATATTCCATGGCAAATATTCCCACATAAATTCATTTCACAAGCCATTAAAGATACAGCGGGTGAGATCATTTACATCACAGGTCCCAGTACAATACAGCACGACGCAAGCTTTACAGCGCCGCCAAATGTGCCAAGTCCCCCCGGTTGAACGGCAACCTGGTAGGCATTAATCACATAATGTCTCACAAATTAAAGTATTGCTGGGGCCTGACCACCACGGCGTCAGATAAATGCGCTCTATTAGAGGCCCCAAGCTGTGCGGAAAACAATTGATTGCTTGTTTGTGTTTTCATATGGCGTCCGCGAACATGCAGAGTGATGGATGAGAGCCCCGCCGTCATCGGTTGCTTTTAGGTCGATTGCTTTTGGTGTTTTTGTTCCCCCCCTAATAGGAGGAGGAGAGCTGGTCAGTCTGCACACACCTTATATTTTTCTTTATTGAGGCCCAGCGGTGCAGAGGGGGCTGATGGGAGTTGAAACCTGGGCCAATAAGGGTAGATGTTGATTGCAAAGACAGCAGGGTCTTAACTACAGCTACGTTCACAACCGCAGGCCTTCATGCTCAATTTGTAATTGCTGCTCATATTGATTTGTTTTGGATGACTGTTTGTTTCTGTTCCAAGTTGTAAGCTGTTGACAGTACAAATATGAATAGACGCACTTCAGTATGAATTGAAGTGTGCAGGGAAACAATAACAAAAGATATCCAATCCAGTTTTATGTCAAGTACATTTTGTTTAGAGTGTGCGCCTTCAGGTGTCTACCCAAATACCAGTGCAGACACTATCTGACTTTCTGTCCACTGCTGCGTTTTGTTGTTTGCTTAGACAAGCTGCTGTGGCTGCAAGAACTATGACAAGTGACACGTGCATGACATGCGATTTACTGACTGATCTGCACATTCACTGATGTTGCACATGAGTTGCATGCACCTTAGGATCCAGTTCTGTACAAGAAAAATAAAAGTTCTGTCTCCAAGAAAATAAAATGTGACTCTATGTGGCTTTTTGCAGTTCACACAGATCTGTGGCACATGTGAAGGCAAAAATGAGAACTGGATCACTTTTCAGCTGCAGTGTGAATGGATAACCTGTCAAGACTCTGCTGTCTATTACACTTGACTACAACTTCGTACTTTTACCAAGAGTAGCATACAGTTTGGTAGAGTTTGGTGTCTTACGCCGCTTTTCCACTGCATGGTATGGTATGGTTTTCCAGGCAAAAAATTGCGGATGATACCTGGTACTGTTTTTGGTATCACCTCCATCAAGCTGTGATGACACTAAAAGGTGACATGAAAACACTGCAGAGCATTGATTGGTCAGAGAGAACCATCACTGAGCTATTGTGTCATCATTGTGTCATCACATTATCCAAGCTACTTTAGCGGCCACAGTTTTTTTTTTATTCACTGGACAACTCGATTAAATGGCAGCCTGCAAAACCCCACCATGGTCAAGAATGAAGAAAACCATCCCTCCGATATCCCTCATTGTTCCTGCGTGTGTCACGTTGAAGATGGCGTCACGGCAGCTTCATGAGGCGTCGCTGTGATGACCAGCTAGACTGAGGGTTTAATATCGCAGTTGAAAACAAAACTCAGAAAGGTATCTGGTACTAAAAGCAAGTAGAGACGAGCCGAGCTGATACCATGCAGTAGAAACGCTGTACTACCTAAGGACATTTTGAGTGGATACACTAGAAAAAAAATCCAACCTTAGCGTGCAAAAAACACTGAACATGAGACTAAATGACTTGTTAAGATAGAGATTTTTGTTTTTCTGTCCGAGGAGATATGAACCTGTGACGTTCTGGTTGCAGGACAGCCTCTCCATACAATCCAACCTGCTACTGGTAGCTATTGGTAAATACCCACTCGAAACGTAATCACCCACTTAATCCACTGAGACTCATCCAGCTCAGACATGTAGTCTTATTATGTTGAGTGTCTACTGGATTGTTCTGTCTCCAAAGTCTATTTAGTGTGAGATTAATTTATTCCAGTTTGTAGATAATGATTTGACCAGTACTGTAATCATCTACAATGACTTCAAGCTATGGGGCTTAATTCAAAAATGTGTATAAAACAATATTAACATTAAACAAACATAAATAATCACATTCAGTAAGATGTTACCTGTAAGAGAATGGGGTCAAAATGTTTCATCACTTCAACGTATGGAATAGAGACCTTTAATTTCATGCCAGTGTTCATATTGTCAGAAAAGGCGTCTCGTGTTTCAAATCTCATTTTGAAATGAAAATGTCCAGTTCATGTTTGCTTCCTGTTGCTCTCTCTCTCTGTAATGTCATGCTTATTTTTTTTTCTACAGTGGCTATTATTTGGGCTCAGCTTACTGTAATATGTTACATGTGATTTCTTTATTTCATAACCTTACAAAGGAACTACTCATAATGGCTTTTTGTCCTTAGATCGACACCATCTGTTGTTCTAGGGGCTTCAGATTACGTTTGACTGATATCATCTGTCTGAAGTGTCTGTGTAAAAATAAATTGCCAGTAAACCGAATATGTCTTGTTTACTGCCTACATTCTCCTGGTTGAAATACTGTGAAAATACAGCACAAAATGTTTCCTCCATAAGATGCGATGTAGAGAAACGCTTGTGGACATGCATCAAACTATTAAGCGGAGGTAATCAATTCTAATTTGTGAGTCGCTCTGGATAAGAGCATCACCCAAACGCATCAAGTGTAAATGTAAATCTAAGTGATGCGTCAAATGCTGCAGAACCATATCACTGCTTGAACTCTCCCACAACACTAAAAAACAGTTTTACATCAACATCTCTTGGTTCGAAACATTCATTACTTTGTCAAGATGATGCTACTGTGCAAAGTCAAGGTGAAGGCGAGTCTCCAAGAGAATATTTTTGCATTAATTGACGTTTAGTGGGATCAGTCTCATAGGTGCTGACGGCAGGTGCAGCAGCAGAAATGATGAGCATGCCCTCCAATTATTGCCCCTATTTGCCCCTCACACCCCCACCCAACGGTAAATAAAAATGAGGGCACACATGAAGCACAACAACACCAGTATCACCAAAAATCAACAGTATTTACAGCAAAAAATTTTAATGTATGCTTCTTTTTCCATTAAAAGTCCCTATTTTCATATTTCCAATAACTGTTTTATATTACATACTGTGACTTAAAATGGGAATTTATGCCAGAAAATGTACATCAGCCTAAAACTGAGTAAATTATATTTTGCAAACAAACAAAAAGGGGGGTAACGTACATCCCTGCCACAACGGTAAATCTAAAAACCCTCATAACACGATCAAATGGGTAATTGCCCCCCTCCTAAAATGAAATGCTGCTGTTGTACAACAGTTTAACCTGAGAAGGGGGATGTTGGAGAAATAAACTGTGTTTCTGCAGGACGGGACGCAGGATGCATTACCGGCAGCAGGTTTTCATATGGTTGATGCTGAGTCTCGGCTCTCCCGCTGTTAACTGGGTGTTTTATCTTGGGAAAGCGTGCAGCCAAGAGGAGGCCTGGCTGCAACGCCAGCCAAGGCGGCTAATTACATTTTCCATCTCGACAAGAATGGAGGATCCCTTCCTATGTTATTAATCATAATGAGGGGAATATAATAAGCTATCATACATCATGCCGTTGACAGTCGTAGTTTGCCATTTGCAAGCCCAAGCATTCTTCTTGTTTTAATGGCCGTAAACTGAATTAATGTACACAGAGTTCGATGCCCATAATCAATCGTGGATGAGATTTAAGGCCTTTTAGCCTCACCCTCTAAGATTTTGGATGGATATCAAGAATGTTATTGTTCAGGAAAACACTGTGTGTATGTGTGTTGGTGCATGCATGAGTGTGTGTGGGTGCATGCACGTGTGTATATGTGTGTGCATGTGTGTGGGGGTGCTATGCATGCGCGTGCAAATGTGCTTGTGCTCGTGTGTCTCGGATATGGTGTCGAAGGCAGAGTGCAAACACCGCTGAACTGTATTTTTTTCCTCTGTTGTCAACCCTGACATTTCTGAATCAACTAGGGGTTGGTGATTTTATCACTGTGTTTAATAACAGCACGAAAAATGAAAAGATCCTGAAGGTAGCTATACCTCCTGAACGGCTATCTAGAGAGTGAAACAGCTCTGCAATGTAATTTATCGTGACTGAGCCCACTGCCCTCAGGCTTCTCCTTTGAAAAAAAAAAATCTCAGAAACTAACAAATAGGAAATAAAGGCATTTCTCCTCTTAATCCTCCTCACCGCAAGGGTGCAAGACACAGGTTAAGGACTTCACAGCGGTACACAAGCGAGACAGGGTCCAAGTCAGTCTGGTCAGTGTTTCGATAACTTCATCAATCCTGAAACGCAATCAGATACAGTCCAACTCTAAGCTGCTGTTGCCCTCTGGGAGGCTGCGAGAGACATTCATTTTGGCGAGGAGGGGCCACGATCTCCCTTTTGTAATTAAAGAGTACCCAAATAAACTGTTTGGGCTGTGTGTGTGTTACCCCTGAAGTGGAACAGTTAGAAACAAATAAAAGGCTAATGAAGAAATGATTGCTCTCTTACAGGAAGAGGGAAGAGAAGGGACTCTTAAGGCAGCGAGCTGCTTGCATGGAGTGTTCACAGCCCCAAAACAGGCCCTGTGCACAGTGTGTTTGGAATCATTTGTGGGAGGAAAACAAATGTAATGATGAACACAGGTGTGTGTGTGTGAGGTGTGTGTGTGTGTTGTGTGTGTATAAAATAGTACATTATTTAAGATGTTCAGGAGTTGAGATAAGATCGGGCATTGTAGGTGTGCATGCTTGTGTGTTTGTGATTGCATGCTATATTTTGTGTTTGCGTCTTCACATTTCCGCATCTGTTTATGGATTAAAGTGGTGAATCGCTTAAATAAGTTAGACAC
Source organism: Myripristis murdjan (assembly GCF_902150065.1). Taxonomy (NCBI): domain Eukaryota; kingdom Metazoa; phylum Chordata; class Actinopteri; order Holocentriformes; family Holocentridae; genus Myripristis; species Myripristis murdjan. The sequence continues at coordinate 3,981,607 of NC_043989.1, forward strand.
TCATAAAATTCCCATAATTAAAACTGAGCTCGGCGTTCCCGTAACCCTGAATGCGATCTCAGCTGAACCTTAAGCGAGCGCCTTTTGTTGAATGTTTACTCTTCGTGGCAGATAACTGACGGCAGATCAAGACGTTGAGCCGTTTGCGATGAAAGTTTTGACTACAGAGATGAAAGTTTGTGAATTCCACAGTACAACTCTGTCTCCGGTTACAAAGGGAGGTCAATCCACTTGCGGTGACTAGATTTTAGTGGCGAGGGCGCCGTAGGTGGATGAAAACACAGGCCGCAGACATGCCAGCTATGTCGAGGTTTTGGCGCTCAGCTGTCTTGCCGTGTTAAGGAGCCGGTGTTTGTGGAAAGTCTGTGAAGGCCCATAAGATGAAATTTGTTAATGTGTCATCTAACACAAACTCGATCGCCCGTGGAAAGTGTGTTGCATACCTCTGTGCAGAGCTGTTGCAGAGGCTTGTTGGGGCTATTTGGTGTATCAGCGCTCATCTGAAATGTGATCTTTCACATCTGCGTCTCTCAGCCGTGGCCAGATTCCTGGCTACTGTAACCAAGGGGATTGTTTTGTTCCACGGCAGTGCAACTTCAACGCTCCTTTGACTGTCCACCCATAAAAGTGTCAAGATTGAAATATCTGGATTAAGAATGGGTGAAGTGGCTGCCATTTTCAGCAAGTCATGTGAAATATCTCTGTCGTCGACACCCAGGCTTCCACCAGGAGGAAAATGCATTAGTCCCAATGGAGCGCAGTCCTCTGGAAACCAGATATCACACTTTTATTAAGAAGGACACAAGTTAATTTATGTCAGAGCTTAAATTGAGCCTGGTGCTTTGGCTGGTTCTATGTTAATGACAAGGCAGGTGTTTGGGGGCCAACCAAAGCTATTTTTCTGTTTTTCTGAAAAGGCTCATAAAGTTTTAGCAATGTATCGAGGAAAAAACAAACAAACAACAAGTCATTTAGTCTCATTTCAGTCGTACAATCTTGTTTTTCTTGCGAAGAAATAAAAAATCTGCCAGGTGGGATGAGATAATCCAACTTGTTGCCAGTGCAGTCTCACTTGTTCAGGAATTTTGCAAGTATAAATATATTGAAACAAGGCAGAGTAAGGCAGATCAGCAAGCAGAAAATGACACTTGATTCAAGAAAAATCTGGAAACAAGTTGATTAGCATTGGAAACAAGCAGGATTATCTCATCCCACTGGCAGATTTATTGAACCTTGTTGTAGAAAAACAAAAGTCTTAAGCAGTGATATAAGACATATAAATGAGTGTTAAGTTGGTATTTCTTGCACTCTTGGTGTAAAAGCAGGTTGGGAAGACACTAATCACTTGCGAAGACGGAGATTTTTGCAGTTACAGACGTTATTATCAGTCAAGGTAATGATGTTTGATTGAACAAAAGCCAGAGACACAAATATTACAAGAACAGGCAAGCACACGACTTCAGCGCTTACAAGAGCTACTACAAGAGAGGACAGAGAAGGCAGCCGCACACAACAGCAGAACAGCAGCAGAGTCAGAGAGCGAGCGTGACACTCTTGACTTTGCATGGCTTGTCCGTGCACGCCGAGGGCTCTGCTCATGTCGACGCAATTCCCATCTGCCATTGTCTTGCCAAAGAAGCAGAAGCCTGGAGATCCACAGCCTGAAAAAACAGCAGCGCCCGACGTCTCCCTTCAGCACCCCCCCCCTTCCTCCACCTCCCCGGCCTCACTCGCAACCAATGATCGACGCACTACTCATGGAATGACACTAAAGTAAGGCGAACGGGGTGTCTGGACAGCGTCTCCTGCCTGGATCCTCTGAACTATCGAGCCTCTTGAAACGTTTTGTCGCCATGCCGTCCAGGCTGTGCCATTTTCATTCCATTCCGACTGCTCTGCTCTTCCACCTGTCATCTGCAGTCCGAGCTCGCTGCAGCCGACCTGCTGACAGCTGCTGAACGTGAGGGGATTCACAACGCCACCGTCAGGGGGGAAAGTCTATCTGTCCGTGTGTGTATATTTAGCTGTCATTAAGGTCCCTGTGTTCATGGAGAGCTCTTCATACTGCACGGGCTCAGTTACAAACAACTCACTTTGAGCGGGTAATCTGCGTCTGAGATCAAATGTCTGATATCAACATACTATTAAGTCATGTCAATCAGTAAAGTTGCACAAGGTAATGTCACATCGTGGTGGAAAGATTTGCCCGAAATCCCTGAAACCTGGCTGGTCTGTGGTGCTTTAAACCAAGACTGCAAGAAATATCCAGTTAACACATCGTTTAGTCTTATATTCAGTGTAAACTCTTCTTTTTCTTTAAACCAGTGTAAAAATGGCCCATAGGATGAGATAATCCCACTTGTTTCCAGTGCATGTTTTTCTGGCAACAAGTATAAATATGCTGAAACAAGGCAGAATAAGGCAGATGAGCCCACTGGAATCAAGAAAATAACACCTCATTCAATAAAACTCTGGCAACAAGTTGATTAGAGTTGGAAACAACAAGACAGGTTTATCTTGCCTCGTGCAGCTTTAAGAATGACAAATGCTACTTTGGTGGTAAAATTTAGTGTGGAAGAAAAACCATTCGATCGCAGGGTTTTTCCAAATGTTCCACTTAGGGGTAATTAGATGCAGGATCACAACAAATGTAATGTCTGTTTCTCTGCAGGTGACAGGAAATTATCTTTGACATGGCTCCTCAGTGAAAACACAAAATATAGGAGAACAATAACACGCAACACAGCAAAGTGCATAAAGCACCTCTTTAAGCTCTCCCAGGATTACCACACAGCCTGTAAGCCTCTGGGGTTCAAGGGTAAGTTTTATTACCTCACAAGAGCATGTTTGATTAGACAGACATGAGAGAGGGAGTAAACACAACAAACATGACAAGCTTTTTAGTCATTAACATTTGCCTCGATCAGCAGGGAAATAAGTTTGACCCCATGCAGTTTTATCTGGCTTGTTACTTGTTTGAGGCCTTGATACAGATCTCTGCTTTCAGGATATCTTCTTCACAGGATGTGAGAATGCCCTCAGCCACCATCTCCGAACAGGTGATATATGAGGTTCAAACCATTGAAGTCGATCCATAATAATCCTGGGACAAAGCTGAGAGTGTTTGGAGAAACATAAATACTACCACCATGGCTCTATTTTCAATAAACCTGGCCCACAGTCGTTCAGCCGTCAGCCTATCTCTGATCTTGTGCTTGAGTTGTATTACCCTCAGCTTGATGGATGCTGAGGGGAGATCGGGTTAATGGCCATGACAGTGAAGATGGCAATGTTGATGAAACGTTTCATCTTTCGTGATAAGGCGGAGAACTTCTGCTCCAGCTTTTCCGTCCCTCGCGCAGCAGCTGTGTTGTACAGTGAAGAGAATCACACTTTTCAACACACTCTCAGTGACATGAGAACTCTGAAATGCAGATTACACGTTGTGGATGGGAATAAAGTGGAGATTACATTCCTCCAAACGTTTTTTTGCAAACTGAATCATGAGACAATAGCGTGGATTCGACAGGTAAAATGATTAGCTCATGGGTAAATTTAGCCAACTTTGGAGGGTCGAAGGTTATCAGGATGATTTACCGACATAAACTGATATGATTTACTGGCTGCTGGTGATGCTGCATGGACATTTATCTCCAAAACAATCCCCGTTGTCAGACTAGAGGATAATTGTCCAGGTGAGCCTCTAGCTACATGAATAGCAGTCAACGTGGTCAGGTGATGGATTCTATTTTTAGATTGAAATGTAACCCAAAGCTTATCACTCCCATTAAGCTGACTATAAATCTTGGAACTATTTTGCTCATTGAGCAACACCTCTGTCCACACTGGGGCCTGTTTACATATTACTCCACCTGTCAGTGCTGCTTGCAAAGGGAGTCCCAAGAGGAAAAATGTGCGTAGTAATGCACTTATTTGGTGAACAAAATAGTTCCATTATGTGGTTTATGTCTAATAGAAGCAACAAGCCTTGGAATAATTATCGTTGTTGCATTTTGTTGCGGACGGGCAAAATACTTTGCTTTTTAAAGGTTTTTTGGGGGGTTAAAATGTTAGTGAATGAATGTGATTCTGATGTAACCCTGATGACTGCTATTTATTTAGCGAACTGCTCAATTAGCCACATCTCTGAACAAACTCTGGAGACAAAAGCCAGGTTCGACTTCCCCTTATTAACACTTGTTTATAGACTGGACTGGCTAATCTGGGGAATCTAGATCAGGAGAAAGCAATCCTCACAAAGGAAGTACCCTTATGAAATGAGCAAGCAAAGCCAGCATCCTCTTGCTCTCACATCTCCAGCCTCGGCACATCTAAAAACTCTGAAGAGATAGGGGCCTGAGGAAGGCATTTCAATTGTCTTTTACACATATGACTTATGACTTACTCTAATCCTGTAATCTTCTGTGTGAATGATGGTAGTTAATGGGCTGTGGACGGTAGTTTCTCACTAAGTGCCATCATTCATACGTTTCAAGCCTCAGTGGCTTCGCTTCAACTGCCAGATATGAAATGCTCAACTGAAAATGGTCCAAAGGCAGATTCTCTGAGGGGTGCTTCAAGTATTTTCATTCCTCTACTAGAGGATACATGAGATTATATAGAGAGAGGCTTGTGACAGGTAGGTTGCCAGTTTGAATCCCTGCTGGTAAAATTGACCATGACATTCTTCTGGCTGTAGCTGCTACTGTCAAAGTGTCCTTCAGCAAGAACTGACTTCCAAGACCACTCAAAATCATTTACCAAACCACATAATTAGTTTATTTATCTCATTTTAATTAGGTTTAATGAATTTATTTCTCTTACCTCTTCCATGCATTTCTGTCTCACATAATCACAGGAATATTGTTGGGGTGCTATGACGGCCATGTACTTTTTTACAGCAAAAAAATCTCCATTTTAGCAAGTCATCCAGTCTCATATGCGGTGTTTAAATCTTGTTTTTCTCCAAACAAGTTAAGAAGTTAACAAGTTAAGTGTCATTTTCTTGATCCTAGTGGCTGATCTGCCTTTTTCTGCCTTGTTTCAACACATTTATACTTGCTCCAAGAAAAAGTCCTGAAACAAGTGAAACTGCACTGAAAACAAGTGGGATTATTCACTTTGTTTGAAGGAAAAACAAGATTTTAACACTAAATGTAAGGCTAGTTGACTTGGTAAGACTTGTTATTTTTTTTGCAGTGCAGCTATTTCCAAACCTGTATGATACATGATTATCTTGAATACAACTCATTGGTGTTACAGGATAAGTAAAAGCAGCCGTCTCCTCCCTCAATTACCTCGGTGCTCCCATCGCTCAGCGCCCCGCCTGCACTAATTGAAACAAACAACTAACTTTTTTGCCCATGTAAGCAACATGCGCTCCAAACCAATTGCATCCAATCAGTTTAATTGACACAGGGCTGTGGTGGCGGACTCACACTGATAGTGGCCTCCTGTTTAAAATGAACTCTAAATCTCTGTCCTGCGCTCCACCCTCCACCCTCCCCACTTCCCCAACCCAAAGAGCAAGAGAAAATACACTGCAAAAAATGTTCACCTCAACAAGAGCCTACAGCACTGTTTTTGTTTTAAATAATGTAACAAGTGGTCAGAGAATTTAGTTATTTGGAAACGAGTTCCATATTTGAATAAAACCAACTCACGGATGTAATGATATCCTGAAATAAATCACTGCTTGTTTCAAGATCCCAAATGCAATCACTTTCTGCTGTGCAATCGCTTTGACTGGCCAAGATGGTTGAGTGATTTAAATAATGCATAAGACTGGACAAGACATGGAGACAAAGTGGCCATAACAAACCACAACACTAAAAGAGACTGTCCTCCATCAAAAAAACGACCCCATACAGCGTTTATACTGTAGTTTATTATGATCTATAGTTACGCTTTAAAGTTAAGCGACCTCTAGTGGTCGGGTAAATAACAGCACTGTGGTGTTGTGTTAAGGAAACACCACATAAGGAGGCTGGTGGGGTGGCCGATGGGTCAGTCAACACGTCTTTCATTCAGCACTGTTTGTTTTTAGGTAACTGACATTAGCAAATGTTTTGTGACCTTAACCTTGACCTTTTCCTAACCTTAACCATTACATCAAACCTTTCCTTAACCTTAACAAAAACCTTAACCGAGTATTTTTAATGAACATTAGCTCGCTCAGGAAACAGTCCCGTGGGTCGTATGCACTACAAATTTAGGAAATGCTCCTGTGCATTTGATATGAGGCTTGGAACAAATGACCTGTGTGGTTGGAGGACTTGTTTTCATCAAAAGTTTGCGAACTGTTTAACCGTTATTGGGCCTAGACCTGGACTGGAGTTGGCTATCTTGTGATGCCTGGATATGGTGTCAAAAATAATGAGAGAGAGACAGAGCCCCATGTAATGTCTTAAAACCCGAAGAATTAATTTTATATTGATATGAAAGCTGAAAAGCAAGACAGTCTTAGCATCTTGGTGATCTTAGTGAAGTTGTAATCAGCAAAAATTTGGCATTGTCACTTGATAAACGACTGAAACCACTGGTCAGTTTTTGCAATTGATTAATTTTCCCTCAGTTGACCAATCCATGAATTGATTCTTTCAGCACCAATTATGTTTTTGTTTATTTTTACTTGACAGGTTGCGTTTTGGAAACTCCTCACTTCTTGCAGTGTGTTAGAAGCTGTACAGTTGCTGTCTAAGCAGGCAGATTCTCTAATGAAGCAGCGGGTATCAGCAGATGTGGGTCTATAACTTAATTTCCCCCCCTCAGCTATAGAGCAGATCCTATGGCGTGTAAGTGGTCTTGATGGATGAGCACCACAGCTCGTCATAACCAGCTCCCCAACATCCAGCACCCATCCTCCTCTTCCCTTCAGCCTTATCTCTGCTGCCACAGAATAACCACATCACTGCCATTTTGATAAGTTTACTCACTAAAATTGAAAGTGTCCTGTGTGTGTTAAGAGAGTTTCATGATCCTTTGGCCCTTGGAATCTGTTTAAAACCTGGTATGTAATTTAAAAGTCAAAAATAGGCATATTTATTTTCTTCCTTCATGGAAAATCAATCTTCCGTCATTACAAGAAAGAGGTGACATACTGGTGCCAACCAAGCAAATCAGCCACTTAAATATTTCCCGCAGTACTCTGTGTTATGGTTTAATTTTTTATTCCTTGCTTCCTGCATTCCTGAGCCAACAATAAATCCACCACTAGACCTTTAATCCTTGACATGTTTTTTGGCTCATTGACTGATTCTGTTAGTGACACCTGAAAGCAACACAGCCGGTTTGTCGACTTGCCTGATAAGTGATGAGAACACAACAGCAACAAGGTGATCCACAAGTCCCTGGGAGATCGCAGGCGACTTTATTTATGTAGCACGTTTCATACAGATCAAACATCTAGCACAAAGTGTCTCACACAATAAAACAATAAAACAATACCCCACCCCTAAACAACAACAACAAAAATATTAAAAACAAGAACTGAGGAAGCGCTATGTAAATCTCCTCAATTTGCAATGAGTAAACACCAGAGGCAGGATTAGGACCAATAAGGAACAGGTGAAACTAAAAATAGCAATAAATAAATAAATTCATATGGAATATATAAAAATAACAAGCTATTTTAAAATATCAGTAAGTGATTATGTTAGGTATTTCCATGGGAAGTGGAGGTGGTAGGCGATGTGAGACTTGGTAGGCTGCAGCTAGAAATCACGGTACAGCAGATGGTTTCTCACCCAAAAATGAACATAGCTTAATGGCATTTCATTTTATTTTACTCTATAATTTGACAGCCTATGAAAAAGTAACAGCTCTTTCTTACAAAAAGGTCAGTCTGCTATCTCTTTGGATAATGCTGACAGTCATCATTCAGTAGCGTATGTTAAACTGTTGTGATCTACCTGGAATGTCCATCCATTTTTTATACTCCCTTGTCCCACTCAGGCTTTTGAGGAGGTTGAACCCTATCCCAGCATGCACTGGGAAGAAGGCAGGGAAACACATTTCATTACACGTTTAGACGTCAACTTTGATGCATGTTGACTCTACAATATTCACACTGAATCATTTTGACTACGATGTGAGTCAATATAGAAGTACACATCATCAGCGTACGTGATCGATCTCCACTGCTGTAGTGGTAAAATGGAGCCCTTTCAGTAGTGATATTAATGTGTTTGGACCAAAATCCAAGGAAGAAGAAGAGGAGGAGGAGAATGTGGAATACCAAACCAATTTTTTTTTTTTTTTTTTTTACTTCTGTCATTGAGTTTAGCACCAATGTTGTGTGGATCTACACATCATTTTATGCTGTGTTCCTATTGCTTGGATAGCAGCAGTCACACTGTGAGATGGGTATGTTGAATTTCTGGCACAGTCAGATTTTTGTCCCAGGCTATCTTTAGTTACAAAACTGTGATAATGGCCATCTTTGAACCTCTCTCACTGTGCGAAGTAGGACCACTGCTCTTCCACACTGGTCATCTTTCTTCTACACCGAGGGACAATTTAGAGGATCCAGTTCACATGACCTGTGTGTCTACAGCACCTGGTGGAAGCCCACTCTGGCAGGGATAAATGCAAACCCACAAAACTGGCCATATGAGGGCTGTGTGGACAGTGTTGTTGTCTTTGTTCAGCCCATGTCTCTGTTAAAGCTGATCGACGAGTCAGTCTCCTCAAAAAACCTCGAGTGCTCCTTTTAAGATGACTCTACACACCTCTCTTTTTCTCACACACACACACACAAACACACCACCACCATCACTTCTCTCTATCTCTGACATCATCACAGTGAGGCGTGGACAGTTCTGTTTTGGTTTCTCAGAGAGCCGACTGGGTCTCTGCCATCAATTATGCAGCACCGTTGGAGGGGCTGAGGTTTCTCAGCCAGAGAAGAGGTCACTGAAGTACTCGTCACCCCACTCACACTGACGCTGACTAGTGCCTCTGTCAACATGTTTTTATTCTCCACACACTGATGTTATGGGTTCTGAATAGTACAAATAGCAAAAAACAGCTTCAGGCCACATTTTTAAAGGAATACTCCAATACAAAAAAATGGGCAAAATCTGACTTACCCAGACTGAGACAAGATGTTCAATATCATTTTCAGCTGCTGTAAGATTTTGTTTTTGTTTTGGGTTTTTTTTTCACTTTTATAGTGCAAGGCTAATGACTCCCATAGGCTTCAAGTATTTATGCTAAGCTAACACAAAATGCTACCCAAAGGAATTGAACCACTGAAGTCAGAAAAAGGGTATTTTGTCCATAATGTTGGAGAACTCCTTTAAATTTTGATCTGGATCACCTCAGCTGTGTCCACATTGCAGCTCACTGTTTCCACAACCAGAACAATTTCTTCCCTCACACATGATTTATTTGTATCCATTAAAGGATGTAACCCACATCCCATAATAATATGACCAGGTGGTTATCAGCAGAGTTTTAGTTTCAACACATTTAAGTTCCAGTTTTGACTGAATTGAGGCTTAAGCTTTTTTGTTTGTCTTTCTTTCCATAGCTGTCTCATTGTCCTTCCATGCTAATGCTGTTCAAACAAGCTGACCCCATCATGACAGTTAAACATGTATTTATTGTCATGAATTCAAATTTATTCACACATTTAAGCGTTAAATTATCAGTTACAGGTATACGCTGCCAGCCCTGAGATTCCATGTTGTGATGCAAATCTCCATGTGGTCCAAATACGAATTTTAAAAACTCACCTCCGTGCAGCATGTTGCTGTTCACACCAATCAGAAAACATTAGGTCAATCCAGAATTTGTCAGCAATACCATGACAATAAATATTTATTAATTATTTATACTTGTTTATGTGAGAAGTGGCAGGCTGGCTGAACCACGATAGCTTGAGGGACAAGACACAACAAGGGCCAGAAAGACAGCCAGCAGGGAGACACGTCAAGTCAGTCAAAACACCAAAACCTCTTTCACACAGCATGCCTTGTTCCAGAAATGTTACGGCAGACACAGGCTGTCGAATGTGAACGAGAGCTGCATTGGCCCCAGTCACAAAGTTCAGCTCTGTGAAACCTCCTCTTCAGGATCCGGTAAAAATTGCTGGGAATGTTCCGGCAGTGTGAAAACAAGATGTGAGATTATCGTGTCAAACATGTACATCCGTATGACAAAAAGCGCTTTTGCATGAGAAGAACCAAAAGCAGTTCTGTTTTTGCGCTCTCCTCCCAACAACTTGTAGGTTTGAAGAAGGAAGTGTCTGATAAACTCAGAGCTGCTATCGCTACATGCAGAGTCACAGCCAGATCTGCTGATTTTTATTTAGGTATATTCTGCTATGTCTTCTCTTGTTAACAGGTATTTTTATAGTTTGCAGAAATTTATTGCACGTGCAAAAAGCGAGAAACACTACCCTCTCCAGGCGATGTGGACCCGGTCCTGCACCAGAATCTGCATGTTCAGATGTGACATCCTTTGCCACTGACAGTCAGTGCATGGGTCTTTTTTTGACATTGTATTGGTATCAGTGTCATATTCAGTGCCAGTTCATATTGATATCAGATTTGACTTCTGAAATACCTCTGAACAGTCTTTAAAAAAAAAAAAAAAAAAAAATCAGATATGAGCAGTAACCCTGAATTTAGGATGAAGGTCTGCGGTGTGAGTGTTGCCTTCGAGGCGGCAGAGAGACCTTGTGTGTCACCAGTCAGCACTTAGACACACACACACACAAAGAAACATCTGCACACACAAATTCAAACACACAAACACATATACACACGACACACACAGACCCAAACACACACAACGATGGTATCTATCGTGGGTCTTCTCAGCGTATCCCCTGTCCCTCTGCGGGCTGCAGACGTGGGGAACATGTGGCCAGGCGTCCATCTGGGGTAACCTGAGTAAACACGGGGTGAGGCCGCCATGCGTTGGTGCACTCTGTTGACTGTTTCGACAGACATGTTTTCCCAAAGCAAGAAAAAAAAATACACTAAGAGGGGAGCCTTAAGTCACGGCTCAGTTCACGGCGTTATCTCGCCTCGGGAACCTGAGCTCACTCACTTAAGATCACAGCTACTGGTTAGAGGTGTTTTACTGATATGACTTTCCTCACTGTGTTGGTCTCAGTTTTAGGAATTTAGTTTTACAATCAGAGGTTAGACAGGGATTAAGTTTTAAAAATCTCCATCGCAAGTCATTTAGCTGCAAATTCAGTGTTAAAATTTAGTTTTTCTTCCAACAAGGTAAAAAAAAAAAAAAAAAAAATCTCCCAGTGGGTTAGATAATCCAACTTGTTTCCAGTGCAAATCAGCTTGTCCCAGAACAAACAAACAAACTCTAAAACTACTACACTGGAGGCGAGTGGGATTATCTCATCCTGCTGGTGGATTTTTTAATTTGTTTGGAGAAAAACAAGATTTTAACGCTGAATAATCTGCAACTAAATGACTTGTTGAGGTCGAATTTTGCATGAATTGCTTTCCTTGAAAATCGGTTTTCAGCAGTGCAATTACCAGCTTCTGTATACATGAGTGAGTGAGTGAGTGCATGGCTGAGTTTTGACTGGCTCCTCCACCTCAATTCACCTGCGGTTGCAGTCGCAATCAAAAATGCTAATTACCCGAGCGGCTTAATCAACATTAGAATAATTATGCCATTAGAATACAAGCATGCTGCGATGAGTGTGGGATGATCAGCTCTTGTAAAACATGTGCTGTTGATTTGATTAACATTCAGAATACAAAGATGCCCCCCCGCGCGCACACACACACACACACACACACACACACATACACAAAACACACTCACGCAAAACACAAAACGCTTGACTGATTGAGGGAGTAAGATTTATGGAGCAGGAAGAGGAACAAAGCAGACGTTGGATTTATTTGGAGGGAGTGAGGGAAAAAAATGCAAACTCGCTGCTGCTGCTGCTGCTGCTGCTGCTACTGCTTCAGAAATTTTTCGGGAGCAAGTATTAATCTGTGGAAATAGGACAGATTAAGGCAGATCAGCCCAGTAGGATCAAGAAAATGACACCTCAAGATTCAAGAAAATTCTGGAAATGAGATGATTGGTGTTTGAAACAAGTGGGATTATCTCATTTGATTGACAGACTTTTTTTCACTTGATTTAAAAAAAAAAGCAAGATTTAAGAGTAAATGAGACTAAGTCATCTGATAATATGGATTTTTTTTTTTTTTTACACAGTGAAATGACTTGTTGAAGTGGTTGGCCTGTTCACCCAACAAAGTGAATATGAGCTCTTTTTCACCATAAGAGCACATAAAGTTTGTGGAAGAGACTGAAGGAATTGATTTCCAATTGAACGGGGATCGGGGCGTAGGCACTCAGATTATCATCAATATTTAAGTGAGCAGTGAATTAGTGGTATTTAAGGACTGTTTTGCTGACGTTTTGACCTTAAGTGTCTCGTTTTGGAGACGAGGAGGGGGAGCCAGGTCAATACTGAGACGCACACAAGTCAATTAATGCCGTAAAGTGTGTTTTCTCCTCTTTCTCTGTTCTTCCTGAGTGACAGACTGAACTCTAAACACCATCTGCTAAAAAGTCTCCCTAAACTTGACCCCGTTGCCCCCAGGGGTCGGCTGACCTCGGTGCCACGGGCTACCCAGAGCCATTCAAAAGGAATAAAAGCCTTAACGTCGGTCGAATCGACGTGACACGAGGATTCGCTGATTTATCTGGAGAATCATAACCTGCACTCAGCAACGTCAAAATAAAAGGCACCGAGGCTCACGGCGTCTGCAGGGAGAGGACATTAAAAGCCCATAAATCTGCCAGAGAGGTCCACAAGTGCTCTGTCATTGGTGGTGTTTAAGATGACGGACATGAGGACGAGACAGCACGTTACCCAGAATGCATTCCACACAGGCGTCTGAGTAAGGTGCACTCTCCCCGGCTCGCACGGGGCATTGTTGATTACGCGGGATCTGTTTTTCATCTTTTCCTGCAGTTTGAGCTGAAGTCTCAGACACCCAGAGGCAGCAGACCAGCTTTTAATTACACTGGGAAATGTTTTATTTTTCTTTATTTAAAAGCAGGGAAATAATTCATTGTCTCTTTGATATTGTTTTAGAAAAGGCGCAGACGGCGGATGCTTCATTAAGTGCGCCAATATTTGCATTTTCTCCTCTGGGAGACCTGTGGGGTAGCGATTTTTATATTAACATTAATATACATTTCTTTCATTACTTTTGTTGATGAACGATGAACGTTAAGATACTTTTTCAGGCAAAAACTTTGTTTATTCTGTTTCCCTTCGTAGAGTTTGATTATAAAGTTTCAACAGACGTAGTCGGGTGAGAAACACGTATTTGTGAAAAGTAAGGTTTTCTTATTGATGGGTTTTTGAACAGCTCCAGGGCGATGAAGCTTACAATTCAAAAATGAGCTAATCAGACTGCAGTTATTTCCAAATTAACAAGTGATTTAATCTCTTCAAACAAGTGAAAAAAATCTGCCACTGGGATGAGATAATCCCACTTGTTTCCAATCTTAAATCCAGATTTTAAGACTGATCATTAGAATCAGTGAGTTTTTAAGATGAATATTTTTTGCGGTGAGACCAGAATTGTGTTTTGTTGGTGTTTCTGTGGCATCCCAGACATGAAATTACGAGGTACATTCACTCAAATATACTTATAGTACCCAAGTTTCTTTGTATGATTCTGCCTACTTTGTTGAAAAAAAAAATATCTGGCTTGTGTTTACTTGTGCTTGCTGTGCAGACTAAAACATCTGCTTTATGTCTGTAGTTTATCTGCTGTTTTGCACCATGATAAATAAGATCCTGCTGCATGCTGGAGCACCGTCAGGGTCTCCTCCACGTCCGCTGCACGTGAGTCGGGTTTCTATCTGCCTCGGCTGAGACGTCGGGACGCAGGATCCTCCCTGCCGGACAGCAGATACATGCTGCAGCTATTGATCTCTGCTGGTATTTTAAGTTTTGGGTGAGGGGCGCTCTATCAGGTTTCCACGCACAACTGCTCAGTCTGCCGGCGAGCCGCCCCGTCCTTACACCCCCTCCTGCCGGCGGGGCGGGGCGCTGGGGAGGGAGGCTAACTCTGACAGAGTTTAGGGAGTAAAGACAGATGAAGAGGTCCTGTAGCTGCTGCAGAAATAGATGCTGCACCAACCACTTTCTTTCTCAAAAAGAAACACATCTTTTTCAACACATTAGCCAATTTTCTGTATCAATGAAATCTGTTTAACAATGAATACCGAAATATTTATACATTTTTTTTCATTTTCTTGACTTTGTACATCAAAATCACATTTGTTTTGTGTCCTGGAAAATAGCATATTAATAGTTGTCGCCAACAGATTATGCATGAATATAAACCTGCAACGTAAAACTGTGAGGTGTTGAAAACCCCGTTTCCTTTCCCCCCCAGACGCCATGGCTGCATTCCAGCGGCTGGGATGAATTCGTTTTGAAGAATCCAACATTCAAAAGCTCAACATCACGCACAAAGCATTTTTGAACTTTTGAACGCTCCTGAAAAGTCCTTTCCTCGTGTGATGTCCCACCCTGACATCATGTTTCAACCAGTAATATGTGGAATTGCAGGAGGCACCATTAACACAGTTTCTTTGTGACTTCAAGAAAGAAAGTGCTGATAATTACGAATATTAACAGGAAACCAGGGGAAGAATATGTGCTATGGTTAATTCAATATACCAATTAGCAACCCCGCCATAATAACCACACAGACATTATCACACTAAGAGTCGGACCTCCTGGTAGCACGGCTGATTACAGAAAATGTAGAGCTACTTCAGAGCGAGAAATTCCTCATTTTGCAAATGCTTACGTTGTCTGAGTCCTAAATCCCCATTTCCATCAATGCGTTTCCAGGGATTTGTTTTTTTAATTGAATGAGACAAAACAAAAAATATATAACGGGGCCTCTATCGACATAACCGTTCAGCGGTACAGTCGAGCCTCACATTCAATCCTTGATAGACACATCCCTCAAAACAGAAACACACGACTCACATGGGAAATAAGCAACAGCGAGCCTAATGATGGAAACAACTTAATGTGGCGGCAACATTGCCCAGACTCCTCCCCGACAGCGAGCTTCGGCGGTATGAGTATGCGTAATGTCCATTTGGGACGGGCAGGCTAATTTACCGCGCCCGAGAACAACGCCGTGCGGCCGTAATGATCGCCGAGCCGTCAAAGTCGGCCCCGATCACAATCAGACTCTCCTGCAGTCACAGCTCGGGCAGGGCTGGAGAGCGGGGATTAATTTGAAACCGAAGCCGAGGTTTTGAAAAATGACCTTCCCTGTTGTAGCACGTCAACCTGACAGGAAATATGCGGACGGCGAGGTGTCCTGACATTAACGAGACACCTCGCAGCTGTGGGGGAACAGCGAATCAAAATGATTGGGTTCTGCTTTTTTTTCCCGCGGCCTGTCCTCTCCATTTCTCTCTGCCTCGGCCTCTCAGCCCCTCAGTCATTCGCACCCTCCACCCTCAATCCTCCACTTGCAGCCGTTGCACGACTCAGACGAGAACTCCTGAAAACGCTAAATCTGGCAGACGGCGATGACGGGCGAGATGACAGGGGCGAAGACGATCCTCGGCGTCGTCTGTGAGCCGCATCGCTGTCACATCAATTAAATCACACGAGCCGGTATTGACGGATAAAACGTGACTCCGAAATGAGCGCGTTTGCTAAGGTGCTGTAATTGATCGTGTGAATGATGAACCCTGGAGCGGCGCATCGGGTGGTGGTGTGTCTCCAAAAGTCTTCCCCGGGGAAACATCTTCCCCACCTCGTGCCACTGGCCTTCTCGGTAACGCTATATCCACATCAGAGAGGCTGGCCCCATTGATTTAGCACTTAGCTCCATCGTCCCACATGAACGGTTATCATTTTTTGGCCCGGGGCCAGAGTCCAGGCGTCAAAGTTACCGATCAATGGTCCGAAGTTTGAAAATGTGAGCTTGTGCAGGATGGGGTGTGGATTACAGGAAATATGGTGTCATAGGGACCCGGGTTAGGGTTAGGGCTGTTTGTGGATGTATAAGGAGCCAGAGAGGAAGTCAGGCATGTTAGTCACAACTAGTTAGCCATGGTTGGTTGCGCTGCAGAAAATCTCAGTCTTAACAAGTCATTTAGTCTCATATTCAGTGTCAAAATCTTGTTTTTCTGTTTAAACAAGTGAAAAAAGCAGATAATCCCACTTAGTTCCAATGCAGTTTTACTTGTGTACCACGCTTTGGGAAGAAGTGGGATTATCTTTTAACCAGACTCATTAAGATTGGGATTTTTTTTGCAGTGTCGATCGCCACTGACGTCCATTGCATCCAAGAGGCCTGCTCTGACCAGACAACACAAGAAATAATCTTCATTCCTCAAAACCACCAGGTTGTGCTTCATTGAAGTATTTTCAATCTTTAAAAAAAAAAAAAATCCATGTAAGAGTTACAGCAGATATGACGCTGACATCAGCTCTCGTTACAAATGGGAAAGACAGGTGCTGCTTGACAGAGCAAGTCAGCAGACGTCAGCTTGTAACTTGAGGTTTTTTGTAATTCCAAAAGCTCAGACATGTTTTAATTCTGCATTATCCTTTAGCTCCATTGAAGTACTCGCAGACCAAACCGCATTATCCAAACTGTACGCTCCAAAGAGAAACACAAGTAGAGAGATGTATTTTCATCTCTCTGGGTAGAGGTCCTATACAAAATATTAAGTTTAGGATTGTTGGTGAACTTATTTTATTTATATATTAGGTGTTTTTCTTTGCCTGTCATGATGTTGGTCACACTGATGCAGTTCTGTCCATTCTAAAACTATGAAATCACAAGAATTATTAACTCTGTGATGAGAAAAAGATAGAGATTGTTTGACTCTACAAGTGTGTGGATGGCTTGTGTTTTTCTGTGCACTTTCTGATATTTCCTCTCATGGCTTCAACCTATGAACTGCTCCCCGACACCAGTGACAACTTCAGCCTCGCCATCAAGAGAGTTTGATTGCACTCCTAATTTCTGGACAGTCTGTTTAAGCGCTCTCTGGGGGCCGCGGGCAGCGTGGTGCAGCAGATGGGTGGTTGGCCTTGCTTGGAGATCGTCTGCATGAGATCTGAGATCTGACCCCTTTCACAGGGGCCGCAGTTTGTCTTTATGTTTTCATGTCTGAGCCTCTGAGTCAGTCTGCGCGAGCTCTAAGATTTCACCGGACACCAAAACTGAGATGGACCTGCAGTCAAAGAGACGACCGGTGAGGACGCCTGTTGCAAAATGTGCGATCCACCGTTTGGGAAAAAGTGACACCCTCGCTTCAAAATGATCAGTTGTGCAAAATTGAAAGAATTAATTGCACTTGTTAAAGCTACAAGAAGTAACTTCGTACTTTGGTGGCCCCTACTGGTGGCGGGAAATAAACTGTTTTCTTTATTTAACCTTTATTGGACTCGGTTATCCAGAAGTTATATTATTTGATGTCATGATGTCAGCTTTCTCAAGATGGAGTTCTTGTTTGCTGTTATTTAGGAAAAAGGTTAATTTAGGAGCAAAGCTTTGCTCAAAGGTGGTAAATCATCATTTCTTACATGGAGACGGAGAACATTTCCAGCCAGTGACCATAACCAACACTTTAGATTAGTTTGAGCAAAAAAAAAAAAAAGAATTTACACTGTTCCCACTTGGTTCAACAAGATTCTCACCTCTGCTGCCGTACAAATTTGTGGTTATGAGATGATGAGTGTGTTCTTACAGAAAAAAAGCTTGTCTAGTCCAGTTTAAACCCATGGCTGACCAAATCCCAGCAGTAAAAACGGACTAAACCTATTAGCTAAACATGTTAAGCTAATAGGTGGCATTTAGTGCATCAAATTATATTTCAGCTGATATATATTTTCTCTTGATTAATGCTTTTATTTGTCACTTGTGTTTCATATTTATGTGAAGAAAAGATGGTTGTCGGTGGGCTTTTGCTTTCCTGCTTGACTGGTTATCCCTCCCTTTTCAGTTTAAAAAATAAGCACATTTCTCAGCCTAATATTTCCCCCCAAAGGAGGCTTTTTCCATTTAATCAAATGTTATTACCCTTTATTAGAAATAGTATTAACAGATGAGTGGTTTCTGAGTGGAGTAATTTACCACCTTCTTCCCACGTTGTCTGAAATTGGGACAGGTAATTATGCTATCATTGCCCTGTTAATTCACCTAATAATTTCTCATTTATTTAGATAATGAGATGCACATTTCGGCTCTCCCATCTAATCGTCTACCTGTGGATTAAACAAGTAATGCTTCTGGAGACATGAGCTCGGCTACCTTTGTGTTTTTGTTAAGGAGCCTGCAATGCTGCATGTCTCCTCAGCAACTTGGAAAGAATTAATATTCATTTAAATATCAATTATGCATTTCTTCCTTTGGCTGTGTTTTGCAGAGCATGCTAATGGTGAACCCCTGCACCGGGCTGCTCTACATTCATACACATTTTCAACTCTACACAGCAAGTGCTCTGCATGTAGCCTATGTGCCCGTGTAAGAGGATCTGATGTGGTCGGACACACTCATCCCCTCCCGGCTGCACGGCTCTGGCCCTGCATGGCTGCTCTGCCTCCTCCAGCAAAGTTTGAGCCAGGCCAAAGCGATGCATCATGCACTTCCACTAGGGAATGATCTATGTACAAATAACTGGTATTCGTAGTAACAAGGCAGTGACTGGTGCAAATCGCGCTGGGTCTAAATGCTCTTTATTCATCTATTGTTGTCTGTATGTGCGATGTTTGGTGTCAGTGGCATTGCTGCTTAAAGCTTTGGGACTTTTTGTGGATTTCATGTGGTGGATATTGTGTGGATATCAATGTTAAGACTCATCATTCCTCAAAGGTTCATTAAATATGACCCGGTAATGTTTGAGATATGGAGCGTGAGGCTTAGGGCCCTGTTGGCCTGGTGGTGGCGCTGTGGTGGGTTAGTCAGGTTTATATTGGACACGTCGGACCCCGGTGTCAAAATCCATCATTTCTCCAAACTCCATCCAAAACAGGCGGCAGAGGCTCAGAAAACGCACACGATGGCGTCTGGATTGACAGCACCCGATCCACAGTTCCCGTTTCTGCTCTCTCACAAACATCCCAGCCAAAGCATTTTGTCATCGCCGCCAACGAGCAAGAAGCACAGCGAGATGACATGAAACAATAATCTTAACTCACCGATGGACCACATTAACAGATGGCCTCCACATTATTATAATAGTGTGTATGTGAATGTGGCCTCGCGCAGTTTTAACTTTGACTGCTTTAGTTTTAGTCATAGTCTTTTGACTAAAATGCCAGTTAGTTTTAATCATATTTTAGTCATGTGAATTGTTTTAGTTTAAATCTGAATGTTCAGTGGATTGAGTCTAGAATTTCCAAAGTCATTACACACTCCTGGAGGAAACATCTATGAACCTGTTTTTATGGAATGGTATTTAGGTTTGAACGTGCAAAACAGGCACAGATTTAACTGCAATAATGTGAAACATGCCTTTATTTAGCTTCAAATGAAATACAAATAAAACCAAGTCTCTTATAAAAGAAACAAGACTATGTATCCATGTTTTCATTCGTCTGTTCTTCTCTTTCTCCTGGATGTCTCTGTGCACAGCAGGTCGGTTTCACAGGTGCATCAAACCTCCCGCTCCACACCAGGAGAGCAGCTGATTGGATCTCCTCCCAAATCGTCCCTCTCTTGTCTTGTTTTTATTCGTTCAGTCAATAGATATTGTCATAGCTTTTGGCAGAATAAATTCGTTTTTAAGAAGTTATCATCTCGTTTTTGTACCCATTGATGAAAACTATGGCAAAAATTGTTCGTCAATGAAATTAAAAGTGGCCAAGGTTACACTGAAGGCCTAACCACTCAGTTTATGTCCATATGTAAGAACCAGTCCACTGCAGGACGCCATGCTTTCATCCCGACATCGGCCCGACCCGTCAGTTTTCCTGCAGAGAAACATCCTGCTGATTCTGCCGAGTGCAGCTGAACTGTCAGCTGATGCAGGTTGTTCATAAAGCTGCTGGGTAATGAATAAAACCACACGGTGTCTGCCTGGCGCTACCTGGCATTAAACCAAGCCTCCTCTGTGTTTGTTTGTTTGTTTATTTATGTAGTTTGTCAGTTTCTGAGTTTATCTCACATCACACACCGCCCGCTTGCAGACTCAAGTTCAGCTTCATGTTCAAGTTCATTTTTTCCACTGCAGCTCAGAGCCTGAGCCTCTCCCAATCTCTGGGAAAAATTAAATATATCTAAGATTGAACAGGCGTGATTGTTTTGAGTCTGAGAATTACACACTCTCATGTTCAGACATTTATATTTTCCCACATAACGAGCTTTAAGAATGAGTTTTAAGTTGCTGCGTATTTTGGGCACAAAATGAAAAACAAACGATCGGAGCCTGACGCCCCTGATTCACCCAGTTAATTTTCCTCATCAGATTATTTGTCTGAGGCAACATGCATTTGCTATTGTAATAATGTCAAACTGTTAACTCACAAAAGACTATTTCCTAAATATAATATATCAGGTCAGGGGTCTGAAGGCTTTCAGACAGATCCGCATCATCATCATCATCATCATCATCATAACATTTATTTCGACAGCACTTTTTAAACCTGTTGTGCTTCACAACAAAGTGAACTGGAAGTAAAAGAAAAGAAGATGATGACTTACTGTATTTCTTTAACAGCACTTAAGATTTCCTATCATGTGAATGAAGTATTGTGCCTTAAAATGAGGCTGTAGTCAGCGAGGATGTCTCACTTTGTCTGTTGCCTCTACTCGAAAAATGCTGTATATTTATTGTCATATAGAGCAGGGAAATGAGGTCAGATCAAAATTTGTGACTCGAGCCGCTTGTGGAGCTGCACCCTGATGCCAGGTGTGACCAGACGTGACCCGATGGCCGCAGTCGCATGATCCTGCCAGGTGGAAACAGGGCCTCACACACAGCTGGACCCTGCTCTGCCGTGCTGCTGAAGACCAGCCCAGCAGCCGCCCACTTACAGGTCAGACTCGCTGCCTCGTTATTAACGCTTACGTCGAGGCGAGCTATAAATTTATCCTCGCGCGTAGCCTTAGTGTGCCCTTACAAAATAAAAGACGTGCCATTTAATAGGACGCAAGTGATATTGGCTGCAACTGGCCACCGGGAGGGAGACTGCAACGTCGAGCGCTGCACATCCCGGGCTCTACGTCTCTGTTTAAGGGCTCTCGTGAAGATTTGTTCGCCGAGCACGGTGCTCCAAGCGCGGGGGGGGAAATTGCACGCCATTGCAACAAATGAATATCACGGTGTCTTGGAGGCAAATGAATACAATTCACTCTGAGTGGATGTGAGCCCCACTCGAGCAGCCTGGAATCATCGTCGGCTCTCCCTCGTGTCACCTCGAGCCTATTAGTCTCTATAAAGGATGATGAATTAGAGACCGAGGGGGAGGCAAGCCTCAGTACCGACGTCGAAGATGGGGTCATAAGAATGATAAAGTGAACAGCATGAGCGCTTTAATGGGCGACGCCAGCAGAGCGGGCGGAAAGAAGGAGGAACATGAAATCTTAAAGAGGGGGATTTCCATGTTGTTTCTCTGGGTTTCTGCAGGCCAACGCAAACATTTTAGAAGTTCCTCCGAATCCAAACCTGTTTTGTCAAAAGGCGTCTCAGGTTAGACGCCCGGTGTTTTGACAGGCGAGGCTGACATTCTCAGCTGTCTGCCTGACAAATAAATACCATTTATCACAAAGTGGAGGAGTGACAAGAGCAGCAGATCTTAGATTAGATTAAAATAACAGACCCAGAGTTTCAAAAAAGAGAATCATCTGAATTATTTGAAAAGGTCACATTCAAAATTTGGGTATATCCCAACTGAGCTGTAGATGAATAATATGATTTTTTTTTTTTTTTTTTCGCCCAGCTCATCAAAATTCAGAATAAAGGTCTTTTTTGCTTGCCCATGTTTATGAGCATTACCAGTCAAAGCAAACTATCCAGACTCAAAATACATGAATTTGGCATTTAGCTGTCACCCAAAAAGTTTGATTAATAATTACATAAACAAATCTGGCAGTGGTGTTGCGTCAACAGGAGGCGTCAACTTGCAGGTACAAAGTTTGCTTTATAGCTTTTACAAAGGATGTCAAGTGAAAGTGACTGATAGGTCTTTATCCTGTAAAATTACACAATATCCTCAAGTAACCCCTGTTTTTTACTTCATATTTATTTCATGTTAGAGTGTAAAATGTAATATCTTGAACTTTTGCACAATCAAAAACTAAAACTATTTTTTTAGGGATTTCCCCTTTAATGACAGCAAAGGGCTGCAGGTGTGAGGGGCAGGATTAAATGAAAGTTGTTAAACAGGAGGTTATTACTTACATGGCCAGCTCAGAGCGTCCTAACAGATCAGCGCAAGCTAGGAAATAAAACTTTTGCCTTCCGAAATGACAGCGCGCCGGCCTCGGAGCGCAGGAGAGTGAAAACAAATGGCCATCATTTAATATTCCAAAAAAGAGACACTTAGCCCGAGCTCTTAATGGGTCTTTGTCTTGCACAACCATCATCTTCATCTGACATTGACAAACGAGGCACGCTGCTACCTGGGATAACAGCATATGCATTACTTCCATGCTAATGGCAGGACTGAATGAGGTCATGTACCATTGTTTCTTTTTTTTTTTTTTTTTTTTTTTTTAATTCAGGCCGCGCCACTCCAACTCCTCTGCAGCGATTCATTTTTACGTCAACGTGCAAAACAATTTACGGTCAGCTTCGAAACCGACTTGTGCCGTCACTGCAGACAGCAGAAATGTGCCGATATCACATTTTTAATGAACATTTTAATTAATAAACAACATCTCTGGAACAGAAGGTAATCATGAGAACAGGCGGTGTTACAGCCTGTACAGTTTCATTTAATTTTTTGGGCTTTTTTTTTTTTTTTTTTAAAGAGGAGCAGGCATTTGTGTTATTTTATTTTATTTATTTTATCTTTAATTTTTGCTGTTATTTTGCACAAACAGAGCCAACACTCTGCACCTTTCTGAGTGTCTATTCTCATTTTTTTGATCATACGAGGCTCCTGTCACACACAAGCAGACATGTTGAAAGTGTATTCACCTCTCTCTCTCTCTCTCTCTCTCTCTCTCTGCTCCTCTGCAATGTGAACCTGCGGTATCCTCTTCCCTGCATGGATCGGTGACAGCTGAGAAGCTAAGTATTGTGTAATTGCAGGAGCTGCGGCGGCATGCCGTGCAATAATACGTTAAGTGACTATTAATCATTTCAGTGACAAATAACAAAATAAAGGCCGGACGTGGGAAGAGACTTATATTTGATTGATGTTCTCCGTGCAGGCAAGGCGCTCCGTTGCCTAATTGCTGATGGGGAAACCTTTTTTTTTTTTTTCGAAACGTGTGCGCATGTGTTTGTGCGTGTGGTGGGAAGTGGGGGCGTTTGGCTGTTTTGAACACTACCTTACAAAACGAGCTACCCCACTATTTGAAAAATCTGGCAAAATAATTGCTCGTATGACAGCAAAACTCAGATTACAGCCTCGCTTTGCTTTTTAAAATTCAGAGGGAACAGTGTGACCTATTTCCGCTGTTGTGTCTCTCCCCTCTCTCTCTCTCTCTGGAAATACGCTGACACCGCTCGGCGTGTTAAACGGCTATTTCGATGGTGCTAACGTGTCGAGAGGTTTACAGATGTCTCCACGTCTCGCCGGTGAATCATCGGCGTCGCCCCTTTTTGTCTCCGTTGGAAACGAGCGCCGAGATGCTCCTCAGCTGCTGATGTATCACCGTCGCTTCAGCCCAATCACGTCTATAAATACCACCGATAAGGCGCTGAGATTATGGTAGCGCTGTGTCTGACAGGTTCACACGATCGCGGCACCATTCGGGGGATCAGAATCATTTCGGTGACATGGCAGATAAGCCTGGTGTACCTGCCTGGTGCGGGACTGACATTGTGTGTGTGATGAGGTGGGTAACATGAGGCGCCTCTGAGTCGCCACCTCAGTGAGTTATAACAGCTTTATTCAGGATTCATGTCATTTAATATGTTCAACACACACTGCAACTCCACATTAGCAAGTCATTTCGTCTCAAAATCTGTTTTTTCTTTAAACAAGATTTAAAAAAAATCTGCCAGTGGGATGAGATAATCCCACTCAACGCTAATCAACCTGTTTTCAGATTTTTTTTTTTTTTTTTTATCAAGTGACTTTTTCTCAACACTAGTGCCTTATTCTTTTCATTTATTGCTATTTTTAACTTATTTTAAGGGAAAAAAACAACATTTTTTTAACCTAACATGAGACTAAAAGCCGACGGCGGCTTGCAAGTTGCCGTGTGACTTCTGGGTCGCTGGTTTGAATCCCAGAAATGGATCTGGGACACTAAGAAGTGCTCTCTCTCTACCATTGGCATCTAAAGTTGAGGTGCCCATGAGCAAGGCACATAATCCTCATGGCATATGAGCTGCTAATGGATCATCCACCTGCCTCTGAAATGCACAGGATAATGAGTTCCTCGGCACTCTGGATACAGTCGTCTGAAAGATTTCTTTTTGATGTTTCTCAATTTATCAGCGCAAAACTTGACAACTAAAATGAAAATCCACTGGAACACGTCCTCTGTCGATTCCTTGGATGCCTCCGTCTTTAACGACAGAACAAACTGCAGCACAACCAAAAACACATCGCATCTGAAATTAGTTTGAGAGAGTTTGTTTGCACAGTGTAGGAAATATTAGAAGTTTTCCACAAAAAATGACAGACATGGGATTAAAATCACTGATTATCACTGCACTTTTTTACGAATGATCCGCACATTTTGGGCCACTGTTTGAATGGGAAGCCGGGTGATGCCGAAACAGGCCGATGTTGCGAATAGCAATGATTAAAAATAGGGTTGAGATAAAAACTAAATGTACTGTGGTGTTGACAAGATTGCTTTTGCTGCGCAGCGCACACGTCCATCAGCAGGAACTCTCTCTCCTGCTCCATCCTGTATGTTCTCCATCACTGGGCGATTAGGCCGGCCGGATGATGGATAGGGGCACAGAGGAGGCTGCATGCTTCTTCTCAGGCCTGCATGTCACGGACACGGATCCCTGGCGGCCATCAATCTGGCACGGCGGCCTCTCAAACCTGCGTCCAATAACACGCCGCCGCTTCAGACTGAGGAAGAAATAAGAAGCACGAGAGGCGGCGAGGCAGAGAGAGAGAGAGAGAGAGAGAGAGAAGGAAAACAAGCTGTTCACACTGACATCAAATGCACCTCAGAGGGTCGTCAAGAGGAAGCGCTGAGCGAGCGCCGTCCCGCTACGAGCGCCACCAGACAGGAAGTGAGCGGCGGGCGGAGGGAGCGTCTGCGAGCAGAGGATGAGCCGGTGCAGGGGTGAGGAAGCGAGCATCGCCTCTTCCTCCTTTTGATTCAGCATGATTTATGTGACAACCTTCAGCTTGAAACGCCACATCAGGCGCAAAATGAAATCACTGAGGATGTCGGGGTGAATCCGACAGTTTTTTGCCGTCCCGATCCCCCGTGACGCCGTCGTGCAAAAAAATACGTTCAGGGGCTGAGATAATGTGCGACTCAGGCGATGGAGATGAAGTATCAACACTCAGGACAGAGCAGCGTTCACAAACTGTCCTCCCAAGAGCTTCACTTTCCCCAAAATAGAGATTTCACAGTTCATCTGGACACAGTTCATGTCTGAGCACAGGAAATACTAAAGGTGCACTGCAAAAAAAAAAAAGAAAGAAAGAAAAAAATCACCATCTTTACAAGTCATTCAGTCTCAAATTCAGTTAAATTTTGTTTTTCTTCCAACAAGGTCAAAAATCTGCCAGTGGGATGAGATAATCCCACGTGTTCGCAACGCTAATCAACTTGTTTCCAGATTTTTATTGAGTTCAAGTGTCATTTTCTTGATCCTAGTGGCTGATCTGTCTTATTCAGCCTTGTATTTATAATTGTTCCCGGAAAAATTAACTAAAACCGGTGAACCTGCACTGGAAACAGGTGGGATTATATCATCCCAGTAGTGGATTTTTCATCTACTCTGAAATAAATCAACATTTTAAGACTCAATTTGAGGAAAAATACCTTCAAAAAAATCGAGATTTTAATGCACATTGTAAGAAATTTCTTTGGTGTCAATAGTGCTATGAACTGCTAGCACCTCAAAGCTTTTTTCATAAAGAAACAATGATGAAAATGTTATCTCGAGTCGATTATTCAGTCTAAAATACAAAAGATCCACTCTTTAAACATGTTACCACTCAACTTTTGCCAAACTTAATTACATAAATTTATATCCTTTTAGATGCGTAGTTATTTATATTCATTTAGCTGTTGTGATCATCTTGTCAAAGCCAGTTTTACACTTTCAAATGACATCCGTCTCATTTTGGACTGAAGCCGGTTTCATATTGCCGTTCCAGCGCTTTAAGAGGGGATAACAGTTTAAAGCCGTTCACGCCTCTCCATCCTGTGGTTTTTAAATGTGCCAACATTTTCCCCTCAAATTCTTTAGGCTTTAGGTGCATTGATTTATTGATTTACACACAAAAGGATTTTTTTTTTTTTTTAAACTTCATTTCATGACAATAAGAACAGACGAGAGAGCAGTGACAGGTTGACCGGCAGCGATGTCATTAATGTCCTCACGGCAAATGACGTGGACGTGCTGTCACATCCCCCCTCTCTCTCTGTCCGTCTCCCTCAGTTTGAAGAGACTGTATTTAATTGAAGTGTCATCTTTAGGTAGGGGTAATACTACTCCAAACGGCGGGACATTGACGAGAATCCCCACTGACAGCAATTACAAGCGAATCCGACTTGACGGTGCTTCCAGGTGACGTCAGCGACGCTTCCCGTATCAGAGAGCGGCTCTTATACAAGCCAGCGATCAATCAAAATGAGGCGATTATAGAGACAACAGCTGATCGGGGCACTAAAGAAGCAATCCTCAAAGTGGTCATATGTATATAAATGTCCATTTTGCTGCTTCTTCTTGTGTGGAATTCAACCTATAGCCTGTTTTTAGTCTGAACACGGTGAAAAACCCCCTGGCACACGGCCAGCGGTGTGTGTTACAGGGGAATGAGAACCAGAAACCGATACTCAAGTGTAAGTCTTTTTGCTGAAATTTTACTAAGCAGAAGTAGAGTTGCTACTGTACAAATTTACCGAAGCAAAAGTAAAAAAAATACAGCTGTTGTAAAATGTGATTCCTGAGTTACTTTTTTAGGAATGATATCTTTTATTAGATGAGATCTTTTCCATGCATGTCGAAAAGGACGGGAGCTGCAGAATATTATTTTAACTGGAAATTTGGAGATTACAAGAAGGTGCATCGACAAAACGAAGCCGGATTACTCGTCTCATCTCGTCTGACTGACTGGACCATCATGAATTTGTGAGCTCACGACGGCCCGGCTTCAGACGTTTACAGGAAGCAGATAAAACTTTAGTCCTTCGTAAAAATATGTATAAGTGAAAGTAAAATTACTGACGCAAAAAAACGAGCCACGTACAGTAAGAAATAAATGTAAATAGCTAGACCGCCTCTGGTGTTTTATGTTCCTGGTTTGCGTGGAATAAAAACTCAAACTGGGTATTTAGCATGAGCAGTGAAAAGAGCACCACCTACTGAAACTCCATCAGAATGACATGTAAGCCCCGCCCACACTTTCTGGGGAGCGCTGCACAGAAACATCGCAGTCATTTAAAGACAAAAAGGATCACCACTTTGAGAAACACACGGCGAATTCGGTGAACTTACGGACGCCGTCCAGTTTCACGCGCACGGCGGCCGAAAGAGACTTAACTCAGCTCATTGATTTAACACGTCTGCAGCGAGGCCGCTTCATCGAGCCGGACGGCAGCGACAGGAGCTAATACGCATGAGTGTCGGCGGGGCGGGGCGGGCCTCAGTAATTGATGGTCGGATGTGTTTTCCCACCGATAATGTGTCTTTGCTGTCATGGGGTTGCTGCTTTCCTTCCTTTCGCTCCGTCTGAGCCCTCACTGTCAAAACAGCACATGTGTCTCCCCAATGAAGATGGATTGCTTACTTTCTAAAGGATGCAGGGAAGGGGGGGGGGCAGAGAGAGAGAGACAGAGAGAGAGAGGGCGGGGAGACACATATTGAGCCGTTTCCTATGTCGGCTCAGCCTTTAATTTGTTGTGTTTCCTGTGTGGGTGTTTTGACCTCAGACCGACCAACAGCAAAGGGTGGGTGCTTTTATTTTGATAGTCCACCTTTTCACAGGGCACAGAAACTGAATTAACAGACCTTTTTAAATTTTTTTAAATTATTATTTTAAAATTTGGCAATCTCTTCTCAGGGCACGGAAACTTAATTAACAGACCTTTTTATTTTTATTTTTTATTATTATTTTAAAATTTGGCAATCTCTTCTCAGGACACGGAAACTTAATTAACAGACATTTTTTAATTTTTAATTTTTTTTAATTTTTTAAAAAGTAGGCAATCTCTTCTCAGGGCACGGAAACTTAATTGACTGTTTTTTTTTAAATCAGTTGCACAAAACATATTTATTTTGCATGTCATGTTCTATCTATTTATTCATTTTGCTATTTTTATTTATCCGGGTTTGTCGCATTTACAAGAATTTCTTTGTCAAAAAAGACCTGCACTACATCACACCAAAAGCAAACTTAATTTTCTAACAATCAAATGCGATGTAATTTGCTTTAAAGCTAAACAAAGCAGAGACAGACATCAGCAGCACAAACAAACAGTAAAGTTGTCCCGTAACGTGGTGCAACAGCCTCTTTTGATGCATTTACTGCAAATTAAATATCTAGCCTGTTGTTCTCTGTGTCTAAGTTATAGTCTGTGAGGCATTACGGAGCTAATTCTCCATCAGCAAACAGCACTGTTAAAAGTACACAGTGTCATTGTTAATATGACGCTGTACATCACAGTAACTGCACACAGCAGACAACTCCTGCAGCCTTTATGTCCGTTATTGCTGTGGAACGGCTGCATCTAGTGCTGAAATACACACACACACACACACACAGACCAAAACTCCAAGCTGCTTCCCTCTCGCTGCACCGTCCATTAGCGATGACCTTTGACCCGACCGGTTGTGATCATGTGATTGTGCAACAGGGAGGTCACGCCGGCTTGTCAAAACACAAGTGCTGATGCGTGGCGGTGCCGTGCCATGCCGTGCCGTGCCGTTCTGCCAGAAATGATGTTTTTGCACAATTTCCGAGCGTCCATGTTGTACTGCGGCAGCCGCACCAGAGGGGGCGCTCTGCTCTGGGATTATGGGATTATCTGTTATCTGACAGAGTGGAGAGATGCATGATGTCAGTACAGTGTAGTTTAGTGTGTTTATTATAGTGTCACGTGTCACAAATTATGCCTGCATACATACCTAAGAGTTTTGAAAACAGCAGGAATTAAGACAGATTGCCAACATTGTCTCAGGTTACCAGGAGTCGGACTAGCAACCAGTAAAGCTCGAGCCAGAACAAAACAAAGAAAGTGCCTGTATGAAACCGCCTCTTGTGTAAAGCATTGTTTTTGCTATGAAATACACAGTACTACAGCTCTAACACAGCTCCACTCTGCATTTACTGTCTTATGCATTTGTTTTATGCCTCCCATAGAAACTGAATGGGAGCAGAAATGGGCTTTCGACTGTTCGCCGTGGTCATTCGACTTCATCACATGTCAAAGTCCTCCGTAAAATCATTCGTCCTCTGGAAAGTCCGTAAAATCCTCAATCCCCGTCTAGCGGCGAGGAAACAGAGATGATGCCTCTCCATCCACGGCTCGTTTGGTCATTTTTGCAAAACCTTCGCCTCGGTGATCCGTTTATATTGAAGTTTCTGCAGAGGTTAGCCCGCTGCTATGGTCACAGTTCTTCGCATTGGCTTCGATTCAAATAAAATGGCAGCCGCTCTGACCATCCAGCCATGTCGACGTGAAAGGGAATGTCTGTTCGACTCCGATTCAGTTTCTGTGATCTATGATTTCTATTAGTGTTTTTAAGCAAAATAATTACATACAGAGCATGCACTGTGCAATGAACATCTGCTAGCTTGCTGCTAAATGGTAGGGAACTCAATTTTAACAATTTAGTCTCATGTTGACTCTTAAAATCTTGTTTTTCTGAAAAAAATTAAACAAGTGAGTGTGTTGCTGTGTGTTATACAGTTCAACAGTGGAAAAAAATATCAATTTTAAAGTAAATCTGCATGTTGAAGTGAGGACAGATGAGTCCAAACAGGCCTCGCTTCAGTCAGCCCTCATTTTTGCATAGTGCACTTTCACCAAGTCATTTAGATTCATCTTCAAGTGTTCAAATTCTGATTTTCTTCAAATAAAGTAAAAAAAAATCTACAAGTGGAATGAGATTATTCCACTTGTTTCCACTGCAGTTTCACTTGTTTCCTCGATTTTTCTGCGCACAAGAAAAAATCTGTTGAAACAAGGCAGAGTGAGACAGATCAGCCTGCTGGGATCAAGAAACAGGCTATTTTTTTTTTTTTTTTTTTTACCTTGTGTGAGGAAAAACAAGATTAAGATGGAGATTTTTTTTTTTTTTTTTTGCAGTGTATCTGTTTACTCTTTGGTAACAGCTGCATGCAGTCTGGCTAAATGAGAGCACTGATCCATCCACTATCTGCTAAAGAGGTGAATATATCACCGTGCAAAAACTGCTTTGTCATTTTGGTTGTTTTGGCTTGAGAGCGAGGCCTTTTTAGCGGCACAAATGCATTTTGCCCCTAAACTAGACAGATGAAACGATCCGAGCTGTCGAGGAGAGCTCCATGCTGTCGCGGCGGTGCAGACGCTTACCTCGGAAAACCATAAAGGACGCCAGGATTTGTTTATGTGCGAACGCTCGGATGACTCAGGTAGCGTATTAGTTCAAGGAGATTGGAAGCAGGGAATATTTCCTGACACTAATGAATATCAGTTTTATTAGGATATGATTGCGGCCATCAAAAAGGTTATTGCTTTCATAACATTGTATATTAAAAACAATTTAATCTCATCCTTGTAAACGGTAATTCAATCTCTTTCAGGCTCTATCTCTTGTGATTGATGGCAAAAGCATAAGTAATTTGAGTCCATATCGTCCATACGACGTCACCACACCACGACTGCCTTATTTCAAGATACTGTCACTTGATTTAAGTTTTTTTTTTTTTTTCCTGACAAGTGAAACTGCACTGGAAACGAGTGAAACGTCCTCATCCGACCGACTGTTCTGCCAGTTTTGCGAGACATAACTCTTAAAGACAACGTTAAGAATGAGAATTGTGAACATTAATGTTTTTTTTCCAGTGGACTGAGAGGCTAAAGATGTGCAGGTGACAGAGTGATGGATGGACGCACGAGCCATGCGAGGTCACACACACCCTCAGCCTGTGAGCTTTACTCGGATGACGGACTTTAATCGGTATCAGGCGATTACCGAACGGAGAAAAAAAAACAAAAAAAAAAAACGAATGTTAACCTCCGTGGTGCTCGGGAAAAGACCTCCATGTTGTTCCACTGATGACGGCATGTCCTGCCTCCTGCCTACCGGCGACCATTAGCATCAAAAACACACACACAACTCTGCGAGCCTCATCACGGCAACTGCGGCCTAATTTGACCAGAAGGAGGGGAGAAGAAACAGATTGAGAGGAAGAAGGAAAGAAAGAAAGAAAGAAAGAAAGACAGAGAAAGAGAGAGAGAGAGATTAAGAGGAAGGGAGAAAGAGTGAGAGAGAGAGAAGCTTTTAAAAGGATTTTGTCGGTTATTGACTGGTTGCACTCTTCAGCTAATAGCCATTTAAAGATTATGGGCCTGCTGGTGGAAATCAAGGCCTCCATTGTTTGCCTTATTGCATTCTGGCAGATGGGGGCTGACACAACAACACGCTGCATCCCTCCGGGCACGCTCGCCGAGCACCGACCCTCCATCAGCAGATCTCCTATTGAACTGGCCCTAATAACTGGCCATGAATTATTAATCCACGTACCATATTGAAGGCAGAGAGGGAGGAGAAAAACAAGGGGGATTGTGGGTCGGCTGCAGTGAGTGTGATTGGCGTACAGGTGCCAGTCGGAGGGGAAAAAAAGTCCGTTCAGAAGAGTCCCAGGGCGGCCATTTCTCGGAACGGGAAGAACATTCCGATAACTGGCACGGGAAGATAAAATATATATTCATTAAATGTCAGATTGCTGATGAAATGGGTCCGATCCATTAGTGGGTAGCGGAGCGGCCGGTTAATGTTTCCCGGTTGTTCCTGGGTTGGGTGGCTTTTAGTGTTGCTCTGGGTTGCTGCTGGAAACAGGATCACTCGGTCCGGAAAAGCAAGAAAGATAAAAAAAAAAAAAAAAAAAGTTTCCAAGAGCGAGAGCAGGTGTTGTTCAAAATAAAAGGCGATCCAGGCAACAATGTGGGAAATCCGAGTCAAATGCACCTGTTGGTGAAATCGAATAGGTTTGCTGTGTTTCAAGTGTTGCGAACCTGATCACTGATTTGCAGCTCGTCTGTCTTTCCTCCTCCGGTGAGGAGATTTATTTGCGGGGATTGATGGCCGACTTTCCTCTTTTCTTGCGCTGCCATTTAAAACGCCGGCAGACAAGTTGTGTCGAGTGCCGTTTGCAAATAATTGCCAGTGTGTTACTTTGATCTGATCCAGTGATTATCTAAACTCCCGAATCACAAATCTTCTTGTCTCAGGTGACAAACTCCACCCGTCTGGCACTGCGAGTAGATCAAAACAAACATTAATCACTTTTTTGCACGTACTGTTTGCCCTTATGAGGTAGAAGTGCCATTCTGGTGCCATTTGAGGACAATAGAAATAAGAATAAGTCCAAACATATTAACTGTGTGTTATATGGTATTACACTAAAAAATATGAAATTTAAAGGTGCATCATGTAAAACAGCATTAAAGTGGACAGTTCAGTTTAAATGGCCCCTGCTTCAATCAAACCTCAATTTTGCATTGTGCATCTTTACCAATTCTTATTTATTTTCATATTCAGTGTTCAAAAATCGCTTTTTTTCTTAGAAGGTAAAAGATCTGCCAGTTGAATGAGACAATCACTTGTTTCCAGTGCTAATCTTTTTTTTTTTTTTTTTCTGGTATAAATATGTTGAATCAAGGCAGAATAAGGCAGGTCAGCCCACTAGGATCAAGAAAATGACACTTTATTTTATTTATTTGCTTATTAGCTTATAGTTTAGGTGGACTGTCCCGTCCCACTGACAGATTAATTTATTTTATTATGTACTTTAAGACAGAGAAACAGAGTAAATTATCTGTTAAGAAGTATTTTGCAGTGCACAGGCCAAGGAACATCTTATCGTATCATGCAGGAAAAGCATTAAGCATTAATAACGTGCCAAACAGTGGAGAGCCTCTCATTGCAGCTTTCTTGTTTTCCCTAAATATATTTCACCGAGTGATCAAAGAGCATAAACATAAATAAATCCCAGCATGCAAACTTAGCACTCCTGATAGGATTTCATCAAATTTAGCTATGCCTCTCTGTGATTGAACAGCATTTCAGTATCGCCCGTTGGCTCCATTAACTCTGTACAACTGCTTAACATTTGGAATTGCTCTCTCTCTCTATTTTTTTTTTTTTTTTCAGTGTGTCAGCTGCAAGCTCACAGTGAATTAAAAAGCCTTTGGCAGAGCGCTTTGCTCTTCCAAAATGAAGTCTAACCCAGCATCTGATGAATTGAACTTCCTATGTCTAAAGCCTGTGATTTCAAAGAATATAATGAACAACGCCCGAAGAATCCCCGTTCAGATTTCATTATGAGGGAGAGGTTCTAATTGTGAGGAAATTAAATTTCCATTGCCGTCTCTTTCTGTGAGTTACTCTGCTGCCGCTGATGATGTGGCGAGGCGCGTTTCTATCGCAGCGTTCTTTAAAGGGCCACTCATCTCATGCTAACCGCGGTGAGGAGGCTGCAAGGGAAGCCTGCTCAGCTCGTACAAAACACAAGATTAATGTGTCATTCCTCAGTGAGGCGGCGCACGGTGAAAGCCACTGCAGGTACGAAACGCAACGCAGACCGCGTCGTCTCCCGTTTCTCTGCAGTCGGCATGAAAGCTGCTTCTTGGATGAGTGCCACCCATTTCATCAGATGCAAAGACATCAAGAGCATAAAGGAAAACTGCAATAAACGCCTGGAAGTTGGCCAAGACTGAAGACAAATAGACTTGAATCTTTTCCAGCGCAGACGCCCCGCTGCTTGCACGTGTCCAAACTCTTAAAAAGCGTGCTGCCTGTCCTTCTCCTCACTCTGGACCAACATATTTGTGTGACTTTTCAACATAGCGTACTTTAACAGCAAGTGAAAAGAGGTTAAGAGGTTAAGAGTACGGAAAATACACGTAAAATGCACGTGAAATGTAAAATGATTCAGGTTTTTGTTCCAGGAACGATCCAGCAGACCCTGAGTGTTTATGACAGTAAATGGAAAAGCTTTCATGGACTGGATTTATGGCTGATTTATCACTGTTGTGTAGAGAGTGGCAAGCCAGACATTGCAGTATTTACAAAAACAAATGCTGCAGATTAGTACTTTAAAGTCTATCAGCCGTTGAGTTCACACATCTAACTGGCTAAAATATAATGCAATATGGGGGATAGAAGCAAACCTACAGAGGATTTACAGACTGGATTTACATAATACAGCTTCTGTGCAAGTTGCAAATTAAACTTTTACACCACCAAACTCACACAGAACATCTCAAATGATGATGCAAAGCAAATTCATGATTTTCGTGATCATTTCCGACATCAGAACTCCTGCATACAACTTGACTGGCGTTCAATAGCTTTGACTGGAAAAACTGTCTCACTGAAGCAGCCTGATTTTATTACATTATTGCAAAAAGCAAGGGTAAAAGTTCAAGAGCTGCTTCTTACATCAGCAGCAGACATACAGACATCGTTGCGCATCAGGTATATATTTTTTAAAAGGACATTTTTATCGTCGTGAAACATCTCAACTTGGAAACTCACTGAATTTCCCAGTTTCCCTTGTTAAAAAGCATTTGTATGCTTGTTAACACATAAGTAAGGTAAATATAATGTTTCTCTATGAGTACTTGAAGGCGCTGTAAGTTGCATGGAGCTGAATTTGTAGTTGCACCATGTAAAGCTGGGACAGAGCGTGGGCAGGTCCTCGTATCAGCTGCTGAATGTTTCCCAGAGTTTCCAGTGAATCAGCAGGAAAAGCAAAAGGAGGAGTGGAGCGTCTTGGACTGCAGCATGAGGGCTGGCAACCAACGTGTTTACAAGTCATCTGCAGCGTTTGGGCTCTTCTCAATCAGGACAATCCAGATTGTGTCAAAAAAAAAGAAAAGTATTGCAACTAAAAAGCATGAATCAAAAGAACCCAAGGACGAAAACCTGTAACCCTGATGAAGCCATACTGCAGCTTTATTTATCGATATTTAATTTTAGGGTTTTGTCAGTTGTTCTCCAGCAGCAGTAATGAATTCCTTTAATTTCTCAGGTAAATTATCACACACAAAAAACATATTTATTGTTGTTCAAGCACTTTCCTTTGATTTTATTCTGCTGCATATGAACCATAACTTACAAGTTTTATGTAGCCCGGTGTATGATGGACTGAGAGAGAGTTGAAGTGTCAGAGAGAAAGTGAAAAATGTCCTCCACTTGCCAAAGCACAAGCGATTGCATGTGACTAAAACACTGTTTTGTGAGTAAACGTGGTGGTAATTTTAATAAATATCCATCAGTGTGTCTTTATTTCATGTCAGAGATCACTTGATTGGAGTATAGGTACCATATTTTCTGAAAGGTGGATGTCTCATTTTGGAAGGAGGCTCTCAGTGAGGTGTCGAATGCGTTCTTAATTGACTCGTGTGGTTAATAATAACGCTTAAATAAACCTAGAATAAATAAAGCGTTCAGTGGGAAGCGCGATAGCCTGCAGTTTTACCTCCAGGCCCGAGCAACTGTTGAATGCGTCTGTGAACATTCACCGCAACGCCGCTCACCTGACAGCCGGACAATGACGGCTGTGTGCATTAATCATCGCCGGACAAAAGTGAAAGACCTGGAATTAGCTTAATCGTGTGCCAAGAAACAATTATATGGGTGAGCATGGTGTGTGTGTGTTTGTGTGTGTGTGTGTGTGTGAGAGAGAGAGAGAGAGATGTGAGTGGCAAAAGAGAAAAGAAAGAAGAGAGAAAACGCCTGCAGGCAGAGAATGAATGGGATGTTGGAAATGGTGGGTGAGTGGGCGGGGGGGCAAACACAGAGCAGGTCAAAATGAACACCATCTGGGTACATGAAAGGGAGGGTGTGTGTGTGTGTGTGTGTGTGTGTGTGTGTGTGTGTGTGGAAGTTGGGTGGAGGAGGTGGTGGGACAAAACAAAAGCCACCAGCAATGCCAGCATGTAACCACACTGCAAAAAAATCTCATCTTAAGCAGCGTCATTTAGTCTCATATTCAGTGTAAAAAAACGTTTTCCGTCAGTCGAGGAGAAATCTGCTAATCTGAGATAATCCCACTTGGAGAGCCTTTACACTATTTGATATATTAATAACTTTTTGCTGTAT
The DNA here is from genome assembly GCF_902150065.1 of Myripristis murdjan. Lineage (NCBI taxonomy): Eukaryota > Metazoa > Chordata > Actinopteri > Holocentriformes > Holocentridae > Myripristis > Myripristis murdjan. The sequence continues at coordinate 4,018,249 of NC_043989.1, forward strand.
TAGGGTGTTGATACAATGCGGTCTCTGTTCAGTGGCCTGGACACTGCAAAAAAAAAAAAAAAAGTGTCACATTCAGGATTAAAATCTCAAAAGAAAAAATCTGCCAGTGAGATAATCCCACTTGTTTCCAAAGATAATCAACTTGTTTCCAGAATCTTACGGAATAAAGCATCATTTTATTGATCCTAGTGGGCCGAGCCGCCTTATTCTGCCTTATTTCAACATATTTATACTTCCTCCCACAAAGAAAAAAAAAAAAAGTCCTGAAGCAAATGAGGCTGCTTTGGAAACAAGTGGGATTATCTCATCCTGCCGGCAGACTTTTTTTGCACTTATTTTAAGAGAAATAAGATTTTAGGAGTGAATATTTGAGAGACTTGTAAAGATGGATTTTTTTTTTTTTTTTTTTTTTTTTTGCAGTGCAGCAGCAGCTCCACAACACTACAACACCGCTGCCTTCCACAGTACACCCCCCTACACACACACACACACACACACACACCCCTATCAGGTGGAAGAGGAGTGTAGGGCTTGCCATCACTCACTCCCAACCCTCCATCACCCCCCCCCACCCTTCTCTTATCCCCCTGTGGGTGCAGATCATTGCCAAAGGAGCCACAGGCCACTTGCAGGCTGACAGTCAGCTCCTCTAATGGGCCTGGCTGTTTATTTTGTACCGCTTGGAAGTGGATTAGCTGGAGGTAATTATGGTTAATGATCTGCCTGCCTCACCCCGCTGATCTGTAGTCACCCGTTCGCTTGGCTAGTAGCAGCGTAGCCGCCGGCACCATTAATATGGGATAATGTTACCTATTAGGGCTACAAAAGGGAAAGGGGAGATTAGAGATTTTGAATGCATTTGAATGAGAAGGGGTTTCACGCTGAAACGACGTGAACACCATTTTTGGAGGAGAAACGTTAACCGGGGTTCAAGGAGCTCCGTATTTCAAAATCACAATTTGATGACCTCCTCTGAAAGGAAAGGCCTCGCAGCTAATAGCTCATCACTATTAAGTTGAGTAATAATACACATCAAGATTCATTCACTCACAGCAGCACGGATTTGGCAAGATCGTCAGGCTTGTCATGTTTTCAGACGGTGGATGACTCAGTTTGACGTTTTAGATCTGGAAATTGAAAGGCTGAAATGTTAGGCTGATCCGAATCTAGTTCTGAGTTTTGGCTGATTATGTAACAGGATTACAGTTTGTTGGTCAGCCAAAACAAATCGGAACACGGTTAAATCATCAAGTACAAAATATAGGAACAACTTTTTTAATCTTGAGCTGTAAACGATCCACGACTTGACTGTCCTAAGGCTTCAAAATCCTCATTAGACTGTCCCAGACACCTGGATTTCATAGGTGAGGTTGATAGGATCACACACACACACACACACACACGCTTGACTCAGACAGTGTCGCCTCTCATGACCTGAAACAAAGCTAGAGTTGCGTTTATTTTAAGCGTTTTGCCGACGCTTTGAGCTCCTGCACGACTGAATGCGACGAAAAACTAAGGAGGACACAAATGTCAGGGACGTAGTTTCCAAATCCCTCGAGATAAAGGACACAGACTGTCAGAGTTTCAAGAGAGCAAATATCATCAAGCAATGAGAGGCTGAGGTGAGTTATTTTAAAAAAAGGGACAGGTAGACGTGCAGACAGACGTCCCGCCTCTGCTGTTTGGTCTGGTTTGTTGTGTTTGGCGTTCGGCAGCAGCATGAAGCGAACCGGTTGACTGGCAAAATAAAGTTCAGATGAAAATGATCGTTGTGAATCACATGAATCACAACAGGACAGTTTTTTCAGCTCTACTGTCTCACATTATTATTATTTTCATTACTATTACTATTATTATTTCTGAAAAGGTCACATTTAAAGGTCACTCCTTTGATATCCATTCTTGTAAATCCTGCACATCTATTTAGATAGTGTGTGTGCACTGTCTGGACGTTAAATAATCCATAAAGGCATTGATGGATGTAAGACTAGATTTTTGAGATATTTGATTTTCCTTGATGTAATAATAATAAATTAAATCATCAAAGATGGCGGGTTTTACTTTCCATTTGGGTCGTCATAATGTAAACGAAACACATCCAATAATCTAATAATGTGCGAAATCATACGAAAAACCAAGTATGTTTATAGTTATAACACATAAAAAAACACATTTACCACAGGAAAAAAAAAAAAAGCTGATGCACGGTTACGAGGGCACGGCGTCTGAGAGCCGCTCTTTAATCCGAAACCTGACGTTGCTCCTGATCGTGGACATTTAAAGAGTAAAATGAAATCAGGAAATGTTCCTCGGTCATGGTCAATATGAAGCACGTTCATCCTAAACACTTTTAGCTCCCGTTGCAGCATTATGTGTGATGGGAACTTGAGACCCTCGCCTTTGAAACGAAGCAGCCCCCACCTCCCCACCACCCCGCCATCAGAAACGAACCAGCTGAGAGCGACATCAGAAAATGACGTCTTGCGCAGCCGCTTTTTTTTTTTTTTTTTTTTCCTCCTCACATTCATCCATCTTGAAAATGCACCAGTAATAGCAACAAAGTGGTTTTTCCCCCCAAAATGAAGTTTTACTTAATCAAATCAGGGGTCAGAGAAACATATCTTCGCGTGAAAAGGACAGGACACATCAGGGTTAAACCGATTACGTCCTGTTAAACAGGCATTTCAGAGTCTCCATCTCAGACACATTTTCCTGCCTTTTCCAGTAATTTTTGAAAGCCTTCAAGCTGTAATAAAATATCACTTTTTGTGCATTTGTGCATTAAACACTCTTGGTCTCATTGCATTTTTTTCTGATGATAATCACATTTCCCTCCCGAACCCTCCCCCCTCTGGTCTATTCCCATCTCCCCTTTTAAAGCACTTTGCTCCTGTTTCAGTGAAGATGACACTGGCCGAGGGGGGAGGGAGGGGTGAAGCCGGGGGGGGAGGCGGGGGGCGCTTGGCTAACTCCTCCAAATGGAAATCTTTGGCTGGGGCCTCCTTCTACCGGTTACGTGGCGTCGCGTCTCGTTTTGCTACCTCCGACCCCCCCTCCACCGCCCAAACCTCCACCGCCCTCTCAGGGACCCTCGTAAAGTGCTCTGATGCTTCATAATGTAGATCATTACCCAGAATGCTGCGAGAGACCCCAAGTCCCCACTTAGACGCGGAGCCTCCCCGAGCCCCCGCCGTGTTATGTATCCCAGCAGACCCCCCACAGACGCTCTGATTGTCCATTCTCGCCCGCCGTCGCCTCGCCAGCAGCAGGGTTTATTGACACTAAGTTGCCCCCACAAGGAGGCGTTAATACGCACGACAAAGACGTTTCTTTTCCTCTGTGTCAACCTGAAGGTGCTTACAAGCCGGAGGTTATTGAAACGCGGAGCCATAAAGCTACGGAAATATGACTTAAGATGTGATTGCGCTGGGTGACCGATGTACGAGCGCAATCAAGTCACAGGCAATGATTTCAAAACGAGGACGAGGGGCCGCGAAACGGGGCGGGGAGGCGAGGCCTTACGAGGCCCCGGACTCGCCCGGGCGGTAGGGGTGTTCTCATTTGAGCGTCAGCGTTCGGAGACAGCAGGCGGTAGCAAAAGCGCCGCAGGGTTTCGTGTCGGGCAGCGGAACAGCTCGTGTCAAGTTTCAGTTTTGAGTCTGGCCTTGAAAGCACTTTTCTGACACCTTGGACTTTCGTTTCGGGCTTTGACTTCACACCAGGCGACCATGAAATGATGGTGAACTCCGTGGTGAAGTCCGTGGGTGGGCGGGTGCTTCAAAATAATTTCATGGCTGGCAAAATCGCCCCCAGCAGGGCTTGAGTCAGGTCTTGGTTTTGAGTTGACTCCTCAAACCACTTCTCTGTCATCTCGTCTCGGTGTCCTGTCAAGTTTCTCTGAGACTCGTCTTGGTTTCAGCCACCACTGGATGATGTTTTGACCTCTTTCCTCCCATTGAAAAACTTTCTTTTTCTTTGAGTTTTGTTTTTCTACATTTGTTTCTTTCCTTGCCGGGACTCAAAGCGATTTTGTAACGGTCCTCATATGTCTTTTTACTACATCCTGCAGATAGATCTAACACTGCTGATGTTTAAGAAACTGCTTAAACACTTTTAGATTGGGAGAGATGTGTTTTGTTCATTCTTTATTACCTGTTTCATTGGTCAACCAGCCTTAAATGGCTCTTGACTTGGTTTTGACCCATTTTGGACTTTGATTTAACAGCCGTTGTGCCTCCTGGCAAAGTGCCCTTGAGCTGGACATTGAATGCAACTTGCTTAACCCTATAAAGCCATCCGTATCATATATGATACACATTTTCAATTCCGTTTTTCGTTTCCAGTTTAATCAATACTTGACCAAAATACTGTTGTATACCTTTGAACACTTCCCCTGTTCACCCTGGACCATACCATTGGCACTTCAAGTACATATCATATATCATACACCAGAAAGGTCGTGTAATAACATATTCTTAATTTTTATATATATATATATATATATATATATATTTATTTATTTTGTTATAGGACTAAATAAAGGGTGCAATTTCAAAAAATTGGAATTTTCTGCCAATTCGTTCATAGTTTAGGCTTTATAGGGTTAAGATAAATGTCTAAAATGTAAATATGAATGCATCCAAAATTTAATCTTCCGTAGCTCGGTTTAACACTGCAAGGATTTGTGCGAAGATTCCCACTTGGTTCAGCTGTGCTAAAAATATATATATATATATCATTGTACTTTAAGTCACTGAATAAGACAGGAGCAAGTATAAGTTTGTATTTAAGGCTCTGAAAACAGCCACGTGTTCCCTTAATCCTACATTCCCTCACTTTAAAAATCATAAAAATGTCCGTACTTGAGGTGAGTATTAACAAATACGCACAATCTGCATGAAATGATGTTTATAGAGGCTGCTTCTGAAGATACATGAGACCATTTTTAGTTTGAAAAAATGCACTGAGGCAACACCTGGCCCAGGGAACATAAGGGTAGTCAACATGAGAGTAATGATCACATTCCCCAAGTCAGAAATAAAATTTGAGTTTTAAGACAATAACAATGTAAAATGGGTTATAACATTACAGAAAAGGTTATATCGTAAAAATAATAATAATACATGGAGCATGAAAATACCAGAGCCTGGCTGATTGTGAAGCTGCAGAGGCTTGAATGTTACTGGAAGGTATTAGGTATCTGGAAAACATCAGATATTTTTGAGGCTACAATTAATCTGGGCTTCAGTCTTCTGTCACATGAGTATTCACGCTGTCCTCGAGCCATCATTTATTCAGCCGCGCGATTAGCAGCGACATCGCGCTGTTTTATTAACTCCTTCTCTACCTGGCCACTGTCAAGCGGAGCACAAAGAGGGCTTCAGGTGTTGAGAGCGAGGGGAGGAGCTGATTTAATGAAAGCCCTGGCATCTGTATCCGATTCATCTTGTCAACGTTCGCGCCGCCATCTCTGCCCCGAACCAAACCCCCAGCATGCCTTGCCAGCCACTTTAATTACTTTTGCTTTTGCATGGAGTGGCGACCCGCAGAATTGACAGACAGGTGCAGCCATCCTGATTAATTAAAATAATAAAGTCCGGGCGAGGACGAGGAGGGGGAATATCAACGTGTGGACAACTCGCCTTGATGGGCAAGCGGTGAGGGGACGTCAGACTGGGGCGGGACCATTGATTTGCTTTGTGACAACAGGGTGGCCTTCGGGCTTGACAGGCCTGTATAGAAGAAAGGCAGAAGGTTGGGGGCGTCGGGGGGGTTGCAGGGGGTGGATTCCCTTGTCCCATTCACATCCGCATGTCCTCAGTTAGCTCCCAGCGAGAGGACAGAAAACCCCCCCCGTGCATCAGCAGCTGCAGTGTCCTGCTCTGAAAAAAAGCTGGTGCCATCACGCCTATCAACATGAAATGGAGTTAATAAAAGCCACCTCCTGGGATTCATCAGCTCTAATAGCCATATATTATTGCACCAGACAAAGAAAGCATCTTTTTGAATGATAAGCCCTAAGAGAGCGCGCACTTATTGTTCTATCAATTCCTCTTTACGTATTGATATCACATAATGTTTGTGAAAGGTACGCAGGGACCGGGGATGGCATTAAAAGGCCAAAAAGAAAAGAGGCGCATTTCGTAATGCATGAAAATGGCTCCGGTAATACATTTCATTACAGTGCAAGCGACCAAAGCCATGTGTGTGGGGATGGGTTTCTTCCCGGCAGAGGCTAAAAACACATGAACGCACATTTCATCACGATATGCACACAGAGATCTGAAATTCAAAAGTCAAACTTATTAAGACACGGGCCTTGACCTCAGTTATGTTGTGAGAGGCTTTTAAATAAGGATGCTTTCAAGCACACTCAACAAAAACAGTAATCATCTATTCCCATAATGAATTTTAAACACACAGAGGAAAAACCTTTTAGTGGGATGAGATGAAGTGTGAGTGTAAATATACCAAAACAAGGCAGAATAATCAGCCCATTATGGTGAAGAAACGTTGATTAGCACTGGAAACAAGTGGGATTATCTCATCTCAAAACCAGATTTTAAGTCTGAATATGGCACTAAATGACGTGGTAAGATGAAGTTATTTCGCAATGTGTTTCTTAAAAAGTTACCAGCTTCAGTGTTAGCTCATAATGAGTTTTACTTTTCGTGTCACGGATCATTTCGCCAGCGTGGCCGTCACATTTTTGCAAGCCTCTTTTCAGGAACCAGCCGCTCCGTACAGTACAGGATCATCCTCCTCTAATCCGGGGGGCAAGGGGACGCTCACAGTAACATGCACCCATATTGTGGGCTGACACATGAGAAGTGTAAGTTTGTGTGTGTGAAAGCTGACCTGCAGCGCCCACATCCTCAAGCTGACACTTTAGAGCTGCTCTGTCTCAGCTGAGCGTGTCAGAACAACAGAGATGTGGAAAAGACCGGCATGTTTACCACCTCTCTGTGAAATCAAATACAAGCTGCTCGCTCACGCTGCAGGCCGTGTGAAAGCAACAGATTGAGTCGCCCCGGCCTCAAAGTTACACTCGGACAATGTCGCGCCGCCTCGTGCACTTCTTCAGCGTGTCGTCGCAGCGTGCACAGATTACACAACCACGATGCATCCAGATGACTTGCTTGGGAAGATGGCGTCCTGGGTGACTTTCATGTGCACGTAGGTTTCTGCTACGCTGCAAAAAAAAAAAAAAAAAAGTCATGTAGTCTCATGTTCAGTGTTAAAATCTTGTTTTTCTTCAAACAAGATTAAAAAAAATCTGCCAGTTGGATGAGATAATCCCACTTGTTTCCAATGTTAATCACCTTGTTTCCACACTTTCCTTGAATCAAGTCACTTTATCGATATTAGTGGATTGATCCACTTTATTCTTCTCATTTATTGTTTTTTTCCCCATTGATTTTAGGAATAACAAGATTTTTAAGACCTATTATGGGTGTTATAATCTTGTATTTCTTCAGTCAAAGTGAAAGATCTGCCTGCAGGATGAAATAATCCCACTTGATTCCAATTCTAATAGCTTGTATAAAAAATAAAAAAAAATCTCAAAAAAGTAAAACTACCATGGAAACAAGTGGGATTATCTCAGCCACTGGCAGATTTTTTCACGTCTTTTACAAGAAACAGTCTGAAATCTGGATCTGAGACTGAATGACTTGTCAAATTTAATAGTTTTTGCAGTGAAAGGCAAGAGCCACCAAATTACTTTTTCTGTGTTTTAAACACCCCTCCACAAAAATTACACACAGAAATTCTCCTAAAACAAGACACCGCACAGTTGTGTACCACTAATACTTCTGTCAGGGCAAGAGATATGCTTTGATTTATCTTTTTTTTTTTTTTTTTTTTTTTTTCAGCTTCACAGCTCGTTCAGTTGCTGCTGTTTGGTTTTGTGGGACAGTCTGATGCTTTAAAACCATCCTGTTGGTACCATCCTGCACTAACACAGTGTGTGTCAGGGGGTTGTTTCCCATAAAGGCACTTTGGATTAAAATCTCCACCAAATATTTGTCGTGTTATGCAATACAAGAAGGAATGTGCCGCTCACGGCCTCTTCAGGGCTGACATGAGAGCGTCAGTGTGTCCTGGAAACTGAGAGCATTATACGCCACCTTATGGACAAAAGACGGCGTGCACATTCAAGAGAGGCCAGTGACGGTCGCTCATGCTCTCTGAGATCAGCTGTGATCTCTGATGGGAGCCAGTGACAGCTCTACAATACATGGATTTATTTCCTCACAATATTCTGCTTCACGTCTCCTTTCCTCTCTGCATGATAGTCTTATTTCCTTTTACCTCCTTTTTTTCACTGAAGCCATGTTTTTCTGTGAGTGCCCACCCTGGGTGTAGTGGTTAGTTTGATGTGTTTATGTGTTTTCTCATCTGTTTTCAGTTTCATTTCAGCAAAAATCTGGAATTTGAAGGACTTACAAGACATTATCGCTAAATTAGGTTATGATAATGTCATTCTTCGTTGCAGATCCTTATCTCTGCAGAACGCAGAGATAAGACGCCGCGCTGTGAAAGAGAGTAAACTAATTTTCCAGCGCGCTTATTAATGCACCTAAGTGAAAAGCTCTTCCAAAGGAGCTGGCCATTTGATATATTCGTAATCAACTCTGCTGATGTACTGCGTAACGTTCTTTGATAGCGATGGATCTGGCAGGAAATGAAACAGATTGGATTGGCTTTCTGCTTCCTGTCTGAAGAGCGGCCGCTGCCTCTTTTTCTTTTTCTTTTTTTTTTTTTTTCTCCTTTTGATCGGTCAATTAAAAGTGTGCTTCCACTTTCGCGAGGCTGGACCCATTACAGAAAGCAATTTCAAGAGGCGAGCTGTTTGCCCTGCGCTGTCTGCTGTGAGGAATTCCCTCTCCACTTTGGCAAAGTCAGGGTGAAGAGAGTTGGTAATATTAGCTCCCGTTTTATTGAGAGATCCATAGCCTTCTGCCGCTGACCCCATGACCCCCGCTGACCTCTGGACATCATGTTACCAGCCGGCCAAACTCGCGCTAGAGCCGCCACTGGCAGCGCTTCTTTATAACCAGACGTCGTTGTCACACAAAAAGATGCATCTGCAGAAAAAAAAAATGTCACTGAAATGAAGAAAAGGCTGTTTTTTATGTCCTTGTGTTTAAATGGGTTGCTGGCAAGTGTCAAAGGCCCACATGTCATGCAACTTATTCATCACGAAAAACAAAAATGTACTTTTTTTTATATTCAAGCAGTTTCACACACATTGGTGTCACTGTGAACTTGTGTTTGTATTTCAAGTTTGTTTTATATCAGATGATATTCATGTATTTCTCAAATTGTACAATATGTTGTTTTAACAGATCTCTCTAGGGTTAGGAAACGTTTTCTCGACACAAAACCTATCATGAATTTCAAATGGCAAGTTAGAAAATTAAAAACAAAATTGCATTCACACTTTGCACTTTCACTTTACTGTATTCTCTTGTGCTAACATGTTTCTAGGAACACACAAAAACTGCATTGTGTGAGATGTAAGTTTTATTGAAATGACAAAATTATGCTTTTTGTCCTTGATGCTGATGTATTTTTTAAATAATTCAATAGGCATCAAGGGTTTAAAGCCTGTACAATTTATTTGGTGCATACATGACCTGTAAATTTGAATTTCAGTTCAGGAAAATAAAATTTACATTACAGCCACATGTTCTTTTTTATTTGATAACAGCTTTATGTATGGATATTAGCATATGTTGTGTTGAAAAATACGATTTTGTGTTGTTGTTTTTATTATTATCACAATTTAACTTTTGCCCAGTAGGAACGAGTTTTCCAAAAAGTAAGCCTTATAGGAATAAGAAAAATACGTTATTCTCATAGTGACTTTTTGGTTCTCTAGATCCAAAAGGTCGTGTAAATACAACTTTAACTTCAGCTCTGAAAAATAAAACCATACATGGCGATTTTATGTTTTTGCTGCACATCAGATCTGTGTTGTTTCAGTGTGTGCTGTCATTAACATTGGAAATGAATAAATGTGTGTTGTCCTGAGCCAAAAACACACATGCACCTGAAAAACTACGAGTCGTTTTTTTTAATTTTTTTTTAAGGAGAGCAACTTCAGAGCATTAGGCTGCACGGGGAGCACGTGCATTAGACGGTGGAAAAAACATCCACGGCTTGTAAATGTACAGTCATTTACAACCGTTAAGTACGCTACTTATCTAATGCTACCATTAAGTATAGCATGGCTCCATCAGCTGGCTAGGGTTTCACTGGAATAATCCCGACATGATTGCAAGGATTGTGTGCAAATTACGCTGATAATATGTGTTGACAGCGTCAGCCTTGACAGAAAAATACGACGAGCACTCTTTCATTTCCAGTTCTCTGACAAGCTCCTTTCAAAGATGATCCCTGAATACATTTATTGCAACTTTATGATGGGTCATTTAGGAAGTATCATTCCTCCAGTACTTTACAGAATCTCTTTATCAGCCGTCGAGCGCCCCGCAGCAGAAGACTTGTGTAACTTTATATACGTCTTTGTCTGATGGCTACATAAACTGCACTCTGCCTGTTTTTCGACAGGCCTGGCCCGGGCCTGGGACGGGCGTTGAAAGCAAATACCTGATTGTATTAGTGTCTCCCCTTTAAGCTGTTGTCACCTAGCTGACCGATTATGGGCAATTACCTGCTCTGTCGGAATCCTAGCCGAATAGATTGAATTCAGATTGATTTCTGCCCAGGAAAGAGGAGGGAATTTAAAGCCTTTTTTAATTGGGTATTTGGTGTGTGCTGATCTGAACACCGTGGCCTTCCCGAGGGATCCTTTATGGGCCAATAATGGCATTGGAGGTGGAGGGGCGGGGGGGGGGCTGCAGTCTCGTCTGCCGACTCCCTCCCAAGGCCATAACCCTGCATTTGCTCTGAGTGCTTTTCTATTATGCATTGATAGTTGAGCATCAATCAATAAGAGGGGAAACAGAAAACCCAGCGAAACCAACTTCTTAAGTGTAAAATGCCTCTTAATACCCGGGGCCTTTCAAACAACTTAACCTGGACGCTTTTTACCCTCGCCCTTCCTCCCTCTGCTCTTTGAGGGACACTTACCGGTGCCTGGCGACAGGATGTTTTATTTAGGAGGCCTGAAAATGTGCAGCTCTCAGGTGAAAATGCACTGCAGCCCTCTAGTTATACTTGAGCAATACATTACAGCCTGTGCAGGGGCAGATAAGGATGCGCTGAATGAAAATAAATTGCAGGATTTCCTTTATATTTACACATTTTGTTGCTCCTCCGCCATGAGATACCTTAATTTTAGACCCAATAACTGACAAGAGACACTGAAAACACAGAGACATCCATATCAGCAGAGACCCCTGATAAATAAAATAGGCAATGGCCCTCCACTGACAGGGTTTGTTTGGTTTTTACAGCAAATTACAGCCATCTTCAAGGTTGATAAGGTCAGCAGAGCCCCGGTTGATCACATTATGAATGTAGCCATGTCTTGAAATCAAATCCCGCAGATGATTAAAAGATGATACCAAAAAAAGATGGTTTCTTTACATGAACCTTGCCGTTGGTGGAGCTGAGCAAAAAAAAAAAAAAAAGAGGCTACAGAGTCACCTTTCACATTGCGGATGCCACAGTTCACTAAACTGGGACGATTCCGGGAAGGAAAAGGGGGAGAAACAAAGTCCAGCCCGCAGATAAGCAGCGGTGGGGATCGGACCCCCTTGGTGGAAGAGATAAGAGGGAGACAGTCACAGCAATGGCCCGCCACATAATACACAAGCCCACCTCCAGCCGTCTAAATCTTCCATCAGCTCCAGTCCCCACCGGCCCTCCTGTCACCACTAATGCACCTTGTCCTATAGGACGAAGCCCCAGATGCAGAAAGGTTATCTGGGCCTTTGCGGGATTTCTCGGAATTGGCAAGTTCACCTTTCCTTTAGTCCAGATGACAGGAGATGATACAGTTGGGGAGGATCGATTGTTGGTTGCGCCGCGTGTCTTCGTTCGACATCCTCGATCTTCATCAACCAGCATCACAAACATGTGAAGGTGCAGGCTCTCGATTGTAAAGTTGTGAATTTTTAGAGTGATTTAGCAATTTTTCCTGTCCACTTAAGAGCAACAAACGTGAAAAATGGGATTATTAGCCTCACCGATGTCAGCTGACCTGTATTGGCTCATCACAGATATAGCATATCAGTGTACAATCCACAGAAAAACACAGTGCACACTGCAGCAAAAAGCACCAGAGATAACTAAAAACAATATTAAGATTAGACTGTATAGACACGAATGTTTACAATAATTTGTAGCACAGCCAAACACAGCAGATGGTGCTGCAGATTGCATTAACAAGATAACAAATTTATTATTGGTTCTACTGATGATTTCTTGCTGCAAAATGTCTATTTTCATGCACACGAAAATATCAGCCAATATGTTGTTATCCGAAGTTTTTTACTCCCTAATCTCAATACTGACATCGGAACCAAAAATCCAGTTTTGGTCGAGCTCTGGATTATTAGCAGCGAGCAGTTGCACCGTGCTGGCATAGTCACAACTATGCACTGTTGTTTTTAAGGAATTTCCCAGACGTTTAGTTTGTAGGTGACATTAGCGCAGACTTCACCTTTAAACCGTTTCTTTACACAGGGCTAATTATCACAATTTTAAAAAATAATTATAACAGTGATCAAATTGTTTTGTTATCACTGTTCAGCGTACTAAAAGCAGTCAGTGCATCTCTTTGAACACGTCACCGTGCTGAGGAGAGGAAAATACTGGGGGGTGGGAGGTGGTGGGGGTGGGGGTGGGGGGGTCACGTAGGGAAGATGCCCCCAAACTACTTTGGTTACACAAACTTTGTTTTCGGCCTCAATGCATCAGAGCCCTCTCCCTCCGTCTACCATCTGCTGCTGAAGAATCTGTTTCACTCGATGAGCCAAGCCCAGCCTTTATTGGTCCTAATGGCACTATCAGCTGAGCCGCCAAACCCAATTACCTTTTAAAAAGGGAGGCCACCCCAGCTAATCATGGCTGCCTAACCTGATTTGCCTGTGATGAAGAGACGGGATAAAGAGCAGTTAATGGAGGGAGAATGATCTCACAAATACAAAAAACTCAATTCATTTCTCCGGGAGAGCAATCTGTCCGATTCAGCGGTAATGGAGTGGAGATTCATTAGTCCTCGGGCCTTAGTAGTAGCACCGTCCCCTTATCAACTGAATGACAAAAGAACATTCGGTGTGCTTCTCTTATAAACTTCATGTTGGTTGGAAAGCGGATCGGTTGGCGTGAGATTTGCAGCCGAGGCCACGTGTCCAAAATCATAGCTGTTTCAGCACCTCCTGAATCGTGTTGTGCATCAAAGTACCAGGCATCCAAACTGCTAAAAGATTTGGTGCCAACTTGCAGCGCGCTAATGCTGACATAAATTCATTTGGCGCTGCTGTTTTCGGCTTCATTTGTCCTTGGGCAACGCAGCTTGTAACGATGTATAACCCAACTTATGTTTTCTTTCTGACTTGTGTGCAAAAATACACCAAAGTGCAAAAATTCATCAGCTTTGCTTGTATGTTATATACATAGAACCAATGCATTTTACTGAGGGATTCAGTGGACTGTAATGGATATATACACATCGCAAACATTTACTGGCATTATATTACTGATAGATTGAGGGAACATATCAGCCACTGCAGAGCTGCGGCTGATATGTTGAACCAAGCTAGCCACCATCACTGACGTCCATACAATTTGTGCACATATGTATATATGAATGACATAAGGAGTCATCAGGAGCCCTTCCTCTTTAACAATACACACTCTTCCTGCATTCAAATATCAAGTTTGACAGAATCTGATCCTTGACTTTTATTGTTTTGCATCATTCTGTTTATTGCCTTAGATTTAATTTCTGCTCAGTATGCATCTCCTGACTCACGTCTGTTGTTTTACTCTTTACTCAGTGCCCCTGCAAAAACAGGTTATCTGCCCTCAGTATGTATATCTCTGAATGAATGAATGAATGAATGAATGACGTTCCACTGTCTCTGATCAACCCAGACTTTCAAAATGAAGTATAAACTCTCTGTTTTTCATAAATCATTTAGTCTCATAATCTGTATTGAAACATTTTTTTTTTCAACATGAAAACAAAACTCGTCAGTGGGAGGAGATAGTCCCACTTGTTTCCAATGCTAATCAACTTAAGTTAAATGTCAGTTTGATGATCCTAATGGTCTGATACTTGTTGTTTCAACATATTTACACTTGTTCCCAGAAAAATTCCTCAAACAAGTGAAACTGCACTGGGAACAAGTGGGATTATCTCATCCCCACTGGCAGATTTTTTAAAATATGGACATATTTTTGCAGTGGAGGCCTAAACCATGTGGGTTTGCCCTCAGCGACCAGCAACACCAACATGAACATCAACATCTGCTCTGTTCTCCAGCAGACTCTCCTCTCATTCACAAGCATGTTCCCCTGATGATGTAACTGACCCGTATGAATGACCAATTGATGCGTGCCGTGTCTTGAATGTGATCCAGGCCATGAGTCACAGAGGAATGGGGTGAAGGACGGCGATGACCCGACTCTCCCACCCGGTCACTCCCCGCACGCCGCTGTAGCCCCAGCTTTCCCCGTCCCAGATATGATCCAGAGGACGTCGGCTGGATGGGGCATAGGGCCATCGCCAGGGTTTGCAGACGGACATTAGGCCAAAGCCAGAGTTAAAATCCTATTAGTTTGAGTTGGGAATCGGATTATCGTCGTCGAGAATCACTCGTCTGGCAACTAGGGTCTAATTTACGCCAATCAACGGCAATTATTGAGGGGAAGGGAGCCCCTATTAGAGAGCCTCATCCACTTAGTCTAATGAATGGGGAAGATTCAATCTTGGCTGTGGAGACGCATTGGAGAGCTGCAGCTGAACTCAACTGCACCAGGACTAAAGAAGAGCTGCTGTTATTTATCAGTGCTGTCAGGGCAAACATGAGTTCGCCAAGGGGCACCAGTCTCTGCTCTGTGATGCTTTGGGGTCACTGTGACCAGTAAAGCTGATATTGTAGCTCTGCATCACCCACTGTGTTTGTATCATACATCTAAAGACATGTGACCATCTTTACATGTTTGCACTGCAGGAAATCTCCATTTTAACAAGTCATGCAGTCTCGCACTCAGTGTTAAAATGTTGTTTTTCTTCAAACAAGCAAAAAATCTTCCAGTGGGATGAGAAAATCCCACTCGTTTCCAGTGCCACCCAACATGTTTCTTGAATCGAGCGAGTCACGATTCCTGAAACGAGTGAAACTGCATTGAAAACAAGTGTGAAAATCTCATCTCACTGGCAGTTTTTTTCCACTTGTTTGAGGCAAAACAAGATTTTGACAATGAATGTGAGATTTACAGATGGATATTTAATTCCTCTTCTCATGAACTGTTAACTGGAGGACTGTAACTGATCTTTTTTTAATCCAATTTCCACATCAGAGCCAGTTTCCTGACAATACTGTAACATTTGTACCAAACCAACTCAAAAGGTTGGTTAGTCACTAATAATTGTTTTATATTCTATATGCTAACACAACAAATGTAACTGTATTCCATTGGATTATATTCTTAGTATGTATTGATACAACATACTGTGGAAAAACTGGGAGATTCCTTCTGGGAGTGTTTATTTATAGCAAAAGCCTGTTCAGATAACACTTGTCCTTCATCTTTATAACCGTGTCATGGAAGAAATGTTTGGTTTTGTTTTGTTTTGATGCAAAATATCTTTCCTGTGCACAGTACAGTACTAATATAGCAAGGTCATCTGAGAGTAATAATCAGAATGCATGATGAGTTTGGGTAATCCCTCGCTGTACTTCACAGATCACACTTTTGATGATGTAACTGACCGGTGCAACGGGATACATTTTTAAAATAACCGAGCCAACCTTGCCAACTCCTTGTTTCATCGCTTGTCATTGACATCTGACGCCAGCTGCATGCACTGCAGGCACTAAAACACTCTTTTGTCCTGTTTCACATTTGTTGCAACACGTGTGACCTACAGTTTGTGCTGTGTAAGGGCAATGGCTGCTGTCTCATGGATGTTGCTACACTGCCCTCTACTGTCGGAAAAACAAGCAAAAAAAATAAATCTTATGAGCTTATGGCCTAGTGGCAGAGGGCAGTCTATGTAAATTGCCTCAAAACCCACCTCATAATCAGAATGGTGAGGCCTGGTCAGCTCTTAGCGGCTAGATAAACACTTGGATAAATCTGGGAACTGTTTTGACAATATGTATATGTAAATGGGATTTTACAGACTCAACAATATTGAGATTTTGAGCAAGCTTTATCAGCCTTATTGATCACTAATAAATGTAATTGCGGGAAAATGCAATTGTTAGGAAAATATGACTGGAGGGGGGAGAGACTGATGAACAACACACTTTGTTTGCATATCTATGTGGAAACATGCACGTGGTTTAATCAGTGTTTTGAGGGGAAGAGTTGCGTAAGTGAAATATCAGAACATTTTTCATGCTGGTGGCTCAGTAGCTGTCTGCAAAATAACAAAAAAAAAAAAAACATGGTCATTCAGCCTGTGTGTGATCGTGACTGTAGTCCTGAAAATCTCAATCAGTGGGGAAATCCCATTGCCTTTCATGGCACTGTGTTTTGGGTTCGCTTTTCCAGAGTGGTGAGAGGGGGAGGCATCAGGCTTTCACTACATTATTAATAACTCAGAAACTATTTCCAGGGTTGAAAAGGGTTTCGTTTCCGATCAGGGCCATATATGATCTTTCCACCCCGAACAACACAGCACAGATAGATAGATAGATTGATAAGCTGTGTGAGCTTTCCTCTCTTCTTTGTACTGCAGCATGCATAATGATGCGGAAGACAGAGGAATACTTTTTTGTGTCTCACTGCCGGCCACTTTGACCCATCTATTCTTTTGTTATTGGCTGTTTGTAAAGCTTGCAATCCAGGATTTTAAAGTCTTAGTCTCCTCTGGTCAAGAGCATGAGCTAAATTCCTAAAATATGATTTAAGAAGGTACTAGTGAAAATACTGAAATCTCCTGAAAACCATGCAGCTACCTGGACATTAGCAACAACATCAAGAAGTAATGATTAAACCGACTCATCTGCATCTCTTCCACCTCCATCAGTGCGCAAACTGAGCTGTGGTTAAGACCACATACTCACAGCGGAGTGACTCATCTTTTTTCCCTCATTGTTAGCAGCGCATGGGGAAGAAATAAACAGAAGGACGGAGCAGTGCAAACTCATTTCAGACCATGTCCTTTCCCTTTTCATGTGTCATTCAGACTTTGTCCCTGCAGAGGCGTACAGGTTTATTCCTGTGGTGACCTTCACTGTTGCCTGTGGGCTGCTTGTTCCACTTTACTTTCAAACTCTCATAATTGCTAATCATTGCCCCCAACTAGGGTATTGGCTTCATGTGGGGAAATTGGAAAAACATGAATGAAAGACCGAAACAGGTAGCCAGTCATGTAAGGAGTCCACCATCAGGTGTAGCCCACTCATCTTCCTTTGTTTTATTTCTGGCCGTTGCATTTGTACAAGTACTCTCAAGTCCACCCCCAGGCCACAGAGCCGCTAGACATAGCTTCCTCTGCCAAAATGCTAATGTAGGCAAATAGCCTCGAGACCAAATGCAATTTGATAAGAGTCAGCACGTAAACAGGCTCAAATTGTGCTAACAGAGCGCCGGGATTACCTTGAGATCACTCTGAATGGTACTGAAGGACGACCACTAAATTTTAATATTGAATATTCAGTTTGTTTTGGTGACCGTTCTCCTCTGTCCCATCAGGCTTCAAAGAAAGAGAGGAGAGAAAGAGGCGCCCTTTTGCAAAAATTCGACATTGATGTAAATGAAATGGAAAAGATGGAGAGAAAACATCCTGAGAGCTCCTCATACGGGGTTTGTCAGGGGAAATGCGTAGAGAACATTTTGTGGTTATGATCAGCTCTCATGTGGGTGTGACAGACTAAATAAAGACATGATGCCAGGTAGCGGGGCTTCCATTCATTGCAAATAGAGTGAGCATCCAGACATAAAACACTAATAACACTGATTTTAATCTGTGGGTTTTATTTTTGTGAAAGAGCTACTTTCATGAATAATAATAATAAAAAAAAAAAAAAGTTTGACGCACAGTGAGTCAGAATTTCACCGTCCCAATAAATTATCATAATTTATCTTCATGAGGCTGGTTAGGGTGGTTAATCAGTACCAATGACTCAGCCATTATTTCACTGACTGCTGAGATTTCTGGCTTTCATAGCTGTTTCCGGTGTCTTGTGTTATTCTTCGTTCACCTACTTCACGCCGTTAACAACACACCGCACACCATCACAGTTTCTCACGATTCGTTGGCAACAGTGCTCTGTGTGTGTGTGTCACGTGATCTGCTTTCATTTCACCCGCACGGTATTTTGTCTCCAAAAAAAAGCGGGATAGTGTGAACACCACACAAATTAGCAGCCTGAGGTGACAATATGCAACCGCACGCAACTGCTATAACTAACTGTGCCGGGCGAAATGACTAAACTGCAAAATGAGAATGGGCCACCAGGCACTTGCAAAAGCCCACGTAAAGATTTTAAAATCTGAATACAGATGCCTGGTGGATTTTGACTTCACTGTATGACGATGAAATGTAAAACAAGAACTTGAAGATTCAGACTCGGGTCCTCTGAGATGCTGCAAAAGTAAAGATCAGTGTCGTCTGCGTTTGCATGTCAGAGGGGAGCAGGAAGCAGAAACAGAGGCCCTGGTTGTGGATACCACAAATGTCAGCGGGGGGGGGAAAGAAAACACACACACACACACACGCACACACACACACGCATACACCAGAGTCTGTGCTAACACACACAAATGAAAAGGAGTTCCATCTTTGAAGAAAGGGGAAGTGAAGGGGTATTACCAGCACCAGTAATGTGAAATAGCCACAGTCAAACGCCTCCCACTCATTCTGTCATCACCTATTTTGAGTCTCAGTGGAATCAAACAGACCTGACCAGGGTCTTTCCCTGCCACCCACTGCATGCTGGGATGCACTCCAGCCTACCTGTAACCCTGGATAGGAATAAGTAGCCCAGGTAAGGAAAATGGATTTGTGGATGGACCATAATGTCATATAAATACCACAATTTCACCAGTATAACTTTTGCTTATCGTCACTATCGAGCGAAAACCACATTCATTCAAATGAGACCTCACGGGAGTCGGATTATTTTTGGCTTCTTGAGTCAGCATGTGGATATTTCAGGCTTTTGTTTGATGTATTATTTTAAATCAGCCAATTTGTAGCCAACCAGTCAATGAGAAAGTGCATGTCGGCTCATGAAAACAACACCTAATGTAGAATTACAAGAAGCGGAAGAGAGAAATGCAACAAACATATAGAGTAAAGGTTTGCCATAATACCTCCCAGGAGAAAATGACTGCTCTTTCCATCTTTCTTGAAAAAGTCTATATTTCCATGTTGACCTTTTGCTTTTATGACAGCAGGTTTCCTAAACTGATATAACACAGAAACTAGCCGGTTGTTTTTATTTTACATCTGGCCAATGCATAGTTCGTAGAGCTAGGACTAATTCATTCATAATAATTTATCAGTTTATCATAGAAACCTTATTTTGTGCACCGGTTGAGACATGCTCATGGGCCGGATTTGGCCCCCAGGCCCTATCTCTAACATCTCTGTTTTGACATAGTTTGCATATTTACATGCTCATGTATGGGTTCTGGAAGTCCTACAATCCCTGAGGTTATGAAACCTCTAAAAAAAGAATTTTATAAACTGAAAAATATACAGTCCTCAACCTAGCAGCAAGACTGTTTTCCTCAGGTTCTGAAGAGTTTATATTACGGAAAATGTAAGGTTTGGGTTGGACAGCAGCGATATGTTCCTACTGTCAGATAGCATGGCCATAACGAAGCGACTGAGGCTTGTCCTTTAAAATGATGTGAAGGTCTGATAAAACATTTTCCTGTATATGTTCTTGAGCACCAGTCATTCCTGCACATCGAACGCAGATCTTTCGTTTTTTTTGGCTCTTCATTAACCCTAACCCTAACCCTAACCCTAACCCTAACCCTGCATTCACAAAACGACTCCCAAAAACATAGGTACAGGTAAAATAGGAGCAAGTTTGAACCATGACTCAAGGGATATCAAATAAGGAAAAAGATTCTGAATGCTGACTACTGAATGACTACTGACTACTCTATCTGTTTGTATGAGAAAGTAGATGCAGAAGATCAGATAACAGAGTCAGCAGACCACTTCACTGTATGGGTCACGCAATCAGGCCTGCAGTGCGTTTTGGGTGTGTGCTCGCTCGCCCACTTGTCCAGGATATGATGAACAACTCATCCGACCACGTCATCTTGATCCACATGCCTGTCGACCTCTGTCACTCTGCACTTGTTTTAGTTATGAGGCCTGTCATTTCCTGTCCATAGTATCCCTCTATATGATCTGGATCTCCAGACGCTTGGTGAATCGATGCTTAGGCACGTTGAGGTCATTCTGGTGGCTTGTGGTGGCCTAACACCATGTTGGTTTTTCCTTTAATTTGTCTGACCAGCTCTCATTAGCTGTAGTAAGTTTAGAGAGCCAGCTAGAATTTTAGTGGCATGGGACAAAGTGGAGGTTAACCAACACCATATTAAGATCCCCAATTAACATATGAGCTACGTCAAAATGCACATTTTATATATATGTTTTTGTGATAAACACATTTCTGAAAAATGCAAAATGCAAAATGCAAAAAAAAAAAAAAATTAAAACTAAGAAAACAAACAAGCCATCTAAAAAATAAAATATAATAAATTAATTAAATAAAATAAGTAAGTATATATATATATATATATATACACATATATATATATATATATATATATATACATATATATATACATATATATACACATATTGATCCCCGGGGGGGAAATTTAAAAGGTCACCAGCGCATAAGACATATACAATAACATATACATTTGTAAAGATAAATTATTAAATGAATTCCAAACTTTGAAAAACTGTTTCTGTCTTCTAACTGTCATCTAAAAAGAAGAATAAAAAATAAAAATAAAAAGTAAAATAAAATAAAATAAAATAAAAATAAAAATAAAAATAAAAATAAAAAATAAAAATAAAAATAAAAATAAAAATAAAAATATAACTCGAGGAGTAGCGCGCTTGAGAGCTGTATGCTTTCTTCTTGGTTACGAAGTGTTTGTTTGTTTTTTTAAACTACGGAGTGAGTCCTCTTTCTCAAAACTAAACAATCTCTGCCCCCGTCACCCACTGCACGTGCTACACACCTACACACACACACGCCCGACACGCCTCGTCCGGACAGGTGAGCCGCTGCGGTCACGCTCGCACCGCATTAAAGGCTAAAATTTATAGCACAAGTTGATGATTTTTAAGTTATCTAGTTTAAGCCGCTCCAAACACTTCGGTTTCGACAGGTTTTTGAAGAAAGCTGCCTTTAAAAAAACCCTCTTGTTTGGTTAAACGTTTAGCTTCATTTGAAAATGAACACGAGTGCGTCTCGGCATCAGAGCGGGTTAGCTAAGTTAGATAACGTCTAAAAAAAAAAAAAAAAAAAGTTATTATAGGTTAAATAGTTAGCTTGCAAAGATGACAGGGGTTAAAACTAGCAGTATGAAATGTTGCCTCTTGATTAACGGCCTAATCTTAACAATAATAATATTAATTATAAGCGATAACCGTTTCTGTTATTAGTTTTGTTGGGGAAAAGAAAGGCATAATTCCGATACAGATGCGGTATGCTAACTAATTGTGGGCAGAGTGAAACTTATCTGTGTGTTCATTTTGTCATTGTAGTCTTTACTGAGTGAGATAAAAAGATAATTGAGCTGGAACTGACATTATAAATTTATCAGTCAGTCTTCTGAAACAATTATAAATTATAATTTTGGTCACTGGAGTAATTGTTATGCGTTCAACAGCTAAAATTTCCAAACATGCTGGTTATAGCCGCACATATTCAAAGTTGCATGTGTAGTCTGTTTCTTAACAATATAAAATGAAACTTGCTTATCCTGTTTTAGGCAGCTTGCTTGACAAGGTAAACGATTTTCGCAGCCTCATTTGGGTTGTGGTTGATGAGCTGTCAGGGGGAATTTCCCATTGTTTTTGACATTTGATAGATAGACTCAGAGGTTAATTTAAATGACAAATAAAATGATTGTAAGTCGCAGCCCTTTATTGTTCAAGGATAGTCCCCATTCTGTTGGGAACCTTTGGGAATCCCAGCGGTTCTCCCTCCTCCTAACCCTGTGTGTGTAACGCCATCATTGCACACTTCACTTTATACATCGCTGACTATCCTCTGCATAACGTTTCTAACCGTGATTATGTGCTTGGTGTTTCTCTCTTTCAGAAATCCAGACTTTACAAGATGTTTCGTGGTGCGAGAGGTGCAAGTTTTTCACAAATCCTCAAGCAGAATTTGAGCCTCCCTCCAGGAGCGCCTGGATCACATGAATATCAGCGTGGCTCTTGTGGCATCAGTGAAAATGGCTTTGACTCAAAGGTTTGCGGGCCACCCAGACCTGGTGCGTTCCAGTGTGGATGATTTGTAGGAAAAAAAAAAAAAAAAAACATTTTATTATCATTGAGAAAGGATTGTGAGATTTGGTATGCAACTCCCAGAGTGATGCCTAAAGCCCTGGTAAATTAAAGAAATATACACAACATCTTATGTAATATAAATTGTAAAAGCCAGTGTGCAGTATAGTAGAATATACACAGAGTTCCAGTGTCAGAGATGATTGTTTTTGATCCTCCAGTTTCCCCAGTAACCATTTGAAAATTTGTTGCACTCTCTTTATTTCCCTTTAAATCATCAGATGTGAATTCTGTATTCCTTGCTCAAAGTCAAATACCTTTATTGTCTTTACATTGTTAAAAAAAAAAAACAAAACAAAACAAAAAAAACTATACAATGAAATTAAGGTGCTGCTCCCTAGTAAGGTGTCACAACCTCTCATCCACCTTTACACATTCAGCATAGCTGCAGGTTAGGCTGACGATACACAGTGCAACATACAATGAATTTGTCTCATTTTTTAAATTAAGTGTTTACTGTTGCTATGTCACCAAACCCATATTGAACATTCTGTGTGATGATGCAGTGCCAACTCATGATTGTTATTGGATGAAACTTCAAAACAAGTGCAACCAGATTGCATGAGAAAGGTTTTACATGTAACCACGGCCTTAGGTTGCATACTCCATTGACTGCTCAATCCAGACTGACGGTACAACAATCTTTTCTGTGTGCACTTTTTTCAGTCATGTTCTCTTCTCTCGTTCACAAAGCTCTGCCTGTCAAACCAAAGCCAGGCAGTTATAAATTGGTGATTGACCGGTACAAGCAAGGCGAGAGCCATGCCGTGTCCACGCTGTATCAGCTCGCCCAGATTTTGCAGTTCCACCTGGAAATGAAGGAGACAGTGACCACAGGTAAGGCCTCAAGACATATGTGTGCATTTCTCATCCCTTCCAACTGGATTGACGTTCATTACTTAATAAGCTCTGCATAGGAAGGATTTGTAACCCTTACCCTCCGGTGCAGGTATGTCAAACCTACAGCAGGCCCTAGCCCAAGGCCTGCTGCAGGTTTGTTTGTAGGGATTAATGTGACATTGGCTTTTGTAGAGCAGACAAGTTCCTACAGATCGGTAGTAGAAGCTTAATTGTGTGTCAGGGAGGACCAACAATCTGCAACCAAACACGGCACCAGACGCTTACACTGATTCCTCCCTCTCTTTCAGGCCCAGGTGCTACTCCGTGACTACGTTTACATGCACAAAATATTCTGTTTTTTGCCCTTATTTTGAAAAAAAAAAAAAAACAATATTCTTACCGAGCTTTTTACATCACAAAAATGAAGGTGAATATTCCACCATATTCCTGTTTACAAGCAGGCGTGCCAACTCCGACTTGTTCGACCATGTGAACTCTGCCTCCCTCTGTCATTTGTTCAGCTGCCTTGTTGAAAAGTTCAGTGTTGCAATATTTCTGCATATTTAATGGTTGATTGAGAAATGTGGACTCTTATTTTGTGAAGGTATCTTTACCTGAGCTTTTCAAACTGCTGTCTAGTTGGCTTATTTACCACACAGAGCTGACCGGCAGGCAGCTGCATGTAACAGAAATGCACTTCATACATGTCCAATGAATAATATCCAGCATATCAGAAAATGCTGCAATTTGGGAAAAAGGCCTTATTAGAAATATCCAAACAGAATATGCTGTTCACGTGACCTGTGTCATATTTGGAATAATAATGGACGATTAGTGTGCATGTCAGTGTTCATTCATTCATTCATCTCATTCATTGGTTATCTGCCAGAGTGGCCGAGGGAGTGTGCACACTTATCAGGACAGCCAGAATATTTACCAGAATTTGGTCGGTGATCCTTTCCCGCCTTGTTTCCACTCACCCAGGCAACGTGACAGGCTTTTTCTTTGCCTTTTGCGCCGTGATCGACGGGGTGGCGTACAAGACCGGGATGGGGCTGACGAAGAAGGAGGCCCGGCTCAAAGCTGCGGAGCTCGCCCTCAAGGACCTGCTGCCCACCTTGGACGCCGGATCCGTCCTCCCGGAGGCCTCAGGTTTTTAAGAGAGTTTAAGCGAGTTTTCCACACTTGAATATTCATCAGTTTAACAAGATACGACAAGGAATTTAGTATTTTTATGTTTTATATCAAAATCCCATTACTTCCACATCCCAGAAAGCAGTGTCTTAATTGGTGACATCATGCCACAGATTAGGCATGAACAAAAATTTTGATCATTTTGGTCATTTTGACCAACCAGTGGATGCAGCTGTAAGATATCTTGGTGTTATTTTGAATTCCCAATAGGGTGTCTGTCAGTGTGAAGAAAAAAACAAACAAAACATTTTCACATTTTGTACAAGAACATGAACTTTAATCATCAGAGCTGATGTG
Organism: Myripristis murdjan; assembly: GCF_902150065.1. Classification (NCBI taxonomy): domain Eukaryota; kingdom Metazoa; phylum Chordata; class Actinopteri; order Holocentriformes; family Holocentridae; genus Myripristis; species Myripristis murdjan. The sequence continues at coordinate 4,043,297 of NC_043989.1, forward strand.
GGCACAACTTGAACTTTTATCGACTGGATGAATCACAAAGACACCGTTGTCTCTGAATCCCTCCTCGACCTCTGAAACAGGCACAGGAACGGATTGTCCAGCTCCTTTGTCAAACACGCCTCAGAAAGGAAGTGTTAAAATGCTTTTTGAACTGATGACGGCATTGCATTTTAAAAATGATATTGGCTGTTGATGGCAGCCTGCCAATATATCAGTCTGTTCTTATTTTAATCCGTGTAGGGTAATTTGATGGTTCGGAGACTTGAGGTGGAGCTGAACGGAGCACTTCAATCAGAAAGTTTTCAACCTTTGAGTGTTTCATTTTAGGATCTGTTGTTTCTGTATAAGTCTTGTATGTAAGGTTGTCAAGCTGCTCAGCATCCAGGTCATATTGTACCTGATGCGCAACAACAAAGTGAACATAAATTTTAATCCCCGTCATTTAGACCTGACCAGTGGATGCAGGCGACTGAGGTCCATAAGATAATGGGGATAAAGTTGAAGTATTCCTTTCTTTCACTCTACTTAGGAAAAATACCAGAAATTGTTTTATTAAAAGATAAGGTTTTAGTAAAGATTCTCTTGGCAAGTAGTAGGAAAGCAATAACTCGAAAATGGTTGCAGTTTGATCCTCCAACCTCAGACCAGTGGTGGGGTGTTGTAAATGAAATATATTGTATGGAAAGACACATTTATTTTAAGGCTTCATTTGGAGAAATGTAGTAAGTACGGGGAAAAATTGATTGTGTATTCACACTATTGAGTAAAGTGTGATATGGAATATCAAGATGTGTAAAAATGTACTGTTATCTGAAATTGCAACACCCACGACGACCTCATGTTTTTTGTTCTCAATAAAAAAGAGTTTAAAGAAAAAAAAACGACATGATCTTTCACAATCAGCTGTAACGTAGGCACCAGGCGGCATTTTCTCTTTCCCGACAAAACGACGCGATGAATCATAAATGTGGTGTTATATCTGAGTCACTCCTCCTCTGAAATACCTGATGGGCACAATCACAGATCATTTGACCTCAGTCATACAAGACTCAGGCTCGAAGTGTCAAACCTAAACGAGAAAAACTAAACCGAGCTTGCCATTATTGTCTCGTCATTATCTTGCCATTATCTTGAAAGATAGAGGTTTTACTGAGTGGCTAATTCACCCCTGTGCCTCTTCTCTCTTCTCCCCAGAGGGGCCTCCTCCCCTGCCGGTGAAAGAGGAGTCCTCCTTTTCTGAGGTCCATCCTTCTAGAGCCATTCTCGGTAACGGTGTAGTGTTTTGTCTGCCTCTCTCTTGCCTAGACCAAGTTCCTCCATGTGTTGCATGTTTCAAACAGATAGAAAATGAAAGTGGCTGCTTGCCCAGGGGTGTGATGACACCAAACGGTTGAAACTAGCTGTTGAGCAGAGGTTAGAAAATACGTGCCTGCAGGATGATCTGTGTAGTGAATTCAAAGACTTCAAGTCTGAAAAATACCAAAGGTGTGAAGAGAAAACGCACACTTTAGTAACAGGAAATTGTAAAGACCTGGAAAGGAAAGTTTTCAAAACTATGCAATGACAATTTCTCAGGGGTGAACCTCATGTTTGAATGTAAAAGTGTAAATATTGCAGACAGTAGGGGAAAAAACCTGCTGAAGTATGTGTAAGTCATCCATCTAGGTTTAAATTTCTATTATTGCAGGTTGATAAATTAGGCATTTTATGGAAATAAGGTATAATATCTAGGTATAATGTTTTCCCTGTTTTCATCACATCACATGTTATGTATGTTAAAGTCTACTCCTGATGTTTGTGTCGTACCTTAATTTATGTTTGATCAAGAGTGATCAAGAGTTATTGATGAATCTCAAAACTGAAACTGAAAGCTGGTAGTGCACCCTTTGCTGTCAGGAACCAAATAATTTGCACGTTTTGTTTAATGTGCAGGAATTTGCATTGGAGAAGTACGTGCAGAGACACTTTTTGCAGATCACAGCGTTTAACAGGAGACATCGAAACTCAGGGGCGAGGGATGAAAACATTTCATACGTAGTGAAAAGGGATGGTGTGACATGTTAAAATATACATATCACTTGTCTTTGAGGAAAAGTTTGCTGGACTCACGCCTCTGTGCAGCATTCGATATCCCAAATACTGCACGTTTCTCTGTATCTGAAGCAGTAGTTATTAAAAAAAATTATTAAAAAACATCTTCCGAGTCCTTTTTTTTTATCATTCTTTTTGTTGTTGTTTGCATTAATATCTTCTTTTCTCCATCCAGAGCGGAAGAATCCTGTCAGCCTTCAGATTGCTCAAACGGTGAGTGACCAGCTCACCAAGCTGATGAGCAGCTACCCAGAGTTCTCTGCCTGCGGAGGCACCACGGTGGCGTTCATCATGCAGACTCGTAAGTGCTCGGAGTTGTAAAGACACTTACACATGCTGAAACACTGCAAAGCAAGTTGGCTGTCAGACATTGCCTTTATGAGGTGAAGTCAGTAGAGTTTGGGGATCAGGATTTCATTCTTAATTCAAACGCGTCTCAATTCTGCAGTTTAATGCGGTGGTTAGTCACTGTTTTCCATGACTGGGTGAATGGAAATGTTTGTCGGAGAAAATGTTTCCACAAGCTCAGTATTGCTCAGAAAGACAAAAACAAATGGCAGCCGTAATCAGCAGACTGTATTTTTTTTTTTTTTACTTTCTAAATGACTAAAACAGTTGATTGTCACAATTATAATCAGATAATTTTATCTAGATAATTTTTCCCGCTTCAGCACTAATGAAAACAACAAGGCCACTAGTAGTTCATGCTGAAATTGAACCTGTATTTCCTCTGTGTGCCGGCCGGCCGTTCGCCCTGCAGCCAGCGGATACGAGGTGGTCGCTCTCGGCACCGGGAGCTTCAACACCAGAGAGAGCGCCTCGCCATGTGGACGCCTCCTGCACGACGCGCACGCCGTGGTGACTGCCAGGAGATCCCTCATGAGGTCAGGCACAAGCACCGTAGCGTGTGTCGAGCCGTGCCTCTCGGCCTTTTTATCGTGGCTGGTGAACTGGTGAATATTTGGCTTAATCGAGATTTTATTTCAGGATTCTCTCTTTGGTGTTTCCATGTAAGAACAGTCTGTTGGTGTGTCTCAAATCACGCACTTCCGTTAGTGCACTGTCTGTAAGTACACTTAGCTGACAGTACACTTACCGGCACAGTGCGCGAATTTTGACAGTGAAGGATGTCTCAATTGCCGCACTTCTCGTTGTGCACTTACCGGAAATGACGATCCCACAGTCGGCATCAGGCGAGCCGACTGCATGATGCCGACCGGAGCCGCGGCCGGCTTTGGTTTTCGGTGGTAAAGTTATCCAGAAGTAGACGTGTACACATCCTATCTTCAAAATAAAAGCATCACCACTGCTTCTAAGGTGTTAGAGTTTTATTTTTGTAAACAACCGGAAGTGACTGTACTTTGCACAATCGCTAGCTTGAGAGTTATCCGAAAACGTCGAAGCAATTTTCAAAGCAGACGTTATTTGGACAAACTGACCACATATTTGGAATCTACGTAGTTACTTTCTCGTCTGAAAAAAAAATTAAAACTTAATAAAGTGACATATTAACAGTCGTAAAACGAAAAGTAAACTCAGCTTTTTTAGGTAGCTACTTCCGGTCAGTGGTGCCGTTAGGGTGAGAAGTGTCCATCGCTCCACACTCAACTTTTTGACCGTTTTGAGTCTACATCCGGGTAATTTGCAGTGCACTGCATTTTGTTAGTATTTTCAGTGTGAACGCACTTATGCACTCAAAATACTAAGTGTAAGTGCAGAAGTGCGCGATTTGAGACACAGCATCTATCTCCGCCAGTCGGCAGCCTGAAGGGGATCAAGTGTTTGATTGTGCGTTTCTGTCTGAGTGTGCGTGTATCTGTCCACAGCTAATCTTGCATACTACGAAGCCTAATATTTTTTTGTACACAGGTAGGGCTGTATGATCAAGGGCCTCTCGTGGTTGTGGTGATTCAAAACCTTTGAAAATTAATGCAATTGCAATTTAGTGCTGACTCTTCATACCTCTTAATTGGCCAGTAGGGGCAGCAAGTGATCAGCACTTAGTTCAGTTTGGAAACTTGCCCCTCCCCCCGCCCCCCACCATATCTCTCTGCGAGCGATAACCAGTCATGTCTTGCTGCCCGACATTCAGATATGTTTACAGTCGTGTTTTTCAAAAGTTAACGTGTGCCATTTTCACTTTGAAATTGGCATTTTACGTCGCTGGTGTTTTGGAGTTTTTGTGTCCAGATTTGCACGCCAAAGTAAGACAGTTGTGGCTTGTATTCACTCAAATAAACATTACATCACTGTGGTAATCTGAAAACATTCAATAATGTCAACCAGCTGCTGAAATGTCTTTGTCGGTTTACTTATCACTTATGGCGGCGTGATACTCTTGAGTATTGTCTCCGCTTCATCCCACTGCTCTCATGCAGACACACACACACATACACACACTGAATGCACAGCTTGCCCTGCAGTTCCTGCTGGTCCACTGGTCCCCTGGCAAAGCAAGAATTTCCTGTACAATGCCGACTCTACCCAGTTCTGTTTCTATGCTCAAAGCGTTTCATAGCAATTCATGCAGAAGTCAAAGAGATTCATTCTTCTTCTTTTTTTTTTTTTTTTTTGCTTTAACATATTGATACAGGTGAATTTGACATATCAGTGCAGTGAATGGATCGTTACACTCTGAAGTAAGATTTTAAAATGTTAGCATGTGGACAGAATGTGTACCTGGAAAATAAATCTACACATGCACACACACACACACCGCATTAGCCTACATCAGATGTTTCTCTCACAACTCTCTGTGGTTGCATTTCCTGTTGTTTTGTTGAGCCGTCTCTAAATACTGTGAGATAACGTTCATGTTAAAGAGTTTTGAGTGTCAGATGTGATTGTTGCAATGTGTAATCACCGTCCAAGCCAATATGTCACCTGTGTGTGTTTTTATAAACACATCTTGGGAAACCCTACATGGCATGTCATCATACTTAACGTGCTTTTCTGAAAGAGAACGCTGTTAATGAAAAATAAACATAATTGCAGCAGAAAGCAAGACCTATTTTTCAAAATAAACCATCCCGAGTCTCCAGTTTTTCTTTTCACAGGTGGGTGTGTAACATTTTTGGGATTTGCTTATGATGTCTGAGTTCTGTCATGAGGCTTTGTGTGTTATTCTGTCTTTACATTTTACAAAAGCATATAGACTGTTGTATACAAATATCATCTCAAAATCCAAAACACAGAGTGTTTATTTCGGCTGGGAGAGTGGGGGATGCCTGAGCAACATGACTGTTAGTTTAAATTTCACAAACATTCATTGAAATATTGCGCTCTTATTCTGTGTTATGACCAAATGCGAAGTAAATTTTTGCATGCAGAATCAATGCAAAGATGCAAATAGATGTGAATTCGCCCCGGGCAATGCACATTATGTGATGCAAATCCATCAAATTCGCTTGAGTTAAAATTTTTCAAATCAAGGGAAAAAATTAGCAGCACTATTTGCATGAATAATCTCTGCACACACACAAACACACTGAAACTATATTACTGTATCGGTTCATCTGTATAATTATGACATGACCCTGCAGAGAGTGAGCCTTGCTGTGTTTTTAGGTTTCTGTACCAGCACTTGTTGCTGTTCTACAGCCAGACGGAAGGCCTGAAGGAGAAGTCCATCTTCCAGCAGAGCGGCACCAGCAGCCTCCTCAGCCTGAAGAGTGACATCACCCTCCACCTCTACGTGAACCAGCTGCCGAAGGGCGCCGCCCAGATGCCCTCCAAGCTGTAAGTGTCTGATTCCCAGACCAAAGTCTGCAGGTCTTCAATGAGGAACTCGCCATGAAAACAGATCAGTGTAGTCGTTTGTGATTTGGCCGTTATTCTATTTTTAAAATGTTTAGAGAGGTTATCAGGATATTTTCAGCACAGTGAAATTAACTATGTAGACCATAACCTGCAGCGTAAGAGCTATGGCAGAGGCCAGACACTGGGATTACTCTTGCATCAGAGGCAAAAGTCTCATGGGAAATTGGCCATTGAAGTCTTCAGATTGCTTCCTGAGTGTGACCAGCTGAAAATCCTGACGATAATAATGGAGAGATGTTGTATAAACCATCCATCAGTTGTTTGGTATTTTTATTTAATCAACAACAATCATGATTCATTTACCAAAATTAATGAAATGTAAAGCCGGAGTCCCAGCACAGGATATTTGTGCCTGTCATGATAACCACCGTGTCAAATCAGGCGTTCATAGAGACACAAATTCTTGCCGTGTCCCGGAACATGTGATATTACACAGTTTAAAGCCACCCGACTGCAAGCCTCCAGCTTCATATTGGGGCCGAATTTTGTCAGGCTGAACTTGTGTAACCCGATCTCGACATTTTTACAAATGTAAAAATTTCTCCCCCTGGTCAGGCGCCTGAATCCACTGTCCATTTCAGCATGGGAGGTGAACAACGAGATCAGCCTGCACCTGACCGTGGAGGGAAAGGTGCTGCACCGTTTACTATTTCCTCAGAGATATTTCACAACTTGCTAGTGTGGTATATGCGACAAAAGCTGTCATCGCTGCACACATGCTTGGCAAACTGCCACATAAACCCCTTAGTGGCCATCTTGTTGTATGCAGTAATGCAGATGCTACCTGCATTTTGTGTAATTGCCATGCGAGTATAATTGAATTTGTTTCTTTTTAAAGGTGTTTTCGGTTTTCTCGTCCACCTTTGAGCACTCTTCCTCCAAGTTGGTCAGCATGTCGACCACTGACAAGATCACCCAGTGGCAGGTCCTGGGCTACCAGGGCGCCTTGCTCAGCCACTTCATTGAGCCCGTCTACGTCCAGAGCATCCTCATTGGCAAGTCAGCAAGTGAAATCACACACTGTACAGACAGACCTGTATCATAGGATAAATCAGGTCGGGCTGTTTATTAACCCGTTGCATAGTTTTACACGCATAATCGCATGTGAAAACATTTTTATTAATGAGCTTTTGACCCAATTCTGTCTGCGTGATAGCGAAGATCTTTTATAATATTGTTTCTGTGTTCTCAATTATTAGAGCTGTACTTCATAACTTAGGGCTGCACAATTAATCGAATTTTAATCGTGATCACGATTTTGGCTGCCACGATTAAATGAGCCTGATCGTCGGCGATATTTACATTTAAAATGCGGACTCTGCTGCACATTTAATCAAGCACTTTCTCAGCCAGTAGTCAGCCAACCACCTGAGGGCGAATGCATGGTTAGGGCTTCATTAAGCTGCCTAAATAACAAGCGAGCGCACCTTGCAGCAGCAGCCTCAAGTTACTTGGTGGACTGATGAGAGCGAGTCATGTCAAGAGAAGACGGTAGGCTACGGCAGTTCCTGCAACAAGTTCCCCGTCAGAGAGGCTACTCAGGGCCTGCTCACATAGGGCCATTTGCTGCGTATCGTACTAAAGCAAAAATGCCCCCCTCTCCGGTCCCCGGCTGGCCTGCACTTACTTTACCTAAAGCCCAAACGTGCCCAAGCGCCATTGCCCCTGGTATACACATCATCACGTTCAAATATGCAAACAGGCATGGTCCGACGTCATCATAAATCAATATAGTTCAAATACATTCATCATGTCTTCCTTTTAACTAAAAGACGTTTTTGTTTCTTTTAATCAGAAATGGGTTAAGGGATGTTTATTTACCTTGACAGTTTTGGAGGTAACTTCCTCCTTCAGAATGGTCCAACTGACAGCCGGAGCGGCATGTCAGCTGACTGCTACATCCAACCGGGTGGCCGCGCACACTGGCCGGCCCACCTGATGCCGGCCGGTGCTGCGGCCGGTACCGTGGCGCACACAGACTGCCATATCAACTTTTGTTTATACGCGGTTAAAGCAGCACAATGGACAGCGACACAGACAACATGGTTCATTATTGATTGCGCAATGCGGCCATTCGCCGGTAATCGTGCTGCGCGCATTAAACGATTTTGCAGAGGCAAGAGGAAAGTTGCATGATTTACGTCGTATCCACATTCGCGCGCTGCGTGCGTGACCGTGCATATGCTCGTGCATGAACACCCGTATCGTGCTGGAGCACACCCCCTCAAACTGTGCCAGAGTGGGGGAGGCATTCAAGCACGGAACGGAGCGATCACACTAGTCAAATAATTTTATTTTTTTATTATTTAGCATTTATTCTTATTTAAAGCTTCATTTTGCACTGAAAACTGTTGATATATAAAGTAGTGCAATAAAAATACAGATGTTTTCCCTAACATGATGAATAATCGTGATTACAATATTGATCAAAATAATCGTGATTATCATTTTGGCCATAATCGTGCAGCCCTATCATAACTTCACTATAAAACTGGACGCTGAGTTTTAACTTATCAGAGGCCTTCAGGCACACTGGATTTTCGGGGCTGATAATGATATTGTTGAGTATTAGGGCCCTGTCACACTAACAGCTTGTGCATGAAGTTACGCCCCTGCATGTCATTTGGTTCAGTTACAGTTCACACGGCCCTGTGTTAAGTCAACCAAAGTTTGTATGTCACTGATGCGATCAAAATTGACCAAACGGGGTAGGTGTGAAAGCCCGGTGATGACAGAATTGCTTTTGAACACAGCAGCGGACTTTTTTTTTTTTTTTTTTTTTTTTTTTGGCGCAGCAGCCGCACGTCTCACGTCACCGTTTTTGAAGCAGTGAGCTTTCAGGTGTTGACCCGAACGCGTCTGGTTGAACTTGACTTTTCTCGTGCCATGTCTCACACACACAAACATATCAGCGGCACCTGGAGCGACACACATTTCCTGGTGAGTATTATGTTAAGTTTAACCACATCCTGGATATAGAGAAGGCCAACGTCTTGAAGCGTACACAGTGATTGCCACCTTTCTCTCATCCGTTTCTATTTTCTACGGTGCCATCCCCGCCGCTCAGACAGATTGCAAGTACATAGCCAGTGATGTGATGTCACGCTCCTCGCACTCTTTGCACTCTCGGCCTGTGTCGACAAGCAACAGTTACAAGCGTGCCTGACCTAATGTGTGATCACAGTCTAAACCCCCATTCTGATGGGATATAGGTTTTACTAGAAAAGGGCCTGTCGCTGGAATTATTACCTAGTCTGGTATTCTAATTCAGTCTGAATCGGCTGTGTTGGTAGTTGTTAACCAACTGGAAAGTGAAAATCCTGGACTGAATTGCCTACTGAAGATAAGAATCCCTTTATACTACTAAAGTTTTGTTTGAATAAACAGTTTATCAACAGATAAACCACCTTTGATGTCAAAGTAGTTAGATTATTCAGGAAAGGAAAACAAACTAGCTCGCTAGACTGAGTATTGCTTGGACCACCAAGTTGTTGGTGTTGTTTGCATAACTGACGTATAAAAGCACTGTCACACTCGAGGTTGTGCTGTTATACTGAATACCAGCATGGCTGTGATCCGGTTGTGGGCGGCTGAGTGCCAAAGATAATCACAGCTGCATTCAGTATTCAGTATTCCTCCCTCGTGATGTTGTGTGAACAGATTGATGCTGTGTGTAGTCAGTGTTGAGAAATGCCTCTTCACGGAACCTCCCAGGTGACTCAAGCTGCCATGACATTCGTGGCATGGAGATCTCCATCAGCCAGCGAGTGGAGGGCATCACCCCGCACCTGCCCATGTACTACTGCATGGTGCGGCCACACATCGGCCTGGTGCCCTCCGTGGCTGCCAGCAACACCAGCAGCGCCCAGTGTACTCTCAGCATCAACTGGAGCCTCGGAGACAGCTCCCTGGAGGTCGTGGATGGCCTGGAGGGCAAGGCTGTGGAGGAGTAAGTCTGACTCTGACTGTACAGGGAGTTGACAGCAGGGTAGGAAATGAGCAGCAAAGTAAATGTTTTGCCTGCTCCACTAGCCACTTAGGGTGGGCCATTAGTCTCTGTTTGACTGTCTGTTTTGATATTAAAAGCTAGCTATTACTGGCTAGCAAGCTGTAATTAGGCATTAACTGAAAAATACAGGAAACGTCCAGTAAATTTGCTTTGACGCTAACCCCAGCGATGGGTGCTGCCATTATGCAAGCATTGTTTAGAGACATTTTTGCTTCTTTTGTGTTTAAAGTGAAAGTTCAGGTTAGTATTGCTGTAGGGGTTTTTGCTACTCCATAACAATATAACAGATGCTCCAAGTTTACCAATGTTTACACACCTGGTAGGTGAAGCCGTTGTGTAGTGATACAGAAATAAAGTAGTTCCAACATTCTGGGGGGGAATGTTAGTTTTCACCACTGGGAAGGCTTGGAGGATCTATTACACTCTTACTCCTATAGTACCACTACTGGAGTGAGAATCTAAATTATCACTTGAAAATAAATATTGAAAGGCAACCTGGAAGGCTTTAGTGACTGCAATCAATGAATCATCTGTTTTGCATATGATGGGTGTAACTATTGTCTATGAAGTCAAATCCGATTGGTTGGGACTTGGGAGGCAAGGAATCGCGGACAGATGTCACTTTGACAGGTCAGCCAACCTTCCTTGGCTGACAGGCCTGCTGTCTGTGCATCAGCTGCGTTTCCCTGATCTCTAAGATCAGTAGGAAATAAATGCACTTGCAGTGACTTCATTGTGTTGCTCGTAGTGTGAACACATTTTGTTTTCTGCCCTGCTGTACATTTTTCTAGTTTTGTCTGTTTTCCTCGCCGGTGCAGTCACTCACTAATTGTCGTGTCGTAGGTCTCCCTTTAAAAGTGGCAGTGGCCTGGCGAGCCGCCTGTGCAAAGCAGCCATGCTGAACCGCTTCAGGCTGGTGGCCAAGGAGGCTCAGAGAGTGGACCTGCTGTCCAGCACCTCCTACAGGGCGGCCAAGGTAATCTCAGCAGCTCCCCTATTCACCCCTGTGTGATATAACAACACGAGTGCATTTAATCCATTTTGTGGTTTGTTAATATCATCTTCTTTTCTGGGATTGTACATTTTCTTGTTAAGAATTATTATTCATTGCTGACATGATTACTTGATTTTTCAATTCAATGTTTTGATAATTCTGTCATTTTATTTATGAGCTAAAAAAATCTCAAATATTTGCTGATTACACCTTCACTTGAGATAAAAGATTTCCTAATTTTTTCTGTTGATTACAAAATTAATTATTGGAATTTCTGGCTGCTTAGTTGCAGCCCTATTATTCTTATTCTTATTCTTATTCTTGATCTCATTCTCATTCTCATTATTTTTTCACTACAGAAAATGGCAAAACCCTACCAGGAGGCCAAGAATGTGCTCAGGGCCTACCTGCTGCAGCAGGGCTATGGTACTTGGTTGGTGAAGCATTCAGTCAGCGATAACTTCAGTATGTGAACAAAAACACAACAGGATTATCGTCTCCCAGAGAATCATAGCTTTTAAGTACATTATCAAAGGGCAAAAGTTACATTACTCGAATTAAAAATGTTGAATGCTTGAAAGCTTGAATTGAATTCTTGTTTGTTTAGATAAATGTTCATGGGAGCACTTTTTGGGTTTCTGACTTTTGGCTGCTGTTTCAACTCAATTTTACAGGTGAATATCAAACAAACCGTACCAAAGCACTTGTATTTGCAGGTAAAATGATTACTGAGGCAAATTACATACATGTCACAGATCACACCCTCTTCATGATTGATTTTTTTAACACACAAACAATGACCATACATTGAACATGAGCCATTTGCATTATTTTACTGTATTTGTAGTACAGTACTACTATTTTGTTTAAGCAAATAGCCATGTACAGCACCATGTTAAAGCAAGTGCCTTGGTATCATGCTTTTGAAATGACTTGAAGACTGAAGTAGGACAAGTTATTTGTATTATGTTATTATTATTATGTTTACGTGCAACCTGAAATCTGGTTATTTATAGTGAAATTTGTCTGCTTGACCGACAACAATGCCAACCTTGTTTAGTTTGTTCAGGAAGTTGAACATTGTGATGCACAGTATTACAGTCTCAATAAACCATGGCTAACATTTGAGCCCAGCAAAATAAAGGTGTCAGTCTAAGCTTTTATGTTAATGTAAATGTGTGTTCTTCAAAATATTACTCAAATATGCAATGGGCTGTGGCTCCCCAAGCTTCACCTTGAAACTAAATAAACAAACTATGAACTAAACACCAAATCGAACCAAAGGCCATAATAACAGGACCACCAGTAGGTCCTTCATCACAACAAAAGCAAAGTCTCATGCTGACGAAATTGTCAGAAATAAAGCCACACGATACTGTACGATAGAGTAGGACTTTTATTATGTGTTGTGTTACTTGCCTGTAAAGGGATTGAAAGCTATGGTTTGAAATTCAAATGGAAAATGCGTCACTGCAAAGAGTTGCCGAGAGATTTCACGGTAAGATTGCTGCTGATGAAGACTTGACAGATTTGTTGACAAAGAAGTCGGAAATTTTGAATGTGAGCGCTGATAAATATGCGTTTGGGCCAGGGCGGAAAACTTATATTTCCACCGTTGTGTTGTACATCTGCTGCAGTTTGGGGATTTCCGTTGTATATTTCAGTGTTTTTAGGGTAAGACGTTCAGATGTGTTGGGTGCTGGCCGACTTCCAAAGGGTGCCAGCAGGTTACATGCCCGTCAGATAGGGACAGGACTGCTCGGTGTCCAAATAGAAAACTAAAAAATGCCGTCATGGTACTACGTTCTTGGGTTCAGAGCATCACTGGTGCACAGGGCCGTTATCAAGCTGGTCTCAGCCATATCAAGACCAAGACCAGAGCACACTGAGGTCTGTTCAGGGACAAAATAGGAAAAAGAGGATGCTCAGTGCAAGCATTACTGCCAGGTCTGGACAGGCTCTGTTCATTTGCCAGTGCCCATTCAAATTCTGAGCATTGGTTTTGATTGGCTCCCATGCTCCCATTTGGTAAATTGGTAATCGGGCAAGCTGACGAAGTTCACAAGAACCTTTCTGAATGCAAGTCTCTGTCTAGAATCTGGTGTTAGGTTACATCTTGCTGGTGCCTCTGGAAAATACTAACCATTATGCACGCTGGTCACATCGACTGTTGGCCCTCAAAATTCTAGCCTTGATCTACTTTTTATTCTTTTTGAAAATACAGCTTCTGAATTATGGTGCACCCTCTGTCTGCAAGTGGCTCGTCGAGTCTATGAGCCCACATTTGCCTGCATTTGACTGATGGCTGTCAGCAGAATTCAGTTCTCCAGAGATGTGCTTAATTTCAGTGAAATCTAGCTGCTTTGAGCATGTCTTGACCCCCGTGTTGATGCAAAGGTTCAATACAGCTCAGTGTGTTAATTATACATACGTATACAGGAAATGCTTTGGTTTCCTGTGTATGTGATGCAACGGATCCTTAATTCTTATGTTTTCTGCAGCCCTGTGAATGGACTGGTGTGTTTAACTCCCACTGCCTTCTTAGTAGAAGGAATTACCGGTGCATTTGGGGAACTGATAACCAAGGATCAAGCCCTTCAAATGTATGTACAACTCCAGGTTTCATTCTTGGCATTCTTGTTTTTTTATGTTATTGCTTTGACATCGTAGGCAGTGCAGATGATGTTTTCTGGTGTAATGCATTGCAGCCAGTTGTGACAGTAGTTGCATTTGCACAGTCATTTACTTCATTGCAGCAGGTTATAAAGAGAGTATTTGATGCTGATGCATTATTTTTTAAAACCATGATGATAATGACTGGTCATGGTCCTGTCAGACTCAGGCACTGATGTCCATCTTTAAGTTTTGAGTAATTGGGTCAGAGGAGGAGGACAGCACTTCCATGTCTGTGAAAGAGTTCAGTCATCGAGGTCATGGTGGTCCAGGTAGAGTTTGAAACAAGTGACTTGTTTGTTGAAAACAAGTCAGACAAGTTCAGTTTCCCTCTTTTCAACTCTCCATGGAAAGCACTTAAATAAAGTAGTGCTGGTTTGATACACTTAAAAGTTGTGCAGCGAGTGCAAATATAGTTGTAGCTATTCGTTTTACATTAATAATAAACAAAACAGATTGGTATTTTTACAGCTGAAGGGTGACCCCCCCCCCCCCCCCCCCTTTTTTTTTTTTTTAATCTCAAAGTATCTTGAATCATGTAGTGGTCATGGCGATTTCTACATAATTTGTATATAATCATTAATGAAAAGCTGCCTTCATATTTTAGAGTTGAATCTATCCCAGCTAATAGGTTTTTTTTTTTTTTTTTTTTTGTCATGGTGTCATGATGACAGTAAACTCACTTTCACATTCAAAGCCACCTGTGAGCCTTGTCGTTGCTGTGAGGATAATGGATATCAGTCTTAACAAAGTAGTATCATGGTGTACTTAGCATAGTAGGGAACATCACCTTGTGTTGAGTCACTTGGATCCAAAGACTGTGGCCAAACAAGGAATTTAAGTAACTGATGCAGGCACCATGTCAGCTCCCCTTAATGTAAAACACATAGAAAATACACAGGAGCCACTGTGGTGATACTAGTAGATTTGGAGATAAACAGGATATGCAACTCTTTTGATGTGGTTGAACACTCGAAACACTTCAGGCCTGAGCTCTCTGCTGGATGGAGATCATTTACGTGTAATGCTTTTGCTTAAGTGGCTGTGTAGGGATATGCATCTAATCTTTGTTTGTAGTAGTGATGAAATTTCCTCTTACTTTCCTCTACATTGCCTTACTTCCCGGTGATATTCTGGCTCTCTCAATGTGAATGACACCAGTGACCCAGTTCCATTGGCAGCCATACATGCCCATGCCATAACACTGCCTCCACCATGCTGGACAGATGATGGGCTCTGCTTTGGGTCATGAGCTGTTCCTTTCATTCTTCACATGTTAAAAAAGATTTTTTTTTTTTTTTTTTTTTTTTTTTGCAAAGTCTAATCTGGCCTCCCTGTTCCTGAGTGACAGCAGTGGTTTGTACCTTGCTGTTTACCCTCTGCATTTATTTTCTCGGAAACATCTCCTGACTGTCTTTTGTGGTCTTCCAGGCCTTTTGGTGTTGCTGAGCTTACTAGTGCATTCCTCCTTTTTCAGGATTTACCAAACCGTTGGTTTTGCTACTCCTAAAGTTTTATAAAATTTATATTGCTTTTTGAGCCTAATCATGGCCTCCTTCACCTGCATTTTGGGGGTTCTGAGAAACAGCGACGAAATGAAAATGCAAGCACTTGGAATGATTATTTGAATATTTTGTTAATTTTTCACAGAATAATAAGGGAAAGGGCCACACATGGCCCTGAAGCTGCTTTTTAGTCAAGTGTCTAATAATGTTTAAGCCTCTGAAAATGGGGTGGCAATGTATAAACTGACTGTAATTCCTAAACGTAATGCCATATTTTTGTTCAACCCATCAAATTAAAGCTGAAAGTCACGTCTTGATTACTGCATTTCAAATCTACTGTGGCCATGTACAAGGCCAAAATTAGGAATATTGTGTCACTGTCCAAATACTTGAGGACCTAACTGTAAATCTATGTGTGGGCCTAAAATACAGGCCCGAGCCTTAAGGTTTATGAATTTTCATATAATGAATTACTGTGTTTAAATCGTAGAAATTTAATGGGTAGAAAGAGCGTGGGCTTTTGTGGGCCTTTGGTTCATGGTATTTCTAGGTGGTTCACTTTGCCATGCCAACATCTGTAGCGTTCACTGATGTCACCATGTTGGCAGAAGAGTTCGTTTGAATAATTTTACTGAAACTTCCATCGTGACAAAACAAACGCCTGGCTGTTTGGTCGATGTCCCTCTCTGTCATGGTATTGCAGCTCACAGTAACAACGAAGGGAGACGCTAAAGTTAATGCATGAAATTAATTAAAACCGTGCTACTAAAGTTATTCAGGCTGAAGTTAGATATTAGCTATTTAATGTTAGACGTTGTGAGCTAATCCTGATTAGTTGCGTTGTTATTAATGAATTATTTACTGAATAAAGAGTCACTGAATAGCATTCTGCAAAGCCACCAACAGCCTACCAGGTAAGAATCAACTTCTCCCAAAACCAACGTTTCCATTACCAGTTCTTCCTACATATGCAAACTCTTCTGCCGACGCTGCCGTAACATCACTTCAGCGTTTATAGCTGTCGCCATGGCAATATGAACCACTTGGAAATACTCTGATTTACCGAGAACCAAAATCCCACGCCGGTTCTACCCATTCAGTTTCTATGGTTTAAACCAATTCAAAGATGACATCAGCACTATACAAATTAGTTCCAAAGCCTTACCAGTATTGTACCATTCTGTGTCTTTTCAGGGAATTAATCTAAAAAAAATAAATTAAATAAAATAAAGTCTGCACCAACACGCTGATTTTGATGAGTGCAGCAAAGTGAAACAGGTGGCGTTAAGAGCATGACCATGTGCGTGTGTGTGTGTGTGAGAGAGAGTCAGAGACGTTTTATTGCAGCCTGTCTCTCTTTGTAAAATGTTTGTTAAATTAGGCTATTGATAGTAAGACTATTGATTTTAACCTCCCCACCATCCCTCCCATTTGCTGGCCCAGAATTAATGAAAGGGCCTATTTGAAATGACTTAAGGGCCACATTTGGCCTGCGGGCCACCAGTTGACTAGTTTTTTCCTGAATGACTAGGCAGTGACTTCACTTTGACTTCATTTTCCTCCACCAGCCCGCTCGTCGTCAGGAAATGTGCCCTCCTACAGATGCATCACACAAGTACCTCCCCCACATTAAGTGTATCTGTGCTAAAGTTACAGGAAAAATATACCCTTAAAAACTGAATTATGCATGTTATGCCTATGGCTGTGGACAGTCTGGATTATAATCTTGGGCTTCATCCGTGACAAGCTTCTCCTAAACTGAGAAACAAAAGAGGTACTGTGGACTCTCTGATATTTAGCCACTGACCACATGTAGAAGAGCAGCTTTTTCGACAAAGGGCTCTTTAGTAATAAGTGCACATTCACTGGTTTGAAACTCTAACGTTGAAACATTGCTTTTAGCTTTATGTCCCTAACCCTAACCCCAGTAATAAGACATGCTTTTGAGATTTCCAACCTCAAATTTACTTGATTTTCCTGTTTTCAGTCATTGACTTGCATGTGGTCTTAACAACGGCTCACAGGAGACAAACATCAAGATAAACATTTTATTAAGTTACATGCTCTGTTTCAGAGAACCAAAAGACACTGTGTTAAATAGATAATAAATATATAAATACACTACTTATTTAGCTTTTCAAGAGTTTACATTGAATATAATCTGTCACACTGAGAACTCTCACACACAGTACATTGCACAGCTGTTTCATGTAGAAATATAAATACCAAGTAACATGAAAAAAATGTGAACAATATGAAAATACAAAACAAATTAAAAAACAATTAAATATGATTGACTCCCTTATCTTACATTTGCAATGACATGGCTATACATTCAAATAATGTGTTCAGAAAACATTATCTGTAGCAGTGTTCAGAAACCTAACTTTAAAAAAAAAAAAAAAAAAAAAAAAAGCGACATCAGCTTGGTTTTGACAAAAGTGCAGCTCTGCAATTAAGCAGATTAACATAGTACTTAGTCTTGACTGATGTGACTTTAGTAAGTAAATTGATAAAATCTGTCTGTCTGGTGAGATAATATGATCTTTGACCCATGCAGGTTTACAATGAAAAGGATTTTGACATAAAAAGTAAAGTTACTCGTACCATTTATCACAGGTTGTCACTCGATTAAAGAAAATTCTTGAGACATTCTTGAGAAGTTGTTTTCTATCAGACACAAAATAGCCAAAATTACTAGCCTGTTCCAGATGAAATGACCCAAACTGGGCATTTCTTGCAGTGCACAGCCGCCCCAGGGAGGATCTATTCTTATTTAGAACTTAGTATGGGCCAGCTGATATGCTTCTGTCATTCCATCCAGAAAATCGCTCAGTCGTGATTGAGGTGAACTCTCACAAGCACTAGTGCAGCTCACAGTGGAGTTTAACTTTTCCTACAGGAAGAAGAAGAGTCATTTTAGTCAATTTGAGCAAACTTTAAACTTTTGGTTACACTGTTTTTGGTGTTTTTTCTTTTTAATCATTTTACACTTTTGATAGAAGAATGTGGAAAAATACTTACTTCAAGTTTGTTGATTGTGTAGTTCAAGAAGCCTTTAACTTTGTCAGTGCGGTTACGGTTGTTGCACTCTTCTCCTACTGTGTCCAGTTCCAGCATAAAGCAGTTCAGTGCTCCAGTAGTGCAGTCGTTCTGTGACAGAGAGAGAAGTTTATCTTCCTTTCACTGCTTTGACTGAACTAGAGTTTGTGGTTGTGGCTGCATGTTGAGAAGTGAGCGAGCAGAAGCAGAAGAAGTGACACCTGCCAAGCTCTTGTTTCCTGTACTAGAGGGTCTTTTAAATGTGGTTTAGAAAAGCTCAACTATTGCCTGAAGGCCCAGGTATGTAAACATAAATCTTTTAAGTATTAAAATATTTGTGATTAATGTGCCTAACATTCTGTATTTCGGTACTTTTCTTGGGAAAGTATTTTTTATATTCAGAGTGAGACTGAATTTAAAACGTTACTACTTGTTCATCCTTCTTTCTGTACAGTTCACATGTTCTGCTGTGCTACTTTGAGACAACAGAGAATATCCTTACCTGCATAGTTTTCGTTGGAGTGTAGAACCTTGAATCCTCTAGCTGTTTGGATGGGAGGAAGACATTGGTTAACATTAATAACTTTTAGAAAGTTTTAACAAAAACAATACAGCAAAAAAAAAAAAAAAAAAAAAGACTTGAAATTACTTACACATGAATTATTGAGCAAACCAACTTGAAGTTTGAAGGGGGTGAAGTCATCGAAGGATAGAGGTCGAGATTGTACTTTCAGACAAGCTGAGAGAATAACAATCCCAACGGCAATCCTGAAAATGCAGTTCATGTTTTCGGTTTAAAGGCTCGTCGGTGTGTTCAGCAAGTTCTGTGAGTAGTGGAGATGTCGTATTGGCTTGTCTGCTCTCTCAGATGAGCTAGCTTGAATTTATATAGCCATGGGGTAGGTGGAACAGGTGGGCTGAATTAGTGTAGATATCACCTAATGCATACAACATTGTTTTTCCTTTAGACAACTTGTGGGATTTTTTTTTTCTCAGTGCTACTACAGTGTGGTAAAATCCCTCAGGTGGCCTGTTGCGGCGCAGCGTTCAGCCTTCACACATCAGCCTCTTCTGAAACTAGGTTGGCTTTCCCTGCTTTTGTGGTGCAGAGGGTTTTTTTCTTGCTCTGTGTGCTCTTGTCTGAACTCTGTCGTGCAAAGTGTTTGTCATGAATGAGCACATTTGTAATCTGCATATGTTAACGTGTATAACAATGTGGTGGGGAGTGCTCCCACAGTGGTGAACAGTGTGGTGCTGCTGGTCCCAAGCTGGACTTCTCCCCTCAGCCAGTTTCTTCATCATGACCAGTATATGAGGCACCTGTTGGCTGAGTTTGTTTCATGTGAAGCCCTTTAAGTGTCCAGCTGAGCTGTTTTGCGTTAGTTGTTTAGCCCCTGTTTTGCCTGTGTTTTGTATTTATGGTATTTTTGTTGCTTCTGTTTTTTTTTTGTTTTTTTTTTTAAGTTATTTTTGACACACCTCTATTAAACCAACTGGCATTACTTGGTTTACTGATTGGTTTTTGTGTTTATTTACTTATCTTGTGTACCTTTGTATTAGTCCTTTTTTTCCTTTCAGAGTAGAGTGCCATCAGGTGGGGAGGCTAGGCACCCTTGGTGAGGACACTAGGGACACTAATAGTTTGCACCATAATTCGCTTTTTTCCTAAACTCTCCCCCATAGCCCTCGCCACAACAAGTAAAAGAACCGTACATTATAAGCTCAAGTTCAGCACATAAACTCTTAAATTATAAGACACCCAAACATTAAAAAAAAAAATACTAAAATGATATAAAAGTTACAAAAAAAAAAGAAGGCTTTAAAAGACAGGGGAATGACAAAACTGGAAAAATGCCCATATAAACAGGTACCTTTTTAGAAGAATTTTTGTACCAGATTGTAACAGATGCAGCTGATCTAATATAGAGCTAATATAGGCTGGGTGTCCTGGACGAAAAAGGACACCCTTACTAGACATTTGTGTGTGTGACACCACTAGCACGCCTTTGTTTGAGGAACCGGGTTCTAGGAACTTGAGGCCGCAAAAGTTCTTGAATATAAAATAGTGGTGCGGCCGGGGGTTGGCAAGATTTAGGATCATTGGGTTGTGTTTGTTCAGTCTTGCTGCTGCGTTTTGTACCAGTTGGAGGTGCTGTAATACAGAGTCACTTTGAGGCCTGTTGAGTTGCCAGATTCAGTGGGTCTGCCTTTTTGACTGAGAAGTCCTATGCAAGAATGTCAGTCTTCCAGAGTTAAGGGAGTTCAGTGATGACACAGACAAGGCTGTGTGAATTGGATGCAATAACCTTAAAAAATCTTGAGGAGAGAATGTGTAAAAGTGTGTATGAGATAAAATATCTAGTAAATTGTGCAGTGAAATTGGGGTGAATTTTTTTTATTTTTTTATTGATTTATTTATTTTTTAATCACTGAACAAGGCCAAGAAAGAATTCCAACCCTCAGCAAAGGACAGGAAAACAGAAGGAGCCAGTCTTAACTAATCTATCATGTTTAATAGAAATCTCAAATTTGTTTGATTAGTCCCTTAAGTATCAAGCTCTCTTCTAACCGCTCTATTGAAAGCAATCATTAGTTCTTTCATCAAACAAAAATTGAGATGTGAATTTTTCCATCCCTGTTCAGCCCTTCGACACTCCCTCTTTAGCTGGTGAGTAGTATCTTTGATCCACAGGTTCAAGAAAACCTAGTTCTTAACAGGGTAAGGCAATAAAAAAAAATACTTTAGCTGACTGACTTCTGAAAATGTGACGGCAGGATATTGGCTCTCACAGGGGGAGATAACACATGCAAAGGCTCAAAGAGAACATAGTGGTCAGAGACAGACTCCTTCACTCATACAGAGTGCACAGGTGAGCGTCATACAGAGTGCACAGGTGAGCACAGGTGAGCGAGGAAAAAAAGTGCATGTGTTTTCCAGAATGTCCACCGTAGCGGACAGTAGCTTAATTATGGTGTAGTTGCGCTCCATGGACCTCGATCACCGGAGCGCACTACAGCTGTTAGTGGGAAAACATGACTGAACGTCCGCTGTAAGGCTCCAGGCTGCTCGAGCTTTGCCTGTTAGCCGCACATCGAGTGTCGTTTCTGGCCGGGCTCTCTGATGACCTGCTGCAGCGATCCAGTCCTGCTGGAGCCCCTGATTCTTCTGGCACACGTGTTCATATTGCATAGAAATGTGTGCGACTCAGCTGATTGGTTATCCTCTTTAAGGCACATCAGTAATTGTCCAATACATACATTACGCCATGTATTTTCTCTACCTAAATAATGGACATTGAACTGTTGAAAACGAATCCCTTCACAGTCTCCACTCTGTGGCATTGAATTACTCTTCCTGTGATCACTTGGCTGCAAGAATGAAAGGGGATTCTCTGTCACTGGCAGTGCGGAAGTACTGGAGGAGTATTAGTTCTATTAGAATAGACGTATTGTCTAGCTTGCCATGTGTAACTTTGATTTTTGCTATTCTTATAAATACATCGGTATGAATCAGTGGAAGCGGTGACTTTGAAAACTGTGTGTTCTTTAAATTTTACACCACGAGTGCTTCATGTTAGATATATTCCCCCCTTTACACAAAGTTGTATTTGTACAGTTAATTTGCTGCATCACCTTTGGCTTTTGTTGTGAAATGTAGCAGAAATACATGAACATCGCACCTACAATCTGCACATTGGAAAACCTTGAAGGATCAAATTTGCTACAGGCACCGATGAGCGTATTTGAAAGTCACGTATCCTAGTGAGAACCCGATTCTTGTAAATTTGAAATCATTTTCAAGTCGTGACCAGCTGTCATAATATTTGAAGAACCTTGGTTTGCTTGAACATTGTCTGTGAGATTAAAGAAAATAATAATACAAAAGACCATTCTGAGACAGTGCTCCATATTACCTTTTTTTTTCTTTTTTTTTTTTTAAAGGATGGCAAACTAAACAAGGGAATTTTCCATTTAAATGTTTTTTATTATCAAAATTGGTTGTAGGGAACATGTTTAAACTGTGAGAATCTTAAGTCATTACTATGCAGAGAGGAACTTTCAGCTGCTAGAGTGAAGCGATCCAATCAGAACACCTAATCAAACATTAGTGAATAACCATAAATGTTAGCTTGTTTGCCTCTGCCATTTTGCTGAAGATTATCACGTTCTATCAGAGGAGGCGACGGCTAGCCAAGATCTTCAGTTTGATATGGAACTTTAGCAAGTGATGGTGTCAGTCATGGATTTTCTCACATCATCTCTACCACTAGAAGTCTCCAGAGATCAGGATTTTAGCAAGTGAGCTCTACAAGCGAGCTGTCTCATTTCCAACAAGTGGGATATTTTCACTTTGCTGGACAGTTGTTTGGTCATACCGAGGTCCAGACAATATTGTTAACCTGCAAGGGGAATAGAAGTCCACTTTGCCCTGTTCCCGTAAAACCGGATGCTGAGGAACAGTATTAAATAACAAAATCCCCATTTTTAACTGGGTTTTTTTTTCCAGCCCTTTAAAACTTTCTGTAAAGATACACAGGGGCCCAATAGAATGGCATCTTGAGCAGTTTACTAGTTTACGAGCTACAGCAGGATGAAGTGAGTGGGTTGGGTTATAAAGGTGTATTCTCACAGAACATCAGAGTTTTTCCTATTGATCAGCTAAACATTTTCCCCAGTGACTTCATGGTGGAATCCCTCAAACCATCAGGTAGCTACTCTGTCACAACTCCAGACCCAGACAGATAATGTCTTTTTTTTTTTTTTTTTTTTTTTAAACCCACCTGTGCTTTATTATTTGTCTGTCATCGCAGTTAATTTTACATTCCATAACAAAAAAAAAAACGAGCTTGACTTTTTGTCATCGGATTCTTACATTGTGGTTGTTTGCTTTTCTTCCAAACACCTCCTCTCATTGTCTTGGCATCTGTAGCTATCAGTAGCTATCTTATTTATCTATATCTTCCGCTTTTATTTTATTTTATTATTTCCATGCTGACGCAGTGATTTTCCGTGTCATGGTTCATTTACGAAATGCTTTTGCCGATATTCCCCGCTACCACTCATCACAAGATAAACTTGAAGAAGCTTGCCTACTCAAAGCAGAAGAGTGGCATGCATTTTGTTTTGCATCGAGTGTCAACAAAAGGTAGCACCTCAGAACTTGAGTGGGGTAGAACGGCCATGTCATATCGTGTTGGAGAGATGTGCAGATAAGTTGTGCTGTGTCTTCAGCGCAGCAGCAGAAAGTAAAAGAACTGTGGCCTTTTGAATCAGTGCATCCTGGTGTTTTGCACAAGCATTTGGGCGTCTGACAAAACTCAATCTAACATCTGACTTAGCAATGAACTTAATAATAACAAAAGGTTGTGCTTATCCTAAAGTTACCTGCTCTTCTCGTCACCTTCCCCAAATTAGCAAACCTAGCTGATAAATGTAATCAAACATACATTTACTGAGAATGTTGATTCATAAAATGAAATTAATCTTACATGTAACTGCCCTTTGTTCATTTTATTTTTAAAAGTGAGCATCTGATATGTAATGGTACACTTGTACTTAACACATTGATACTTTTCACTTTAGTCTTGCTAATGCAATGCTTTTAGCTTGAGACCAGCGCCACCTTGCAAACTCTAAAGTTATCAGAAATTAATCAGTTTGTACATGGTCTTAATGTAAAACGGCACACTATATGCATGCATAAAGATAACTTTTATTAAATTATAGTTTCATTTCCAGAGCACCAAAAGACAGCATATAAAATAAAAATAGATCATAAATATATAAATGTATAAATACACAACTTATTTAGAGCTTTTCAGGTTTACATTAAATAAATTATCAGTTAGATTGAGAACTCTCACATTTCACAGCAGTTCCATGTAGAAATAAATTAACAACATGAAAAAATGTATACAGTATAAAGACAAAACAAATTCAAAAGCAATTCAATGTAAATGACTCCCTTATCTTATGTTTTGCAATGACAAGGCTATACATTCAAATAATATTGTAGAACAGTGTTCAAAAACATGACATCACTTTAAAAAAAAAAAAAAAAAAAAAAGAGGACATCAGCTTGGTTTTGACAAAGTGCTGCACTGCAAATAGTATCCAATTAAGCAGATAAACATAGTACTGTGTCATGATTGGTTTGTGAGTTTGTGAGTAAATTGATAAAATCTGTCTGTCTGGTGAGATAATATGACCTTTGACCCATGCAGGTTTACAATGAAAAGGATTTTGACATAAAAATAAAGTAACCCGTACCATTTGTCACAGGTTGTCACTAGAAAATTCCTGAAACATTCTTGACAAGTTGTAAGTAAAATTCCTAGCCTGCTCCAGATGAAATGACCCAAACTGGACGTTTCTTGCAGTGCACAGCCGCCCCAGGGAGGATCTATGGTGTTGGAGTGGTGTTGGTCATGGAATTGACCCTCTCAGCTACATTTATCATTTCATGCAGAAAATCGCTCAAAGGCAGTCGAGGTGAACTCTCACAAGTGGAGCACACAGTGGAGCTTGACTTTCCCTACAGGAAGAAGAAGAGTCATTTTAGTCAATTTGAGCAAACTTTAAACTTTTGGTTACACTGTT
The DNA here is from genome assembly GCF_902150065.1 of Myripristis murdjan. Taxonomy (NCBI): domain Eukaryota; kingdom Metazoa; phylum Chordata; class Actinopteri; order Holocentriformes; family Holocentridae; genus Myripristis; species Myripristis murdjan. The sequence continues at coordinate 4,068,030 of NC_043989.1, forward strand.
TTTGGTGTTTTTTCTTTTTAATCATTTGACACTTTTGATAGAAGAATGTGGAAAAATACTTACTTTAAGTTCGTTGATTGCCTTGTTCAAGTACTTTTTAACATTGCCAGCGTGGACAGTGTTGTTGCACTTTCTTTCTACTGTGCCCATTTCCAGCAGAAAGCAGTTCAGTGCTTCAGTAGTGCAGTCGTTCTGTGACAGAGAGAGAAGTTTATCTTCCTTTCACTGCTTTGACTGAACTAGAGTTTGTGGTTGTGGCTGCATGTTGAGAAGTGAGCGAGCAGAAGCAGAAGAAGTGACACCTGCCAAGCTCTTGTTTCCTGTACTAGAGGGTCTTTTAAATGTGGTTTAGAAAAGCTCAACTATTGCCTGAAGCTGCATTTTTTTTTCTGAGCCCCAGAAAAAAAGTGTATTTTGCATTCCTGGGCTCACTGTCCAGCAATAAGTATTTCATTTTGACTTTATTTCCAAACCAAACAGCCTGAACTCTCACATTATCTGATTAATTGACTTAACTCCTTAACTCCTTTTCAGCCTTACACAAAGTCAAAAATTTCACTGTCTTTTATGCCTATTATTGTTATTTCCTTAAAGGTCCTTCTTTCTCTACAGTTCACATGTTCTGCTGTGCTACTTTGAGACAACAGAGAATATCCTTACCTGCACGTCTGTTGAAGTGTTGAACCTTGAATCCTCTGGCAGGCTCTTTGGGTGGGAGGAAGACATTGGTCAACATTAATAACTTTTAGAAAGTTTTAACAAAAACAATACAGCAAAAAAAAAAAAAAAGACTTGAAATTACTTACACATGATTTACTCAGTTGATCAACTTGAGTTTTGAAGGCATCGAAGTGTTTGAAGGGTCGAGATTGCACTTTCAGACAAGCTGAGAGAATAACAATCCCAACGGCAATCCTGAAAATGCAGTTCATGTTTTCGGCTTGAAGGCTCGTCGGTGTGTTCAGCAAGTTTTGTGAGTAGTGGAGATGTCGTATTGGCTTGTCTGCTCTCTCAGATGAACTGGCTTGAATTTATATAGCCATGGGGTAGGTGGAACAGGTGGGCTGAATTAGTTTGGATATCACCTAATGCATACAGCATTGTTTTTCCTTCACATGACGTATGATTTTTTTTTTTCTCAGTACTACTACAGTGTGGTAAAATCCCTCAGGTGGCCTGTAGAGGCGCAGCGTTCAGCCTTCACTCATCAGCCTCTTCTGAAACTAGGTTGGCTTTCCCTACTTTTGTGGTGCAGAGGGCTTTTTCTTGCTCTTGTTTGCTTGTGCACTGTGCTGTGCTAATGCACATTTTTGTAAGCAATTTCATCTGCATACATTAAAATATAATGACACCCATAAAATCTCCACAGTCTTTCTTTCCACTATTCAATTAAAGCAGAAATCTCAGAGGAACAATCAGGCCTAATGTAACACATAAGGTGAATGAGTGAGTACTGGGCTCTCATGCACATTACTTTGGTTTGTTGTCCTCACAGTGTGATCAAAATATGATTTGTGGCTGTTTAAACCAATCTGGATTATTCTGGTGTGGTCCTATGACATTAGCTGCACGCTGTGTGGTCACCATCTGGGAATCAGAGGGTTCCCGGTTTGATCCCCGACTCCAGAGAGCTTGTCAACGTGTCCTTCAGCAGGAGAGATGGACAGAGAACGTTTCTCAAAAGCAAAAACTTATATTTGAAAATGCTTTGAATGTCTAAATGTAGTGGCTTGATGGTGTGACAGCACACTAGGGAGCAAAAATGTTACACAACCGGGGCAGAGGGGTAATATTCTGAGAGAAAAAAAAATGTTTTTTTGTTTTTTTTATTAATTAAAATCGGTAATTTACAAGTAAGAAAAAAAAAACTGTAAAAAATCATCTGAGATTAAAGTGGTAAATTTATGAGAAAAAAAACCCATTCTGAGATTATAAAGTCACAGATTTACATTATTATTGCATATATGCAATAATAATAATGTGATTCTGGAATAAAATCACCAGGATTTCCTTGTCACTAAATCTGATAGTACAAGAAAAACTATTATTCTGGTTCTCATAAATTTACGACTTCATAATCTCAGAGTTTTCGAGTTTTCCTTCTCATAAATGTACAACTTTAATCTCAGAATTTTTGAGTTTTTTGATGTTTGTTTGTTTGTTTGTTTGTTTTTTTGTCTCTCTACAGTGACAAGTTTATTGCCATACGATGGTGATGGGAAAAAAAATCCTGATCTCTCCCTTTAATTAGACCCGTTAGATGCCTGATACTTTGCAGTGCTCGTTGCGTGTTTGTCCGTAAAGTGCATTTTCCAGCTAGATGGTGTCGAGCACGGTTGTTTAGTCTGTAACATGTTCAGCTTTCTCAGTCCGCATTAAAACTCTGATTGAGCTGTAGCAGTTTAAGAGATTTTACACGAGACTGTTTAATTTTATTTCTTCTCACAGAAACGTTTGGTAACCCCAGAGGACACTGAGTTCGCCTGAGATTCGCCTGAGATTTTACCTGTGATTCAAAAATCACAGGTAAAATCTGAAACAGCTCCATATTCAACTTTTTTTAAGGAATTGTAGCAGTTTTCTGTAAAGATGCTCTCTTAAATTTTGCTTTCATTAATAATTTTTTTTTTAATTATTATTATTAAATTTATTTTTCCTCTGGGTTTGAGCAGTTTGCCAGTTTTTTGGGCTCCAGCAGTATGAAGTGAGTGGGTTGAGCTGTAAAGGTGTACTCTCATAGGAACATCTGAAGTTTTCCTATTAATCACTCAGGATTTTTCCCTTAATGACTGCACGGTGAAATCCCTCAAAGTGTCCTGACACTTAGTGATGGTGATTATCTCTAAAATCTGATGGCTGGCCATGATGTCACTGCAGTGTCCACATGTGAGCAGACACTGCCGTTTTGTCAGCTGCCATGGCTTTTTGTGTATTTGTCTTAATAGTTCACTTTTTACATCCCACAAGAAAAAGAAAAAAATGGGTTTGACTTTTGTGATTTGATTGTTAAAACATATTCTTAAAACTGATTTTGTTTTTGCTTTACTTGTATCATCACATTTCATTTTTATTACCACCATGTTTTATTCAAGTGCCTCTCAGGTTTCTTTGTTGTGTTTCACAGCACAATTTCCACTACACTGACAGCATTCACAACCACATCAATACAGTGCAGCTGCAGGTTCAGCGTGCAGTCCTGCCTCACCAGCTGTAAAGGATAATAATAGTATACTTTTTAAACATTTATTTATTTTTTACAGTAGGTTTGTGCAAATCGTCATGGCTGCTCCTTTCAGTTCTTCCTGCTGACGTCTGCACAGTGTTCCTCCTTCAGAAGAAGCCATTTCCTGCCGTGTATTTTTAAATCATTATTTCATTCAGCGCAGGTTGAGAGTGATCATATCAATGGCAGATCACATCGTTCAGTGACACTTTGCTTATCAGAAGAAACAGACATAACCAACTTCATTCTCGCATGCAGGTCTTTTGATTCATGCCATCTTTCTTTGGGACAGCGGTTAATTCCAAGCTAGTTTTGAGGTGCTAAGTTTGTATTTTAAAATGATGAAAAACATGTAAACGTTCAAATCATATGCAGCATGCGTTGGCACATAATACAGCAAATGAAAACTTGACATAGACAGAAGTGATGGGCTATAAACCTATAGATGACATCACTGTTCTGCTGTGAAGACAGACAGAAAAAATGAGTGCAAAGTTCAAGTCAGGATTCCCAGACCATAAATGAAGGGGGAAAAAAAGCCTGTGTCCTTACGATGACATATGCAAAGATAAGGAATAAGAGCTGAGGTGGAAAGTAGGTAAAGTTTTTTTTTTCTTTCATGTTGCATCAGTCTTGCATTAGGTGGGTTGTTATTGTTGTCACAGTTCCCACGCAACCCAGGAATAATCGCTTTTATGTTAAGTAGTGAGGATCCGAATTAAAAATAGACAGCAGCATGATTGGGTGCAAGAAAAGAGAGAGAGAGAGAAAAAAGTGTGTCACTGTCACAGGAGGAATGACTGAAGGGCGTCTCTTCACACCTTCATGCCTGTGGAAAGGGGATTCCCCTGTAGTAAAAGAGTGAAAGGTTGATACCCAGAAAAAAAAAAAAACCCAGGCCAAAGGTAGTGCCGCTGACCTGCGTTCATCACACACAGTCACACCGGACAGTGTCATCATGTACTCTCTCTTGCTCAATCCCCGTCTGAGTTTCACTTTTGAGGCTCTTGAAACTAAGTATTTTAGGTAGTGACTAAAAATAATGTCACAGGATTTTGATATGAGAGCAGAAGGTGGGGAAATTTCTATCCATGGAATTTGTCGCTATATGGGGGCATCCCTGCTGTTTCCATGTCTTGCTGTGCACTCCATGCCCACACTTAATGTTGCGTTTTAGTATTAAAGTGCTGCTTTGCATATTTTAAACCGTTACTTGACCAGTCAGGACCGTTATGTCTCATTTGTTCTTGCAGCACCCTCGAAATTCAACAAACTATTTCCACTGATGGAAGGAGTATTGTGTTACTTATTATTCTGCAGGATCATTTTTTTTAAATCCTCTGATTTATATACCTCAAATAAGTCTTTACAATTTACAGGACCCAATGCCGATGTTTTATGTGAATAAAATTTGACCAATGACAAAACTCTGTTGAAAATATTGTTGTTCATGTAGTCTTAATCGGGAGGTCTTAACTTTATCCACTCCAAGGCCCATCTATTCATCATTATAATGTTTCAGGGCCCATAAAAACAACAACCAAAAAAATCTCTCACAAGCTGTTTTGGTAAACCTATTCTTTTGTTTATTAAACAAGTACTTACACTAATACCGTTTTTTCTTATGAATTGAAATGCTAGTAGGTCGTAAAATCACAATTGTCCAAAAGTGTGCCAAAAAAATTAAATATAAATGTAAGTTCCATAAAAACTTACAATAGCAATTAATTAATTACAATAACAATAAAAAAGGTCAATATTCACAAAAAACATCCAGATCCACAAAAACAGGTTATCCCAAGTTATTACGTATGATTTTTAAAAAATGTGATAAGCTGTCATGCCTCCTTGCATAGCACTTTCTAATAAATCATACACTTGGCACTGATTGAATAGCTTCCGTACTATCAACTAAGTACTGAAAAATGCCATAGTACCACAATTTAATACTGAATGTCAATCGGTACCAAATTTCAGGACCTGAGGGGCAGACTTCATGGGCGTCAGTGAGCCAGGAAGCATGCAGCATGCTTGTTGTATGTCAAAATCCCTGCCCTTGGATTTAGAGGGCAAATCCAACGGCAGGGATTCGTAATCCGAGGGCATGGATTACAAATCAGAGAGCACGGTTTGTAAACTGTGTGCACCGACTTCCAAACCAAGAGTACAGATTTACTTTTTATTTCTCAGCTGACCCCACGGAGGCTCCGTAGATCTCTGTTCAAAATCAGAACCAAGATTCAGACTGCTAGTTGGACTTGCAGACAGTAACCATGAGGTTTCTTGCCTTCCGCCCATCCCCTTTGACTTTGGTCTCCTGTAATAACAGTTGGAAAGTGTAAGTGAAACCTTTGCATTGGCAAATGTCTCCCACATGGTATTTACATTTGACTCTTGTGAGGTAGATGTGAGTGTGGGGAAGCAGAGATAAGGGCAGAATTAAACACAAATAAGTGGCAGCTCAGCCTGATAAGCACAAGGTGTGTCTTTTAGAATATACTAAGTCATCTTTGCTGCATGCACACAAACACCTACAGTGCATATAAACTAAGTTTGCTGTCCGCCTACAGGAACTTCCACCAGCGCCTTTCCATTAATGAGATCCTGTGTGCTTTAGCTGCAGATAAACTGAAGCTTAAAGCTTGCTGCATTTCTATTTTCATGTATTTCTTCATATGTTAACTGCATAACACACTACTCTGTCTTGTGCATGTGACAGAGGGAGCCAGATGCAGATTATGTACAGTCCCACATTCAGAGCGATGGTGTGTAAGCAGTTTATTCCAATGTGATCTCAGCTTTCCATCTCCCCAGTTGATAAGTGTCACTCCCACCCCAGTGACTTTCATCTAGGGTTTTTGTCCCAAAACGCTTCATGCATACACTTTGTATTTGTGACCTTTGAGATAATCTGAAAAACTCCCAGTTCAGTAAAAATTTAGCGATGGTCTGTACGCTTGTCCACGCTTGGTGAGGCCAGCTTTCCAGTTAGTATTACCATTTATTTATGTCAGTCATTCAGTCGTGACAATATTTGCTTCTGGTACATTTTTGTCCTCCCACTGACATTTGCATATGCACTTTATACTTTATGCTATGTTTTTCTATGTCTTTAGCACATTTTGATTGATCTTTATACATATGTGAACATTTCATTTTTTTTCTGTGGGATTATTAAAGTACTTATATCTGTATCTATATATCTTTCTCTATTCTCCTATTTTATAAAAATCTAGTGTGCTGTCAAATACTGAAAGTGTTTGTCTCATTTCTGGAATGTTGCAGCTTCTATGGCTGCACTGTAAAAAAAATTGTTAGTACATTTGGTGCAATGTTTATTTTTTTAATTTGTTGTGGTTGTTCCACATTAATTATTAAAGAATTACTTTGATTACAATAATTTTTACATAGGAAAATCATGCACTTGATGTACAATAGTTAGATATGATATATTGGGGCCAAGCACAGGATTTAATTTCTGTGCTTTTGCCTTATATGTTTTTTTTTAAAGGGTTAGTTTAAAAATCCCTTTTGTGATTTGTCCCAGTACATCACTTTCACTGTTTTGTTCACAGCTATTTTTTTGTAGTGACACATGTCTGGTTGATGTTTGAGTTCCATCAAAGGGAAATCCTTGTGGTTGCTGAATAAGTCCTCATTTACCTTCCCGTGACGCTTTGTGTGGGGGTGGTAACATTTGATTTACACTGACCACAAAGAACATATCATAGAACAAGGCAATGTTATCACCACCTTTTCCAATGAATAAATCAAGGAAATCGGGATTTTTTAAATAAAACTACATAAATGAAAGTTTCTTAACCTCAGGTCACCGCAGCACCACAGTGTCACAGGCATGCAGCAGCTTTGCTGGTGTACAGGAGTTGAGTCAGCTGTAAGTCAAGGACTTGTGGTTTGTAATCATAAATCTGCACCACTCTCCAACACCCCAAACACACACACACACACACACATACACACACTCCACTCCACAAGGCACCCACACATGTGCGTCATTGAATTCGGTCATGGTGTGTGCTGCTCTTTTATCCCAGTTTGGCAATGTTACCTCATGGAGAGGTGTTCCCCTGAGGTGTGATAGTTGAGTAAAGCGAGAACCGATCGACTGATTGAACATAGAACAATAGCTTAGCATTACACGTTTGCTGCTCTGGACTTGTGTCCATCTTTTTGATGCACAACAGGTGTCTGTGAAGGGCAAGAGTCTGCAGGTGCTTATTCCACATCAGCAGCCATTATAACATCTTCAACAAGAAACAGGAGCAAAATATTGAAATCAGCTATTAGCAATCTGCAATCAAGCACAGCTGTAAGCTTGACTGCAGCAAAAACCTGCAGAGTCTCTCCTCTCCATGGCAGGGCCCCTGCATTGCTGCTGTGATTGGGATCATTCAAATTAATGCTGAGTGTTTGAAAATTATAAAATTGAGACTCCATCCATGCTCCTACATGCTTTTGCCCCACTGGCAAAAGTCCACTCAAAACTCTGTCCTCTCAAATCTTAACTCCAGTGCAACAAATCTTGAACTCTATCAGGTGGATTGGGTAAATTTGAGAGCACACTTCTCAGAAAGTGAACAATTTTAGTGACCTGATGACTGTCCTCTAGCGCAGTGGTTCCACCAAAGCCCCCCCTGAAAAAATTCGCTATGGCACCACAACCCCATTCAAGCTTAAACAAAAACAATATACCATAAATGTGTTTCTAGAACTGATAACTGAGTCACAATTTCAATCAGTATTCAAATCCAGTGAACAAATAGTCAGACTGACTTGAACCGTATTGAACATCTCTGGAGAGACCTGAAAATGCTTGTCCACTGACAGTCACTATCCAACCTGACCGAGCTTGAGAGGATTTGCACTACTCTCATGGTTCCCATGCAGGGAATGAACCCAGTAAATTTTTTGATGGGTTGGTAGTGACTGTGGCATCTCCATCACTTTTTGTTTAGTGCCACCTGCAGGCCAAAATATCAAATGTGATATCTCACAATCTGTTGGCTGGATTGTGATGAAATTTGGTGAGTACATTCACGCTACCCAGAGGATGAAGCCTGTCAACTTTCAGGATCTCAAGACCTTTCCTCTGACACTACCCTAAGGCTAACTGTACAAAGTTCATTCTCCCATTTCTTGCATTCTCTTGACATGCATCAAGCCAGTGTGGCACCAGTGACAGAAGGCCTGTGCTATTAAGAGTTTTTGTTTATTTTTCAGCACCAGTCAGCAGTGGTTAGCGTGAAGTGTCAGTTGTACAAAAGAGCCCACTTTTTTACAACTCAAGCAGTAGCATAAGGATTCAGAGCATATAGATAAATGCATTAGTTCAATGACTTCCCTTTGTTGAGCTGCATCTGTTTAGCCTCATCTTGAGACATGAGGTGATTTTGCTCTAACCACTGTGGAAAAACCTTTGGGAAAAACCCATTGTCTTACCAGTGCAATATCACACCCATCAAAAACAACCATGAAAGATTCACAAAAAAACAACAAAAAATATCTGACAAACTCTTGTGGTTGTCTTACAAGCAGCCTTTTAACTTCTGTCCAAACCACTAACCCTAACCCTAACCCTAAACCCTAACCCTAAGGAAAAGAGAGCAGTCAGGAATTATCTTTCTTCCATTTATTTCTTATTGTCTATCTATTTTTTATTTTTATTTTTCATTTATTTATTTATTTTATTTTGTTCATAGCTGACAGATTGTCTGTCTCGTGATTGGAAAGTAATTGGATGGAGAAAACTTCAGCTGAGTTTAGAGCTGGAGATAATATATTTTGTCATTAATTATTAGGATTAACTTCTGTTTTTTAACTGTTTATTTATTTTTTATTTATTATTTATTATCTGTATATTACAGCCTAAGTTAATATACACTCACACTATTTTTCAGACTGGAGGGGAAGTGGATTCCTTAAGAGGCTGAATCAAGGCGGTTAGTTCCTTGTCCCAGTCCCGGGCGTTAACGGTTCTGCCACTTGGTTCTTAGTCTCCTGGTTTCATACTAGCTCTCCTTATCTATACAATCTATACAATCATGCATATACTTCAGCGCCATCTGTATATTGTCATGCTCATTCCATATGTATATTTTCACATCTCGTATCTCCTTTCCTTAGGTTAGCCCTTATTGTATTTTTTGAGTCTTTAGTCTTTATAGTCTCTATTGTATATTTTTAGCCTTTATTCTTTTTTTAGTTAACTTTATTGTATGTTTCTACTGTTGCTGCTGGAACACCAGAATTTCCCTGGTTGGGATCAATAAAGTATATCTATCTATCTATCTATCTATCTATCTATCTATCTATCTATCTATTTTAAACCTTTACAGGGCTTTGCATACCAGTATGGCACTGCAGAGACTTCATTTTTTTTAAATTAAATAATCAGCATAATTTTCATTTTATTACATCATCAGCATTCCAGTTTTGTAAGTTCAGTATGTGCCGATGCAAGAAGTACATAACACAGTCTGACACCTGCAATTAGAGGGTTAGACACCACAGTGTCTAACCCTCAGTGCCTTCTGGTTCATGCAGCTTGATAAATGTAGAGTTTTCGGCGAGCAAATTTTCTCTCTGTATTGTGTTTTGAAAGAAAAATTAGTTCTACAGTAGATAATGACACTATTTTGTCAATGAAACAACTGCAAACAACAAGTGTGGTGTTTGTTGACTTATTTACATCCTGCAAAAGAAAAAGAATCATCATGGAACCCATTTCTTGCTCTTTCAAATGGCATTTTTTCATAATAACCCCAGCTGTTGTTAGCAAGATTTTCGAGCAGCCCTCCAGTATTGTTGCTTGTTTATCGCAGCTTCAAGGCATACATTTCTTTGGTCACCCTAAAAACAGTCGTAGCTCACTGCCCTGTTGTCACATTGACATAAAAGCAATATGTTGGACCAGCTTCTTTCACAGTAGTGTTAGTAGAAAACTTTATTTTGTCTCCCTGCTTTCCTTTTTTAGGCAATCTCTCCATCATTGGTTTTGTAGCACCAACATGTGTGCCAACGTAAGAGGCACATAAAACTAAAATTATTAAATAATTGGAATACAGACAGTTTCAGTAGAGTGCACCCAGGTGGCCTACTTTACAACACTGAAGGATACAAGCATTATGTAGGTTTTGGGGTGAAGTAACAGGCTTGTCAGGTGCAGTAAATCTGTCAAACTGGCTGCAGGTGATCAAAGCTGTTTGGCACATGATGACTGACCTATTTTGAAGGATTATCAGTGGTTATTTATCATCAGTGGTTGATCTTAAATGTGTTGCACACTTCACTCTCACCACCAGCTGTGCACCAGCCGGCAGGAGAGGAAGCTTACCATGTCGAAGCATCGTACACATTCCCTGCTGGAAAGACCACACGGGGTTTATTGAAGCTACAAACACCTGTCTGACAGCTCTAGAACATCTGCTTTATCATAAGCAATGCCGTGACAACAACTGTGGAGATTTTGCCCCCCAAACAGTCAGTCAGCAATGACAACTGGAGAAATGTGTTTTTTTTTTTTTTTGTCCCCCCACTTTACAGGGTGTCCATAAAGTCTCTTTACAATTTAACAAATTTATTTCAAAAGCAAATGAATAGACAAATCTGTGGAAATTATTAAATAATGAGGAGTAAATATTGAAGTTTTTTTTTTTTTTTTTTTGCCTCATTTAGCACATCAAGACGGTACTCGATTTCTTGCTAAGTTCACTGTAGCAGAACCTTATCAATGGTGGCAATGGCCTCAGTGATCTTTTGCTGAAATACACAAATGCAGTGTGAATACAAACTTTGATAACCACTGAGTACATAGAACAAATTTTTTGAATTTTACATCTGCATAAGTAAAATTTCAGCAAGGTAACTATGTCTGCTTGAATACAGTATTCTAGTGCTCCCTGCAGGCCTGCTCTAATTTCATTTCAGCTGAAGGATAAAAGCATACAATATGGATTCAGGAAATCTCCCAACATCTAGGGCTCATGAAAGCCTTTCAGAGCTCATCATATAATGTCAAAAAAGCGTGAGCATTCATCCCGTCCCTGAGAAGCTGACATTATGGAGATACTAGGTTTTGGCTGTATGTTTGTTTTGGTTTGGAGAAGGGATGTGTTTTATTCAGTGAAGGTTGAAGGATGTTAATTGTTTTTCTCACAATTTGGCTGATCTGCCTTGTCGTCCTTTGCCAAGGGTTTTCTGTTATTTGTAATTGTTAGTTGAAATGTGCTTATCTGAGCAAGATGGGGCTTGATACAGCTGCGATTATAACAAACATCTTAGCTCACAGGTGTGAAAAACGTCAAGGTAAAGGCTGAGGTGTTTGTTTTGCCTGTGATGCTGAATTCCCCCTTGTCATCTGGGAAGTCCAGGGTACTGTTCATGGCAATGTGGACACCTGCTGAAAACACGCTGCACCTGTCATTGTGAGAGCTGTCAGTGGTATTTGGATTATTTCTTTGCGGTATGTTAGAGTGTTGAAGTGTAGCTTTGTGGTAACTGTCTAGCCACAGACGTGAACCACAGCAGCGCCTATTGTTGCTCCACCTGACAGCAGCATATGCAAGAGTGTGGCAAGGGGAATGTGGACAGCAAGCTGAGATCACACCAAGACTGACATATGACAGATGTGTGAGCTCGGTGTGAGCAGCAACAGGCTTGACGTGGGCTCACAATCAGAGCTGGATGACGTATTTTACGTACTTTTTTACTTGATTGCTCAAATCAGAATCTGTCCACTTGGTTTAGACTGAGTAGTGTTGACATGAAGGTCAACAAGGCACAGCAAAGGAAAAGAACCCAGTTGACTATTTCATTGGTATGTTGAGGCAAAGGCATGTCACATTAGCCTTAGGTACAAAAATGAATATGATGTCTTGTTATTGTTAATGGGTGTATTTTTGACACTGTCCTTTCATATTGGTATCTACAGTGGGTTGCATCTTATGATATATATGATCCGTCATCTTGAAAATTGAGAAATGAGATGTACCTTGGAATTGAGCATCAAGATCGCTTGAGTCACGCATAGACTATTTCAAATTTTAGATATGACACTGCTTCTGTGTAATGGTTGCTACCTCAGTTACTTGGTACATTTATGGTGGTTAATATTCAGGGCAAAACAGTAACACGATAATAAACTTTATTTATACAGCATGTATCAAAACAAAGCACTTTTCTTGGGAGAAATTGACAGAAGGTTGTATGTATAAAAGGCGAGTAACATGAAGGTAAACGATAAAAGGAAAGTCAAAAACAATGAGATCACTATATGCAATCAAATTTATAAAACTGAGTTTGTTGATTCTACAGATTTAGCCAATGTAAGCCCCTCCAGGCAGACCACTGGAAAATCAATAACCGATAAGGTAATAGGAACTAGAGTATGGATACCCCACCCAGGCCCGTCGGGACCCGATCGGTCAGGTTGGGTTCAGACAAATATTTAGAAATTATGTTTGGGTTTGGGTCGGGTTTGGTCACATCAGCATTAATTTAGTGAAAAATGATGCACCCTTCTGTCTGTTGTGGGCAACTTCCTATTTAATGCTGAAGTTTACATGACAACGCTGAAAGCAACACGTAGGCTATTTCAGGCAGTAAATTTACCCTAGCAATGGAGAACAGGAAAAAACTCGGGCTCAGGTCGGGTTTGGACACAACAAAAGAATGCCTGTTGGGTTCGGGTCAGACTCAGTCACTATGCTCTCAGGCTTGGGTCGGGTTTGGACAAAAATATGCTGCCCGATCTGCACTCTAATAGGAACCTCTTGTTTATAATCTGAATTTTACAGCACATCACAGGTGTGATATAGGCAAGAGAAGCATGGGCATACCATTATAAAACAAAATATACCATGCATCATTAATACACTGGTTAAAGTTACATCCGTAACCCTTTAAACTCTGATTTTCTCTTACATTTCCCCTTAAGTAGCCTCAGACTTAGAAAAGTTACATGAAGTTACATCACACTTGTATTGAGTGAGATATTCAACACCAGGAGGTCCTTGTTTTGTAGCTGCAGCATTACATAAAATAGAAAATACGTAGATGTCTTGTGTGTTATTTTATACACATTTCCCTGCACATATTAGGTATCTTTGGAAACCTTGGGATCTCCACTAGAATATAAAATAGAAGCTCAAAGCTCAGCCGCACAGCAATAACAAAATCAACTATGGGACCAGCAGAGTTGAAAAGGCTAATGAAATACATAGAAAGTGTGTTAGCAGGCAACTGTATACTTAAATACTCCAAGCATGGAGCTACTTATGAAAGACTGGAGGGCAAGGGACGGTGAAGGGGTGGGCCTAAATAATATGACCGGACAACCACTTGTTCGTATAAATGTGATGCATTATTTAAGTAAGTGCCCATGTATATGAGTGAGTCCGCTGATCCATGGTTCTCTTCTCTGTAATGCCTGGCTGTTGCATAGCTGTGTTTAGTCTGACCAATACACATTGGTCCACAAGCACATTTCAACATAGTATACAACTTGAAACAATACAGTTGATGAACTAGTTTATCTTAAAGGTCTTCCCCGTGTGTGGGTGTGTGGGTGATTTAGAGCCTTAGTTACAGTTATGAGTATGCAGGGTCGTCAGGTTCATCACTGAAGCTGACAACCCTGACCTTTCCTCTAGTGCCACCCTCAGGCCAAAATGGCAAATTTGCAGACAAGATGTTAGCAGAATGTCATATCTGGTGAGTGCATTCAAGCTCCCAAAGGAAGAAACCTCTTTATTTTGCTGATTCCATTACCTTTCCTCTAGCGCTACCCTGACTGATGTTTCACAATCAGGCAGATTGTGGTAAACATTAAGGCTACCAGAAGATGAAGCCTGACAACTTTGGTGACCTTGTGATCTTTCCTCTTTGGCCATCTTCCAACCAAAACAATTTTTTTTTTTTTTTTTTGCGTTTTTATTGTTAAAATACTTTAAAAAAATACTTTAAACACGGGACCAGCTGAGAGCAGTATGAGAATCAGCTGTCCATCGACAGCATTCAGGTGGACACTCAGAATGCCATTTCTGCTCTTCTGTTTATTGTGTCTTTGTGATATTGAAACTGCTGCAAAGCTCACTTACATATGGACTACTTATTAATTTCAGCACCACTGGTCTCCAAAATTGATTAATGTCATTTTAGTGACATAGTGTTATCTTAAACTGCTGCAGCAACACAATGATTGATTGATTGAAGTCTTTAATGTCTGGGGATCAATCAAATACTCTCTATCTGTCTTTGGATCAGTCAATGACAACTTCTTGATTGTAGAACATCCAATAGGAACCTCTTGTTTTTAAGCTAGGATTTAGGAAACTCTTGCTTTTAATTTGCACTTTGCAACAGCCAATAGCAACATCTTATTTTCAATCTGGACAATGAGAACCTGTTGTTTTTAATCTGGACTACTATTGGGTAGTGTGGCTGAGAAGGTAGAGCGGTCCTCTGATAGTTGGAAGGTTCCTGGTTCAATCCCTGGCTCCTTCAGAGAGCCTGTCGAAGTGTCCTTGAGCAAGACACTGAACCCCTAACCGCTCCTGATGGCATCAGTGTGTGAGTGTGTGTGTGAATGGGTGAATATGAGGCAGACATTGGAGAGTGCTTTGAGTGGTCGGTAGAATAGAAAAGCGCTATAGAAATGCAGTCCATTTACCTTGGAACAACCAATGGCAGCCTTTTATTGTTAATGTGGACTTTGGGACAGCCAATAGGAACCCCTTGCTTTTACTCTGGATTTTGGAAGAGCCAGTAGAAACTTGCCTTAGGGTCTATGAGGTTGGAAGGTTTGTGATATAACTTGGTGCCGCACCTAGTGATCAGTGTCTATTTTTCAGTCATATTTTCAGTATCAGGAAACTATTCTCTCAGATCAAACTCAACCCTGAAGGTTGCCCTCAACATTGTCATGAAGATTTTGATTTAAATGTGAGGAATTTGATTTTTGACACTCCTGCGGTATTGAAAAATCAGTATTTACAAATATTTCTGATGTTAACATATCTTTCACAGTCACATCTTACAGTAAATTTCCTCGGCTGTGACATACTGTCAGTGGTTGTCTCAACAACTCAGTTACCTTTAGTCAGGGGATTGATACAATGTGAAAGAACCTCAAATGACAGAGTACCCACATCTGTTTGATGCTTTCAGAAATATTATATTAATAAACCAGAGTCAAGCGCAACCCATGTTTTATAACTTCTTTAATATTGTCAATAGTTACAATTATTTGAATGAAAATATTCCTGTATTGCAATAAGAAATATCAAACATAGTATATGAAATATGGCATTGTGGACTTAATTCTTTGAGAACTATAAACATGCCAGTTTGAATAAATTAACTTAAACATTCAGTATATCTATGTATAAAAAAAAAAAAAAAAATGCAAAGTTTACATCTTTCCACTAGGTGGCAGCAAAGCAGCTTTCCTGAGAATACATTCTTGTGAGTTTGAGTGACTTAACAACCATTATCTAAATAAATATTAAATAAGTTAAATATTTGGAAGGCTACATTGCCTTTGCCATGTCTAGCATCTTTTCAGAGTAGTGTCTTCTCCACATTCAACCCCTCATCAGCACTGGACAGTTTTTTCTCAAGCCATTAGTCTGGTCAGGGCCTGAGGAAGGAAAAAGAAACATTTAATTTTCACATAAACCACTCAACATTATTTCCATACACATCAACAATAACTGACATGCAGTGTTCAAGATGTACTGCTACTTTTTCTAATGTCACAATAAACCCAAATATTTGACATAACCTTGACATAACCTGTTAAAATTGAAAAAGGACATTTCCCATACCTTTTGAATGAAAGATTCCAGTGAAGTCATAAACTCCTTGGTGTTTGTCTTTGGATATGAGCTGCAGTTGCTGCAGGGTGTGGGCTAAAGGGAGACAGGTAAACACCGGAAATTAATTTAATAAGGTTCTACTACGGCTGCTACACATAACACACAGTCTGCATACTACTATTAAATAATCAATTATGAGTAAATAAGGAAACAGATGTAGAAAAAAACAATTATAAAATTTTCTCTTACCAGTCTTCCTGATTTACAGTTCACACCTTCCACCTGGAATAGAGGAAAGAAATGTGTGAGTTTGAAAATAGTGTCCTAGTAATATTATACCAAACTTGAAATGCATTTGCAAATGTAATAGTACATTGTTGAATGCGTCATTCATCCTGTTTACTTACAGTCAGTGGATGAGAAAGACCCCTGCTAACTGCTCTGTGGTAGGTATTATCTGTAGCATTGAGCTGCAACGCGCTTTCCTGGAAACAGCACAAGGCATCACAGTCCTGTAATAAAGAGAAAAAAAACAGCGACGTGTAAGTTTGTGAATACAACATCAGCACCACACTTATACACACTGACTTAGGCTGCGTTCACACAGGACCAGGCATTGCAACGTGACTGGCCACCACGGCGACACCACGGCCACAACTTTTTGTCAAGCAGCTCACACTGCCTCAGCCAAAATGCACTATGCACATTAACAAAAGAGACTACTTGCATTTTTGCCACAATGCCTGATCCTGTCTGAATGCAACCTTAGGCAGAGCTAGTGCCTTGCTGTGCACACCGAGCTACACAAGTTGTTCTGTTTTCCCTCGTGGCTTTTTCTTGTTTTCTCTCCTCGACACATTCACAGCCTCCTTGACACACAGTCTGCATCTCAGCACCTCTACACTGTCAGTAAAGTCATGCGACACTGCTGGTTAATCACTGCCTGTCCTCGTGAGAGGTTGAAACTGGCAGTATATTTTACTGACCACAGGAGGGCACCACTTGTCTTGTAGTTGCATTTCATTCACTATTATTTGGTGTCACGGCAAATAAAGCCCATGGAGCATCAGCAGCTTGAGCAGTTTTGATGGGCAAGCAGTGGAACAATAAGGGTGGAGTTTATCCAAATGGAAGGAATTATTGTGAATAACATAGTGGGCTATAATAAACCGAAAGAATACCGACAAGATGCTGTACACAGTTGTTAACATATACAGTTGCACTTTATCTATCTCTATTGGTGAGCAGTAAGAATTGCAACAACATCTATATGAGCTACAATAATCAAAATAGTTCAGGGGAAATGTAGACTCAGCTGCCAAATGCATAGAATAAGCACATGATTAACGTTTTTGTCCGACAGTGACCAGCGGTTCACCGGGCCAGTCTTTATCAAGCTGGATCAAATTCTAAATAATGCCAGTTTTCTGTGGTCTAAATTTACCCAGCCATCATAAAAAACCTAACTGGGACAAAGTTGCACTTATTCAAGTCAATGTACGGTGAAATTGTAGCAGGAATCAAATATGAAAAGTACACTGAAATATCATATTTACAGTATATTTTTGAGACAAATCATAATTCTGTTGGTATAGTAGCCTGTCAGTAATTTTAGCTGTAGTTTAATTTTGTACTATTAGTATTTTTTTTGAGATGGTGGATGTTTTACTGCATAACTTTCCTTGTGTAAATGCAGGAAAAAAAAAAAAAAAAAACATTTTCCCTGCATCACTACCATCAAAACATTTCCAAGAACGCTGGTTGTGCCTGTTTCATGTCGTGACTTTATCATAACTGAGACTTTCCAAACACTGAAGTTTTTTTTTGTTTGTTTGTTTCACCTGAACTGAAACTAATTATGAACTCAAAAAAATGTTTCCACTATTTTAGGTTTCTGCTCACAACACTGCCTTAGATGTTTTCTCTGAATTACTTCCCCCAGTTTGACAACTTTCTTTAACATATTTATGCAAAAGGTGGTGAGGTGACTTCTTTTTCCACACTGAGAATACTGTTTGTTTCTGTTTGGACCCTCATACCGCAAAGCGTGACCTCACAACTGTGAACCAAACAGGTTAGGGGTCACATTTTTACTCCAAACATTACTTGCGGTTGTTCTGCTATATTTGGAAAACCAGGTTGGCGGGGTATCTCATCACAAGACAACAACAACAGTCAGTCATGTATCAATTACAGAGGGCCAAACTGATTCTCAGATATTTAAGTGAGATTGTGTAAATGTTGTAGTGCTTGTTGTCCTGTGTGGCAAACCTCTAAAAGAAATGTTTAAAAGATTATTCGGTCGGTGTGTGTCAGCGCAACTAAAAGTTTCTTAAACGTAGGCCATCTGCACCAAGACCACCAAGACAAATACTGTTGAAATAATTGCATTTTGAGAACAAAATTGTTTCTATTCCGATTAGTGAACTAGGAATCCTCATCGTTTTCAGGTTAATCTAAGCTGCAGCTGGCTAAATAAAAGTACATAAAAGTAAAAAAAAGCAGTATAAAAAAAAATAGTATAAAATGGTATAAAACGGTTGAGGAAGATGATTGAGTCAAATGTTTCCTAACAGTGGAGAACGTCTTCAGCTTGTGAGGTGGTGTGAGGAAGTATCATGGTTTTGTCTGCCTCGTGTGTGATTACTCATCACATTTCACTTGAGAGTGCAACAGTGGCGCTTAAGAAAAAAAAAAAAACAGAGTGAGCAAGCTCTCAGGTTGACTCACTCGAGAGCATAAGTCTGACAAGAAAGCAGGCACAACTGAATTTACAAGTAATGCTATCGATTTTAATAGATATGGGTTTGAGGTCAAGTGTGCAAGATCTGATTTTTATCCGGGACTAAACGCTGCGTGCTTCAGGGAGCGATTACAGCTGCTTCTGTTCGCATAAAAAATTATATATGCATTTGTGGTGTTGTGTGGTATGGGATAAAAGCTACCGCCAAATGATCTCGACAGATTTGGGGTCAAATTGTGAAAGCGTATCTCCAGTTTTGGTGAGTCTCATGTTTTAACCAAACTTGAAGCATTGCAAATAAACGACAAACAAATATCTTACCACCCTGCCTGCCAGCGAGAGTCCTTCAGAAACTTGTGAATAAACCCTAATGCTTGGTGGTCGAGCTAAAAATCAGGATTCTGTTTTTTTTACCTTTCTAAAATTAGACATTTTTGAGATGCACGGTGTTCATCCATCAGCTATATGTTATGGTTCTTTGCACGTCTGCTTTATTTTCAATTGAATGTTGTGTCTCAGATAATGTATGACAGCTAACTAATTTGTTTGTAAATCAGTTAACTAATGCATCAACATAAAACAGGAGAAGTTACATTATTATTCATTGTAATGATTGATTATTTTTGAGTAAATTTTTCTTTTTTTTTTCTGTAAAATTACATGATTCCTGCTGTCTGTACTGTTATTGTAATCATTAATTTGGTCGGTAAAATGATCTATGCCTGCTCATTATTTTGCAATGTTTAATATTTATGTTATATTTCAATTTACTTAATTTTAAGGTATTTTTTTGTATTATTTAGCTGTGACTGTGTTGGACTATAGCTTGTGTTTTGCGTCTAATTGAGAAACGTGTTATGAGAATGTGTTAAAAATCACTCACTGCAAGCCCGCAAGTTGTACCTGTCTTTGATAGGTTATTAGTTTAGATGTTTACAGTTGAAAATATGAGAATGCTCATTAGCACCACAGATTTGACACCATATGATATATACTCCTACAACAGGCTACCACCAGCACATGGCAATTAGTAAATGCAGTACAGTGGGTGGGAGAGCAACAACAGTGAGTAAGCAACCACAAATATGAATGTCAGGCAGTACAGATTCCCAAAACAGTGACCCTAATGTCAACGATAAGGCAAATACAAGTTTTGTGAACCTACCTCAGCATCGGATGGTGGAGTATTTAGCACCGACCCACCGTTCTGCAAGACAGGAACCGACAAAAGTGTATTTAGTCGCACTGTTAGAAGTCATTCACAGGCAAAATGTGAGTAAACGTAAATCTAGATTAACCTACCTGCAAGCTTCCATTCAAATGTTTCAAGTCCTTGAGGATCATTCTCAGTTTGAACATTACTGTGTTCCTGCGTGGTGCAGCTTCGACCAGAGCGTAGCAGCTGACTGCGAGGAGGCACAAAACAGCGAGCTTCATATTGTCAGTGTCAACGGCAGGCACCAGATCACCAAAGGATGCGAATTGAAAGATTTACTGGAAATGCAGACAGTCGCCTCTCTTACCTGTTTTATACTTATCCCTGAGGACACAGGAAAACCACTCGCTCAGGCTGTTGGAAATCTGCAGAAACTGGAGTGTGAGTAATGAAATTTTCTTTTCCACTGGCAGTCACCACTACGTGAACCGACGGTGGCGTCAAGCGGCGCGTGCGTGGGGCCTATAGGTGCAAGTGTGTGAACTCAAACATGCTTCAGCAGGAAACTACAGGAAGACGGCACTTCCCATTTTCATTTTGAATCAGTGGAGCCGCAGCGATACTGTGTCATAGGTAGCCATCGTAGGTGTGGTAATGACAACCTGAATGTGCTCACTGCATCATGCCACCTACACAAACACACAGAGCCTGCTGCAACAACAGGAAATCCTTTTGAAGTGCTTTTACAACAGAATGAGACCTAAGGGGACCCAACCATGTTTCCTTGGTGCGGCAGGAAGTCTTCTGGTCCAGAACGGAGGATAATCTCACACTAAACTAAGGAATATTATTTAAGACCTGGCTGCATTGTGCTTTATTTTATTTTACTTTTATATCTCAATCTTGTTCTTCATGGACAAACTCTCCTGTCATTCACTCTACAAATACTTTTTTGTCATATGTTCCATTCAAAACTGTAAGGGAATGCAATTGTCCATCTGGTCCAGTGCTGTAAAAACACATGAATAAACGTTGTTTCTTGAAGGTATTGATGGTTGTTCATCTCCTGGTGACTAGCAAGAGTTCAAATTTCAGTTACATAAGCACCTTTTTATTTAGCATTTTATCAATGGTAACACTGCCAGAGCAGATTAGGATTTTTAAAAACTGCCGCACTGCGATTCACAAGCTGGAACCACGGGGCCAGCTTGAAAATTGATTACCAAAGTGAAAACAGTGATCAGAAAATCTGTCGTCCTGAATCATTAAAGTGCAGTCAGTGTCATCAAACGGTGCACTGACGTTACGGAAAATTAACCGCTGGAAGAAGCAGATCTGTAGGAACCGTCTTGTGGCTTTATGACTATTCTCAAAGCTACTTATACCTTTTTTTTTTTATTTTAATTTGAGGTAACTAAGTTTTTTTACTTCTGAAAGTCACTTGTCTGACACTGAAGAAAGTTGCATCTGAAATCAGAGAAATGGGTGTGGTTTGGTATTTTTTTTTTTTAATGCTATGAAACTCCTGGTGAACATTCAGACATTTCATATGATAAATTACTCATGAGGGCTGTAAAGGCACAATAACCATGAAGTCTCCCAACTTTTGGAAGTCTTAGCCTTGGAGAGTTAATTGCAAAAAAACGGTAAAAATTTAACAAGGAACGCCCAGTGAGGAGCGCCTGTGTAAATTGATAGTGATGAGGGAGGGAGATTTATATTTTCTTTGAGAATTCAGAAACAACACTTGTCACTGAACACAAGTAAACTGCGGTTTAATGTCTATAAGGCATTCAAGTTAAATAATAAAATCAAATTCTTCTTCGTTGGAGGATGAATTGCACAAAATCGCTCTCATGCCAAACTCTGAGACGAATGCACCTGCAACACCGGCGAAGGAGAGGAGTTTTTTTACTGCTGCCGGGTTTACTAAACTTTGATCAACACACTCATGCCACTAACATCCCGTAATAAAAATCCAGTTCCGCATATTTGGTGGCCAATCCTCAGCATCACATTTGATTGATATGTATCAGTATTGTAATTTTAACCATGGTGACAAAAAGGAAATTTCAGAAACCTGTTGAGCTGACGTCTGGCAGATGTTTTGCATATGTCAAAATTGACTCAGGATGTGTTCGTGTTTTTTCTCTTTTTCACGTCCCACTATGTGATAGACTAACCTTAAGGCGAATGACTGACATGTTCCAACTGATGCATGCAGGAATTCTTTTATTTTCATAATGTTCCACCTGTAGGTAGATTTTATTATGTTAATTAACGACATCACAATTTACCCTATTGCTCATACTGTCTGTTCATAGTAATATCATCCAGACTGCATATATTTTGGATTTTTAAATAATCAGTGATGATATTTTTATCTTGTCTCCGTCTTTGTTGCTAAGATGCCAAAGGTCACCTGTCAATCAAACAGTGTGTGTGTGGGGGGGGGGGGGCTATGACGTCTCTGTCCTTGGATTTTCTGTGTGAGGAAATTTGAGTTTCTGTTTTTTTTTATTTATTTATTTATTTTCAGCCACGGTGGCTTTCGCTGCTCATTCTGACCTCCCAGTTCTTCTTCTGTTATTTCCAAGCAAACCACAATCGCAGCCCACCGAAACAAGGAAGGCATCTCTTCCTGTTCGCTAGGAGGATTTTTCCCTGGGAAACACCTACCGGACACATGGTGTTTAGAACAGAAAACTGAGCAAAATGTACATGTTTTAAAGAGTTATGGAGGAATTGACACAAAACACATTTTGACTCAACTGTCAAAAACAGTGGAGTAAGCAGGAAATTGGACGGTTAAGTCTACATTGTTAAATCAACCTTTAACAATTTTGCATATTGCACCTTTAAGCCACTTGGCGTGGATTTAATCAATATTGCTTTATGCCTGTTGCCTGTAGAGAGCAACCAAACAGTAACCTGTGTGGAAACATTGCAGATTATTAATTTTCCCTGAAGTTTGCCCTACTCCAAATTATAAAATTGGGGAAATTTAGCGGGTGCGCGATATTAGTCAGGCGGTGTGTACATGTACACAACCAGAAGACACACACCGCACAGTCGCTGTGCATCGACAGTATCCTCTTGCACAATTTCCCTCCACACATAGACACACACACACGCACACACACACACAGTGTCTGTCTTCTGCAGCCCGAGAGGAGGAAGTGAGAGTGAGACTGAGAGAGAAAACCCCTCTTGCCTGTTCTTTCTCTCTCAGCGTAAGGGAAAAGGTGGGTGGGGGCTCCGACTGGTCTGAGCGGTGCATCATCCTCTTGCGAGGAGTCCCCTTTTGTCATGCATTTATGAAAGGGAAAATGTGTCCACAGGTACAATTGAAATTCACACGAATTTTCCTTCAAAACCCACCTGGCGTCTATGACAACAGGTTCTATCTGTGTGTGTGTGTGTGTGTCTGCCTGAAGCTCTTACTAAGCAGATTTGTGCAAGGAGCATGATGATGTCTTCAGATTCAAATGATGTACCTGTTTGTGTGTGTGTGTGTGTGTGTGTGTACAAAAAAATGAGTCAAACATGTTTCCCTGGCCACAAAGGAATCACATGAAATCACTAGAAAAATAGTCTGACGCTGAAATAGCACAGCGCGCAGCAGGGGTGTGCAGATTGGGTTGTATAGTTTTATCTTGAATTATCCTCTGATCCAAAGATGTTTAACTCGGACATCTTTGGTGACCCAATCCTTCCGTTGCGGAGGAATATAATCCGCATCATAATCTGCATTTCGGAGGTGTCATGAAATTCGGCGAGACTGAGACCTGTTGTGCTGGTGAGGAAAGCTCTGAGGCCCGGGCGAAGTCACGGAGCGAGAGCTGCTGTTTGTGGTCAGCCAGGGTGTTAAACACAGCAAAACACATGCGGCTTGACGCCAGCCAGGCTTCCGGCTATCAGAGGTTTAACTGTGAACGGCAAAGTAACCGACGAGCACGGGTCAGTGTTAGATTACGGTTTCATTTTGTCATGTTCTCCTCGTTGAACTTGAGGTGAGGTGTGAACCGTGAAGCAGAGGCTTGAATGATCAGTTTCTGCAAAAGTGGCAAAGCGAGCTCAGAAATATGACATCATGTGACGTGTTGAATTTAAACATGAACTTAAACTAGAAAAGTATCTGTTGTGTGAAAAGCTGAAGTACAGGAGATGAGTGTCATATTTTGTTTCAAGGTAAGAATGTGAGCATAAACAATTATTGGCAAAGTTATTTTCCAAAAGTGTTATTTAAACCTCCCATTCATGTTGACATTAATTTTGTCATTACAATAAAATAAGCCATAGGTTATTGATAAACTAGGTGTCTTTTTGTCCTCTGTTTAAGTAACATTAGATATGCTTTAAGGACGCCGTGTGCCATCACCAGAGTTTGTGTCTCTACATGCGGCTGGGAAAATCTCTGTTAACCCCTGAACGTCAAATAAAAAAAAGATTATTCTTATACAATTAACATCAAAGTGCTGGAGTGACTGTGTGAATGTCTGATGTGGAAAAAAAGGGTTGGTAGCTATCGAACTGATTAGGGTCTGGATCAATTTCATATCCGCCAATATCTGGATTTTGAGCCCACATACATTAAATCATGCGTACAGTCTGATCCGGCTCAGTTTCTGATGACTAATACTGCAGTTTTTTATTCACACTGCGGCCTCTTCATATTAAGCTGCCTGGCTTTTTTTTTTTTTATTATTATTAATAGTAAATTGAAGTAGCTGTAATTTTACTGTTGTCCGCTCTTTAAATTTGGCCATTTTCATACCAAAGATTCAGTGATTCAGTTTAGTCTTGTCAGCATGGAAAACATTTGAACGACAGTTTAGATTGTCATGTGAAAATAAAGCTCCGACTTGTGAAATTCCTTTAGTGTCAGCAGCTTTTTAACACACTCCACCTATTCAAATGACAGGGGAAAATCTACATTGCGTGTACGTTTCTGCAAAGCAGCTTATGCACAAAGAAGTCATTTACAGAAAGCATTACAGGCAAATAAAACCTGGTGTGAAATTCAAATTTGATTTTTTTTTTTTTTTTTTTTTTTTTTTTTTTTTTAGGTTTTGCACAATGTTTCTATGTAGCTGTTCTGTCAATGTCAGCAGGTATCTGACATTTACAGTGCTAATACTGCCTTTTTTTCTTACATGATGATGTCCATCCAAGGCGCCTGTACAATACATGTAAAAAATACCTGTTTTTTTTTCTTAATTTTATACTTTTTGCTGCTGCCATGATGTTTTATTTTGTGATTTTAAGGTTTCCCTCCAGTCAGAAATGTGTTTTTCTTCTGTTTCTGTCTCCTAAAACGTCTGATCTTGACTCTACTGACTTGTCTCTGTGCAAAGTTTGTACCTAGAAAGGTGTTTTCACACTCCTCAGCTGAAAGTGGAGGTGTGTTTGTGCGTGTGTGTGTGTGTGTGTGTGTGTGTGATTCAGACGGACCTTGGGCCAGCTGGATCTGCTACGTGACAAATCAGTATATCAATATCATATCAATATTAGTGTCGAGATTCGCTGAAAAAAAAAATTTAATACTGGCACAGTATTAAATGTGA
The DNA here is from genome assembly GCF_902150065.1 of Myripristis murdjan. NCBI lineage: Eukaryota > Metazoa > Chordata > Actinopteri > Holocentriformes > Holocentridae > Myripristis > Myripristis murdjan. Next base: position 4,093,555 of record NC_043989.1, read on the forward strand.
TGGTCACCAGATGGGACGTCCTGCTTCTGTGTAGTCAGAGCTGACCCACGTGAGGGTTTTATTCTCAAAAAAGGAACAAGACCAACTTGAAATGGCCGCTTCGCATGAACAATGTTCGTGTAACTAAGAGATTCACAGCAAAAAAAAAGAAAAAAATGTTTAGATTGTCAGATATGACATGATTTTGTGGTGGACAAGACTTGCGGAGTGCCAGCAGGCAGAGCGGCATTTGCGTATTCATAGATCCGTGCGTTTTTTAATGAGGGCGAGATTTAGAATTACATTTGAGCCGTTCTCAGGTAGTAAAGGCTGTTTTTGATGGAAAATGCTTGTAAAGATGTGATATCGATGATCAGAGATAATTTTTTGGATCACAGCCGGAGGGAGGCTTTCAATTCTGTTATCTAGCACAGTATCTAGCACTTATTCAAGGTCATGACCTTCATTTTAACATTTGCTTTGAAGTTTGCTTTGAAGTACTCGTATCGCCGCCGCATTAACTTCGATTTTTCCTCGTTCTTGTTTTATTTTGTAACTTCACTACTCGGTTACCTCTGTTGTCCTCTCTGTGCAAACTAAACAAACCAGAGCATGCCGTGTAACTGCTAACTGTACACCAACTGTATATATGTCTCTGTACTGTGAGGTGCACTGTGACTGTAATATCTGTCACCGTGAAAACTGGCCAGATGTGGATGTGTGTGGGTGACTGAACAGAAATATTAGTCATCTTTTTGCTGCTTTTCACCTTTCATGCCAAAAAGTGAGAGATAAGCCGTTGAGAAAAAAAAAAAAAAAAAAAAAAAAGATCACCATACTTTAACCCAACAAGTTCATGTTTCACACTCTTCACACAGTCAGGCTGATTTATTTTGCTCCCCCCGTCTTAACTAGTTTACTTTCTCCTCCCACTTGCAATAGTACCATTTCCGACACTGCGGTCTCCTCTTAGTAAACACTTTGCATTTCCAGGTTGGGGGGGGTGGGTGTGAGGTTGAAAGTTTGCATGCATCATATCCTAGGCACACCGCCAATAACTGTTTTGTTTGTTTTCTTATGAATATACACAAAACTGAAAACATTCACTGATTTAATAATGGCTTGCACGCACAGCACAAGGTAAAGTGAAGGTGATTTTTTTTAATGCTGGAGGAAAGCAAGCAGAATGCCTGATATTACCGTAAGTGTACAGGAAGAGCACGCAGATGGCGTGGGTGGGGGATCGCCTCTTTTGGTGCTCTTCGTCGGCACCGCCGCCGGGATGACACAGCTTGTTTAAAACGTTTGGTTAGTTATTTCATTGTCATCTTTAGCGAATTCAAAGAACTTTACAATTTAATTTTAGGAGTAAAGTATTTGGTAAAGTACCAGGTTGCCATCTAATGTTTGGACGTTTTTTATGATGTAGAAATCAGTTTAATTGGTAAAAATACAGAGAGTGGGTGGTGAAATTTGGAAACCAAGAGTCCTTATGGTCTGTGGGTGAAAAAAAAAAAAAAGTTTGTTTTGTGACCTGCGCATGCGGCAGAATTGTTCAAAATGCAGCAAAACAGCTGTGAGTTTGACAAGGCCATGCAAATTCAGAGATGTTCAGAGACGGGGTTAATTAATCAATGACTCTCTGAACTGATTAGTGTGAATTTCACGCAGAAGAAAAATCTGTTTTGTTGTGATCTTAAGGTGTGATCACACCCACAGGTTGTTTTCTTCAGTCTGAATCACTGTGGGAAAAATGATCTTGTTGCTTTTGATTTGTTTAGGCTCACGCTGCATATTTACAATCAACATAAGGCTTGTAAACAAAAGCCACGTGAACTTAAAAAAAAGCAAGTTGCTTTTTTAAACTGAACAGAATTGAACAGATTATTTAGGTAATCATGGTAGACTCATCAACACACAAAAAAAAACTAGATATCAGCATCAGTCCAGACTTGTTTTGATGTCAACAACACGTCCTTACACCTATTAAACCTTGTGATTCGGGGTCATTTCCTGTTGTTTTTGGGATTATATTCTCACTCCTCACAAATTGCACTGCAGTTCACTTCTTAAAGGACCAGCATTCACACTTTTAGGCATCGTGGCGCTGCCAGTCAGGTTTGAACGGTATCATTCTTGCCGGTCACACAAATCTAACTAAAGGAGGAAATGCTTGAGAGTTCGAATGATTCACCTCAGATAACTTCACTCAACCCACTGAACATCAACGGCTCTTCCGGCGTGTAACGCGCATCCCGCTCAGACAAGGTTTGAATCCGGCCCAGACACTCTGCTGCCTGTCACCCCCTCCCTCTGCCAAGCCTTCCTGTCTCGCTCCGCTGTGACCGTCTGAGCAGACTCTTTCCAAACTCTTTCCAACGTTAAAACCAGAGAAGCAAGTTTAGGATGGAAAGCACCTCCAACACCTGGAGCTGCTCCACCCACGGCCGACCAGAGAGCCACCGACGGAGAGCCGGAGTCGGAGCCCAGCAGGAGCTCTGCCCGAGTTAGAGGCTCACCTCCAGCTCCTAATCTATCACAACACAGTCACTCATGTGGGTGACCAAAGGCATCCAAGGAATTAATATATTAACTGTACACTTAATGTATTTTCTGTGGTTTATATCTAATTATTTATTGTACTGATAAATTTAGATCAGGGGGTTTCAGACTTTGATTGATTTTCGATGAGCTGCAGATCACCATCTGATGATTGATTGATGATGATTATGATAATTTTCCCTCTGATGTGAAAATATATTTTCAACACTGACAAATAATAAAGTGGTGAGATTAGAGCAATTTAGAATAAAATTCCACTTATGTACGTATCTATCTCTCTAATCCCTTTTATGTGTGTATCTATCTATCTGCGCACACACACACACACACACACACACACACACAAACACAATTATGTATATATATGTGTGTAAAGATGTCTACACTCAGTGGCCACTTTATCAGCTCCACCTGTATAATCTAATCCAGTCTAATCCAGCTGTTGTGCCATAAAGTTTCTTCTCCTGCTGCCTATAATGCTCAGGTTTTCTTGTTGTCACAGTAACAGAGGTGTTCATTCACTTCCATGTTTGGCATTGAGCTCATAGTTAGTGCTGCTTTTGGACTGGACTGCATTTTACTGACAGCTGTTTCCACTATTCTGCCCCCCTCATGTATTTTAAATTAAGAGGACAAAAAATTAGAAACACCTCTCAGTAAAATGTAGTCCAGTACAAGACCTCTGCAAACTACAGCCTCAGTAATAAACACAGAATTAAATTCACACATTCTCCACAATGTCAACGCAAACTGAACATGATTAACTTTCCTAAAAGGTGGAATTTATGGCAGAGCTGCTGAGCTGAACAGAATTAGACTGTACAGGGATTTTTCCCCCAGGGTAAGATAAAGTTTAAAAAACAGCAAAAACACTCATGAGCGCCTGATTCGCCTGATAAGGTCTTAATGCTGATTGGCTGATGAGCACGACAGATCTACCTGCGCAGGCTGAGCAGGACGGCGTGTGGCACAAAAACTGCATCAGGTGTGAAAAAGCAAAGCTGAAAGAAAAACCCCAGGGCAGAGGCACGGAGCTGCACCATTCCTCTGCCAGCATCACTCAAATATTCATCCTCAAGGCTGTTATACTTTTTTATACAAGGGTTACAGACATACAATATGTATACAGACTAAAAGGTTTTCTTCAAAGCGATAAAAATAACAGCAACAGCTTGAATGCATCTTTGAGGAGCAGCAATTAGATGATAGATAATTGCAATCAACAATCTCAGAAAGAGTTGATTCACCACACTCTAAAACACTGAAAATGACAATATAGTCACAGTTTCAAAAACATTTTACAACCACCTACTGATGTTAGATAACCCAGAAATAAGTTTAAGATCTATACTTAATTATTAAGAAAGTGGCTGAAGTGAAAAGGCAAACATACCACGCATGCAATCACGTCTGGCCTCTTCCAGGCACAATGACAGTTTTTACTGAGAATAACACTCTGTTCAACATGACTTTTAGAAGAAGGGGGCTTGCAAAAAAAAAAAAGGAGGCTGCATGCACTGTGACACATTCTTGACCTTTTGGAGTCAGTTATATGCCATCTTTTACCAGCAGCGATCAGCCCTGCGACGGTTAGCTGTTTTGGAAATTGATCATTTTATGGGAAAAGAACAGCTGCAGCTGAGCAGTGGGAGTACTTAACAGACTGAAAGATGTGAATGTCGAATAACCACAAGAGTAGGGGAATAACACCCAGCTGAGGGGCTGTGGAGCGCTTAAAGGCCACGTTAACTGCTGCTGCACAAAAACATCCAACTCCAGCTGGAAAGTTTTGCTCTAAAGGCAGATATCCGCTCAAAAAAAAAAAAAAAAAAAAAAAAAAAATTGACACCTACAGCTCTGTGCAAGTAAAGCCCTTTGCTGAAGTTACAACCATGTTTTAAAGAACATCATGTGTGGTTTTCACTTATTAATGATGTATTGCAGGGTTTTTTTATGCAATCAGGATGTAGTAGCATTTCTGGGCTTTCTGGAATTAAGATGTATTATTTAACAGCAAGTCTCAGGGGGCTGGACAGCTTTTTGGATGAAGGCATTTCTTCTCATTGCACCAGTTTGGACAAAATGGCCTAAACTGCCAACCAGGAAGATGTCGAGAGAGACGATTTGCCCCTGCAGCGGTAACCTGTTTTTCTGCTCAAACGTGGAATGCGGTGTACTTTCAAGTCTGAGGTGGACAGATCTGAGTCATGTGAGGTAAGACATGATGAGCTTTTTGAAATACTGCCTTTTTGTTTTGCCTCATCTGTATCACTTCCATGTTGCAGGTCTTCGGCTGTACAGAGCGAGCAGTCAGTGGCATTACACTGACAGCTTACACACATCCACTTTAGTTTGACGAAGCTGCTGTGGTTCACGTGTAAAGTCAGTGCAATATATCCTTTTTTAAGGGGAAATATCATGAATTCTAGTTTATCATTCAGTGTCTCTCAAGTATTATAAAGGAACGAATAGAATAAAAAAGAATCCACTCTGTGAAGGTTTTGATGTGATTTTTTTTTTTAAACCACGGCTTAGATTACCTATCCTTAAAAAAAAAAACACCCAGATTTATTTTCTTTTTGTATGGTCAAGCAGTTTTGTATGAGTAGGAGTTACATTTTTCAATAGGTAAAACTCTCATCTTGGGACAAACCTCCTCATATTTTCCATCTGATGTTCCTTCGCTGTCTAGAACAGGTTATCACCACTTTCACAATCAACAGTAGGCATCCTGAAAATAATAGACGGCCGTCTGACGGCGCGGAAAAAGACGTCACTACAATATCCTGTTTATTTTAACAAGGTATGATGTTTGGGCCAAAACCAGACTTTCGCTGTCTATTATAATCAATCACAGGATCATCTTTCCAATGAAATGGTCATGTAAGCAGAGCAGCGTAGTGAACCTGCAGCAGATGATAAATTAGGTTAGCAGCAGTATGAAGTGAGAGTCACTTTTACTGGATTACTCATTCCAGTTCACGTTTGTCATTTCTATCTACAGTAACATTCTGGTTAATCGAAGTCGACTTAGTCATATGGCTTTCGCTGTTTGTATCAAGGCATTTGGGCCATTTTTAGCATGCAGTGCTTTGCGATGTCTGATACGGTGTTCACTGCTTCATCATTAGTTGTCCAGGGTTGGATTTACATTCAATAACTGGAGGGGGGAAAAGTAAAACTACGCCAAGTGTTTCCAGGATGCACATCTAGCTTCACTGGGGAATATCAAGCCTTTTGCTACTGTGCTAACCTTGAGAAAATATAAGCTACAGGTAAAACACACTACACAACCAACCACAGTGTAATGAAATATATTTATTTGTCTTGCATTGTACAAAAACATCTGTGCAAAGATATGTTCAAATTCTTTATTTACAAAGCAAAGAGCTGCAGAGGGTTAAAGCTCCTAAAGCTACTGTATAAACTGTCCATGAGAGAACCAAAGGCAAATCTTCAAAAGAACAAGACACTGACGGAGACGGAACGCTCAGTACAGACTGGTCTTCTTCATCATCCGCATGAACTCCTGCTCGTTGATCTCGCCGTCTCCATCTCGGTCTGCCTCGTCAATCATCTCCTGACAAATCAAAGGGGGAGAAAAAGCACAAAATTCAGCTGCAGAAAGGTCAAACACAAACAGTCACTCTTGTGCCTTTTCCCCTCCCCAGTACTGAAATCCTGCTGTTAGATGAGCCTCACATGTCAGGATGAGAGAGAAGAGGCTTAAATATGTCTTCTGGTGTAGCTTTAATTGACCAACAATGTGTGGTACATAACTCATCTTATGGGACAAGAATTTGCTTCTGTCACATTAAATTCAAGAATGTAAAGGTATTACAGTTTAACAGTTTATTTATTGGAAGTGGTGATTCCATGGGGCCGAATCAGTTCCTGAATCCCAGGGTTCTGCCACTTGGTTTCTTGGTTTCATGGTTTCAAGCCATACTATCTGTATATTTCATATTTATTATTACCATCGGTATATTTCACATTTCACATCTCATATTCTTAGGTTAATTTATTGTATATACTTAGTCCTTACTGTCTTTATTGTATATATTTAGTCTTTATTGTATATACTTCTTCTTAATTTTATTTTATGTTTCTATTGATGCTGCTGTAACGTGGGAATTTCCCAGTTTGGGATCAATAAAGTAAATCTATCTATCTATCTATCTATCTATCTATCTATCTATCTATCTATCTATTAAATTGAGAGATGAGAGGAATGTAATCTACGTAATGTGTATCGGTCCTGTTGTATGCTGGGCTTTTTTTCTAAAGGTTAGGCCGCTGATAGCCATCGAGTCTCACTGTGTCCAGTGGACTCCCACTCGTCTCTGTTACTGACTCAGTACTCAGTTGTACAAGTGAATACGACATTTGGGCAGACAATAATAGAAGAGAAAAGAGAAGCCCTCATTAGGAACAGCCACTCTTCTGATTCTGGAATTGGGATAATTTCTAATCTTGTGAAATTAAATAACCACCATCCTGTAGGTCTCTAACATAATTAAAAGGGAGGGAGATTATTAGCTCAAACCAATTTTGTTTATGTGTGCGTGTGTGTGTGTGTGAGTGCTCTAGCAGCCGCTTTGCCAGGTGACCAGCTTCTGTTTGAAAGTCCTCTGATTTTAAGACTTTTGGAAATTGCCTGCCTGAGCAAACCATTTACCCACAGCAGCTTGATAATGTGAATAAAATGAAACTGTGAGGTGATGAATGTTGATAATGAGTTTTGCACACAGTATCAGCATGGGTGCTCCAGTGGGAAGTAGAATATCTGAAAACTCAAATCAAACACTGTAAACTTGTGTTAACAAATTTAAGAGCATTTTAAGGAAAAACAAACCAAAAAAAGAGGTCTTTTCCACACGACAAAAACAGGCTGGGTGTCCGTGTGAACCACGTTACCTGTAATTCTTCATCTGTGAGGTTCTCGCCCAGCTCCTTGGCAACTCTCTTGAGATTTTTGAATGAGATTTTCCCCGTGCAGTCATCATCGAACAACCGAAAGGCCTTCAGTATTTCCTCTTTCGAGTCCTTTTCACTCTAGTAGACAGAGAACCTGTTAGAGCAGCAGTTTCTGCACACATTACCAGAGACTCCTTACAAATGAAATCCTACGAGTGAGACAAGAATAACTAATATTACGGCAACATTTCCATGACCAATATTTCTTTATATTCAAATAATACATCAGAGTTTCTAGTAGAGGTTGACTGATTAATTGGTTTGGCTGATAAAGTGGCACCAAGAGGATGTTTTACAAACTGATGGTTTTGGTGGAACTTAGCTCCGATTGTGGCTGATGGCTGATAAATGACACAAAAATGACTTTGTCCTTCGGCAAAGTGCACATTAATAAGTAACTTAAATGGTTCACATATGAACAACAAATGAATAAAATAATTGTTTAGATACTGTAAACAATACTGCCACAATAATGATAAAAAAATCTGCAGTCCAAAATAATATAGTGAAATTATTTCTACTGTAAAGCTCAACACTGCAGACAAACTGCATTTCCTCCATTAAATTATGAAACTTCTCCACTGGAATTAGTGGCTTTAAAGTTGAGATATTGCTCATCAATCAATCAATAAAATAGAGCTCACACCCACAGAGTTATATTACAGGCTAGATTTTTTTTTTAGGTTTGATTTTCAGTTCCAGATTTATTTGGTGATTACTTTGAGTTTGATGTTTGGTGATGCAGATTTATTTATGTATTTGTTTATTGCTTTGGTTTTGACTTTGACCCTCAGTTCACCAGTTATCCAGTATCTAATGAGACAAATATAGCTCATTTCCGACAGTGTCAAATCTATTTTTTGGGGCGTGGGGGTGATGTGGGAGGGTTATATCCACCCGTTTAACAAGGCACTGTCTTTTTCCTGCCACAAACTATCGTTATTACATCGGCTTTAAAAATACACCGTGGTCGACCTGTAGTTTCGAGACCAGATGAGAAAAAAAAAAAAAAAAAAAAAACTCAGCACAATTCCATGACAACTGTTTTTCACTCACCATTTTCTGTGTCATTATACTGAGAAAGTCATTGAAGTCAATGGTTCCGGAGCCCTCCTTGTCTATGTCTGCGATCATCTTCTTGATTTCTTCTTTCTTGGGTTCAAAGCCAAGCGCTCGCATGGCCACCTTCACACACACACACACACACACACACACACACACACACACACACACACAAACACAGCAGCCAGTGTGTGAGGACTCATCGCTTGGTGACATTTACTCGTGTGTGTGTGTGTGTGTGTGTGGGTGTGTGTGTGTACTAGGTATTGCTAATGTCGTGGGGACATAAATCTGTTTACACAGTCACGTTGTGGGGACTCGCCTCCCTTATGGAGACAAAAAGCAAGTCCCCATAAGTGAAAATCATTAATTTTAGGGTGAAGACTTGATTTAAAGCTAAGATAACTTTAGGGTTAGGTTAAGGTTAGGGTTAGGCGGGTAGTGGTTAGGGTTAAGGTTAGGATAAATCTCCAGGATAGATAGATAGATAGATAGATACTTTATTCATCCCGAAGGAAATTCACAGTTTTCAGCAGGATCCACAGAGTACAAGATTAAGTAAATCAAAAATAAAGAATAAGTAAATAATAAATAAAGAATAAAAGATGACCCTGGAGATCTAAAGATCTAAGTACCCAATGTGCAAAAAAACAATGTGCAAAAAAACAATAAAACCAGTGTGCATCGATGATTTACAGTGTAAACAGATGATAAATAAATAAATATCACCCAGATGATAAATAGATGATAAAAAGCCAATAAAACCAGTGTGCATCGATGAATGTAAATGAATGTAAGTCAATGTAATGTCCCCAGAAGTGATGGAAACCGACATGTGTGTGTGTGTGTGTGTGTGTGTGTGTGTGTGTGTATGTGTGTGTGGCACATTTGCACAGCAGGGGCCGGATTCTCCAAAGGTTCTTAAGATTAAATTTCTTCTTAAGAACCACTTTTCTTCTTAAGTTTGGGTTTAAGAAGAATCTTAAGATATTTTGAATTCACAAACAAAATATCTTAAGAATCCAAACAAAAGATCTAAGAATGTTCTCAACTTTATTCTTAAGATTTTTCTTAAGAATAAATGGGATTCTTGAAAGAAATGATCTTACTATTTTTCTTAAATAGTATCGTAACTTTAAGACAGGTAAAGGGCGTCTTAAGTAACCACATGCTGTGTGAAGGTAAGCTATTTTTCAAACATCTTTGATTAATTTAGAGCCAAATTTGATTATATAACATAGATTAATGTAGTAATGCCTTAATAATTTGACACTGTATATGTTAACATAGTGATAATTGTTATCTAAACTGTAATTCAGCCTAATATCTAAACCAGTATTTAGACACATATAGGCACATACACTACTCACAAAAAGTTAGGGATATTCGGCTTTCGGGTGAAATTTCAGGATGAACCTAAAATGCATTATAACCTTTACAGGTGAACTTAATGTGACCTTCTGTAAACTTTTGAATGCACATGTCCAACTGTTCAGTGTTTCAGTACTTTTTGCACAAGTTGCTGTTCTCTAACAAGGAGTTTAACGGCAAAATTCACATCAGGTGTTTGATGCTCCAGCTCATCGAGGTCGTATCATTAGGGAACGGCTGCTGGAGACTGGGGTACCTCAAATGGAGTGGCCTGCTCTTTCTCCAGACCTGAATCCCATAGAAAACCTATGGGATCAGCTGAGTCGCCGTGTAGAGGCTCGGAGCTCTGTACCCCAGAACCTCAATGTCCTGAGGGCCGCCCTTCAAGAAGAGTGGGATGCCATGCCTCAGCAGACAATAAGTCGACTTGTGAACAGCATGAGACGTCGCTGTCAAGCTGTAATTGATGCTCAAGGGCACATGACAAGTTATTGACACTGACATTTTTTGTTGTGGTATATCCACCACTGTTGTTGGCTTTTGTCTCAAGAAATTGTTTGAGATGAGGAAATCACCAATGTATGCTTCTACTTAAATGCCCTACTTTCATGATATAATATCACTGTAGCGTGAACATTTTACATTTTCCATAAATTTCACCCAAAAGCCAAATATCCCTAACTTTTTGTGAGTAGTGTATATTGTTTCTGAGTCTATATGAGGACATTTTGCTTAGCCACCAGTCACCACTCATGTGTCAATTATATTTAGATTCCATTAACTAATAGGTTAGTAATATCGTCGCTGTCCAACACAAAGTATGTATCTCAATTTTTGAGAAAACACTTTTATAACATCAAATCAAAGTTGAGACTATAATGGATATTGTTTTGTTGTATTTTAGATGGAACTGCTGTGGGTTGCAGCTCGAGGCTGTTTGTTTACATAAAGGTAGAGAGTTGAGAAGTTCGTAAGTGGAACAAATTAAGAAGTTCTTAAGATAATGGGCAGTTCTTAAGAAAATAATGGGGAATAGCACTTGAGAACATTCTTATGAACTTCTCATTTTTTTCCTCTTACGAAAGATTATTAGTAAGAACTTTTTGGAGAGTCTGGCCCCTGGTCAGGACCACACCTTGAGCTCCTTGACGTCTATCGTGCCCGTGCCGTCCGTGTCGAACAGGTCGAAAGCTTCCTTGATCTCCTGCTTCTGCTCCTCGGTCAGCTCGACTTTGGGTCCCGCTTTCTTCCTCTGGCTGGCCGAGGAAGTTGTTTTTCTGTAACCCGAGGCCTAGCACAAACAAACGAGAACACACATAACCACCTGTAACAAGTGAGTGGGTCTAAAATAAAGGATCCATCGCGGAGAGTGACGGCCATACTGGTGTGACTCTGTTAGCTTCTGTTAGCCACCGCCACCAAACACACACACACAGCGTTAGCATGCTAAAGTTACAGGCTAACTACTTTTCAACTTTAGCTTAAAGTTTCAATCCTTTCTGAAGAGACAATGCTACGAAATACCATACATTCATATCACCGTGTACCATTTGAAACAGTGAATAACCCGGGAACACTTCACTGTTGTTATGTGATGAGCGGATGTCAACAAAGTGAGCAGCGACGGTTGTAAGTTTTTTTTTTTTTTTCCCTCACGGTAAAGTGACACGGACGATATCCAATCACACGCGGCTAAAACGTCACTGTCAGTGCCCGTTGACCAATCGTAAAGTTAAATGGGCGGGACAGGACAGCGCAGGCCAATGGTTTAGATCGTTTGTTGTCTCCTAGCAACCGGCATAGTCTGCGCAGGCGCACTGTGCCGCGCAGGCAGAGAGAGAGAGAGCTCGGCTGCGGAGGATGTGCAGGACAGAACAAAGCAGGTACCGCTTCATCCCCTGTGGCCGGATAAAGTTTATTTTGCAGGAAAAATGTTTGTGGACACGCTCCTGCTTCTCGGAGCCACGACAGCCTCGTGGCAGACAAGCCGAAGTCACAAATAAAGTTAGTGTTTGTCCTACTTTTGAGGCATTAGCAGCTAGCTTAGCTTACAAGCTAATGCCCCTCATCCACTAACAGATAGATAGATAGATAGATAGATAGATACTTTATTCATCCCGCAGGAAATTCGCAGTTTTTCAGCAGTGTCCACAGATTACAGATTAAATAAATCAATAAAAAAGATTAAAAAAAAATAAAAAATAAGATCTAAGTACAACCCAGTGTGCAAAAAGCAATGTGCAACAAAAAAGAAAAACAGAAAAAACCGTGTGCATGGGTGTATAAAATGTGCATAGAGGTAGGTCAATGTGCAAATTTAGAAGAAATATACAGTATACACATGATAAATAGCAGTAAGCAATATAAACACTATAAACAAGGATATATATAAAAAAAAAAAAAATAGAAATATGAACAACCTGCAAATTCAAAGCAGCAGTGAACCACATGACAAGCGCCTGGCAGGTGTTTTACTTGCTCTTGTTGCCTTTTGTTGGTGTTGACATGTAATACAATGTCCTTGTCACTTTTATCACTGTTATGCCCCACAGTGAAGCGGCACTGAGCTGCTTTTAGTGATCTGATGGTGAAACTAATGATGTCTTTCTTTGCCCAAGGCTGTATTAACATTGCACAATTGCATGTTGTAGTGAGCGAATGTTTATTATTATTATTATTATTATTATTATTTTGGCTGGAATGTGAATAAAGTTAAAACCTCACCTGCTCTTGCACAATTCAGGCACGTGGAGTCATGTTTGGAAGTGCAGTGGTAAACCAGCGGCAGCATGTCGGGCTGCAGGAGCTGTCAGCGCTGGCCGGAGCCACGCGCTCCTGTTTGGGCCCCAGCAAAAACTACAAGTTCATCCAGGATGAGACGAGTGGGGAGTCGACTCTGGTTTGCTCCTGCTTTCGCCTCCTGGAGAACCTGGATCTGAGCTGTGCAGTGGGTCAGCTGGTGAACGAGACCGTACAGTCACACCAGAAGGTCTATCGTTCAGGATCAGGGTCCCTGCTGTTTCTCGCGGGCGCATGGAGCCGTGCTGCCTTGGAGTGCCTTCAGAGAGGGATTTCGATAGCACACATTATCTCAGCGATGTCAGAAGGGATGGATATATGCTTGGATGTGTGCAGAAAGTACAGCGTCGCAACTTCGGCTCTCTGTGCTTCGCCCTCAGAGAACTGCAGTGCAACGTGTCAGGTTTTGGAACGTGAGCTGTTAAAGAAACCTGCTGGCAGGGCTTTACAGGTATCGTCCCTTACCCGAGAGACACCAGAAGTTAGTCACAAAACCCGCAACACCAGTGGCCGTCAAAGAGTAAAGCTCACTCACAGCAGACATTTCTATGAGGCCAAATCTGAAAAGGTTTCCACGGTGCCACGACCTCATTCTCAGGACTCTAAAGATGTTGACATCACTCACATTGCAGGGGCAGTGAGCCACGGCTGTGATGACTCAATGAGTTTAGTGGTCGAGGCAAGTAGGTTGCAAACAGAAAACGGCGAGCAAGATTTCAGCCGCTGCACATTTGACATTACTAAGGTGGTGACGTGCATCCTGCCTGGTTTACCAGAGGAACGTGCTTGTGTTTTACCCGGCTGTGTCGTTCTGCTCTCCGCCGAACAGGCTTCAGTTGCGCTGCACGTGAAGGACCAGCGCTTGAAAGTCGCTCTCATTAACGGAGATTTATCTGAGACGTACCGCCACCTTGGCTTCAACAGGCCAGCTGGTGTCAGACAGGTGACAAGCATGTCGGGTTTGGGAAGTTTAAGCAAAGAGGAGGAATGGTTGGAAAGCGTTTTGACATCTTTGTTGAAACTGAGTGTGAATCTGATATTAGTCAGCGGGGTTGCTTGTGAAAAACTGATTCAGCGCTGCTACACTCATCATATACTTGTGGTTGAGAAAGTGAGGGCCTCCATTTTGAGGGCCTTTGCAGATGCAACAGGAGCGGTCCCCGTGACTTACGCCACACAGCTGAGTAAGCACTGTGTCGGCTCTGGGGTGCAGGCGGCCGTGTGGAGGGATCTCAGCAGCCAAGAGAAGAAGTCCTCAGTCGCCGTGAACATTTCTACGAACAACAACACCGGACTGGTCACAGTGATCCTCACCAGCTGTATACATGGCAAGCTGCAGGCGCTGGAGGACCAGTTTTGGGCTTGCGCGTATCGTCTGCACCACGCGCTGAAAGACAAAGCGCTGCTGCCCGGCGCCGGAGAGATAGAGATGTTGTGCGTTCATCACCTTAAAAAACGAGCGCAGCACCACGTGAAGCCCTCCAGGGAGAGCGGCGAACAAGCCAACGCAGGGAGAGCAGCCAGCCCTTACAGGCATGTGGTGCTGCACCTCATGGCCGATGGCTTTATCGACTACATCTCCACCGTTATGGTTAACACTGGAAGGTGTACGAAAGTGAAAGCCTGGACTGCACTGAGCCAGCAGCTGCAAAACTCAAATGCGGCATCAAACTTTAGCACCAAAGCCTTGCTGGAAAGTGAAACGCAGGGTGGTACGATGTCCCCTGATATGAAATCAAATGAAACGGCAGCAGGGAAAGTCTACGATAATTTTAACGTGAAGGTGGAATTATGGAGAAAAGCTTTAGATCTGGTTTTCCTCGTGCTGCAGACTGATGCAGAGATCATCACAGGCGTAGACCATAAAACAGTCGGCACACAGTCGGCAAATCTAATGCTGTTGTGATTTTTTTTTTTTTTTTTTTCCTTTTCCGGGGTTACCATATTTGACTAGTGACTAGTTTTCAGTTTGCAGATGGAAAAACCCGAGAAGTATTTTTAGACACTTGGTAAGTTTTTCACAGAGAAAAAAAAAAAAAGGTGTCATTAAAAACCTCAACAATGTCACAAGGAAGTCAGTGGTGACAGTGAAAGTGTTAATTAAAGCATTTTTGAATGCAAATGTTATTTTTACAACCAGCACATGCCGTAAATGAAATAAAATATTATTCAGTTGTTTTTCTTTACTTGTAATCATGTTTTCGCAAATGTTCACCAATTTTACTGTTAAAAAAAAAAATATATATGATGCAATTACAACCATAATATTTTGCTTAGATGCAATTCTGCTTCCTATATTCAACCACACGGGGGAGACAAATGACCAAGTTACGTCAAAGACTTGTAGCTCGACCCCTGATCCACAGTGCTTTACAATACACGGTGTGCAACAGTAGTGCTGCCTTTAATTGCAACATAGCCAGGAGGTCAGAGGTCAGATCAACAAACACTGCCATGTTTTTGCTGTGTCCTCTGAAAGATTTTTACCAACAAGTAAGGTTATATGTATTAGATTTTTTTTTTTAACACATATAATGTACAAGGTTTTCTTCCATACGATTAAACTGTAATTAAGTTGAGACATTTCAAACTCCATTGTCCCAAACCAGACAAGAGATTTTTAAATTACCTACATTTAGCTTCGTTATTTTGTTTTATTGTCTGCAACTCGCTTTTCTTACTTACAGCTGGTCAAGTCTCATTAACCCCCTGCCATTTCAAATAGAAATCAGTAAAGCTCTCTGGGGGTCATTGTACTTGTTGGGGGTAAAAATTCTCCTTAACTCACAGTTCTTTTATTTTGTTAACATGATTAACAAAATAAAATAACTCCCTACTACTGGTTGCATGTAAAGTTTGTTCATGCAGGCGTTTCTCTAGAAAAAAAATTGTCAGATAATCCTTAGAGGAATACTCTCCTTTTTCTGATTTCCCTAGACCGAGACAAGATGTTGGACACCATTTTCACCTCTGTACGTCCAGTGGCTCAGTTCCTATGGGTAGCGTTTTCTATTAGCTTAGCATAAAGACTTGAAGTCTATGGGAGTTGTTAGCCTGGCTTTGTCAAAGTGAAAGCTCTGAGGATGTCTTATTTACTTGATGTATACTTGAAATACATGTCTTGATTTTTTTTTTTTAAAGAAGAAGAAGAATTAAATTCTGAGATATGTATTTCAAATCCACTGAACCACTGTAAAGAGGTGAAACGGCATCAAACATCTTGTCTCAGACAGAAAAAAAGGGGATTTTGCCCAAAATGTTGGAGTGCTCCTTTAAAGTCAGGGGTCACCGTCAGACTTTTGCCTACAAGAGTGCTGCATTTGTAAGGTTATAATCATAAAGTGTACATGAAATGAGATGCCAGGGCTCTGAAATCAAGGTGTGAGCTTCTGGTGCGCTCAACACGCCATGTTTTAAAAATAGCTGGCCGATGAGGCAACACGCCTCGGTAGAAAGACGTGACACGGGTCCTGTGGTTGAGTCGTTACAGCACTGACTCAGGCATCACTCAGTGTGCGGCAATTAATGGGTGGAGTATGACATAACATAACAAACACAGCATTGAGAAGGAAACCGGCTCGCCAAAATTAGTGACACATCTGAGAGTTCAGGTTAAGTCCATTTTTTAGTGTCTGCTCCATACTTCATGTAAAAAAAAAAAATCATAGAATCATAGAATAAATTTGCCAAAAGCAGTTTGGCTCAGGGGAGTGATGGCTATAATGATATATATGAAATATTATAGTAATGTTCACAGTTTTTAATCAGAACTGAGGAAAGGTCAGCATAAGGATTTCACCTTCTGTGGTGCTGACTGAGCATCCAACAAATTTGTGTTTTCATACACACAATTACACTCCTATAATTTTAATTTAACCTGGGATTCTCAACATAACATACACATTTACATCTTAGTTTTTTTTTGCAGATATGCTTCTCCTGAGCGAGTTGGTGCAGCCTTGTAATAAACTACAATCCTAGATCACTGTCATTACAACTTGTCATTACACAAGGTGTGACTGATTTGAATAAATTGATAAATTGACTCATATCTACTATATCAGAAGTGGATGACACTGACTAATAAATGGGCAGACGGTGATATCTCAGGCAGATGTATTTGATGTATCGGTCTTAAAAGCTGTATTTAACATTGTTGTGCCCATTTGTGTGCTGACTGGATGCTTTGTCTGTTGGGGAATTATCATCTGACATCAGGAAACGCAGACACATGGAACTGGGGTTGACCAGATCATAGATAATCCTCTCTCATCACTGAAAAGAAAGAAAGATTATGCTCATGGTGAATGGAAAAGTGAATCGTGGGCTTGTGATTGCGAGGTCGCCAGTGCGATTCTCCAAAATGCGGCCGAATAAAGGGAATCAGATGCAGCCTCTTTTTGGTTTTGCCCGTCAGTAAGGAACTTTACCCTCATTGGCTCCAGCTGCTCATCTGCAGGACAGCAATAGATCGTGCTTGCGCTGGGTACGAGGTGTGAATGCATGTGGCTCTGGGAATAAGAAGCAGGGCTTTGCCTAAAAACAGCATGCGCACTCAGCAAACCCTATCTGCATAAACAATGGTTAAAAATGTCTGATGCCGTTAGAAGTAATTGCATTG
The DNA here is from genome assembly GCF_902150065.1 of Myripristis murdjan. Classification (NCBI taxonomy): domain Eukaryota; kingdom Metazoa; phylum Chordata; class Actinopteri; order Holocentriformes; family Holocentridae; genus Myripristis; species Myripristis murdjan. The sequence continues at coordinate 4,110,926 of NC_043989.1, forward strand.
ATCTGGTCTCGGGAAAATGCGTCCCAAAAGATCTCCGAAACCATCAGAGTGTTTCCTGTGGTTGGACTCCCACTTTGACTATAATCTGAAACTGAAGTCTTACAACTATATAAGTCCCAGTACTTAGTCACCGTCGGGCCTGGTTGGATGTTGGACGTTTCACTGACCAGGTCCGGCATGTCACCAAACTTACGTCACCCGAGAGCACAGCTGAATTTCAACCCATCCGGCACAAGTTTCAGATGTGGGAACCTCTAGCCCGAAGCCCTGACCAGTGACTATTTTGACAAATGGAAGGTCTTGTCTAACCCTTAAAACAAAACAAAAAAAGAACAAAAAAAAAAAAAGTGCATGAATAACCTCCCTCACTGATCCTTTTATTCAAGTTGAGAATAGCAATTACAGTTGTTCATACATTATGCAGGCCTCATCTAAGCCTATTTCCATTTTCACTTCACTTTGCTGCTTTATGCCTATGAATAGCATTGAGAGCATTGCTGAAAAGCTGGCCGTCCCTGTGCAGGCCTTTTTTATGTTGCTGTTTTCTTGCTCTTGACCAGCAGGAACTGAATGAATGAATGAAACGCTGGGGCTGTTCGCATGGCCGCTGTCCCGGAGCCTCCTCTGCTCTCTGCTTTCTGAACGGCCTCAGTCACACCGTCCTACTTGCACGTCCTCTTCCCTGCCCTCCTCTCATTTCTTTATGTCTGCTGGGTTGGCTCCTTAAATCAGATTGTTAGTGGGCGTGTGCATATGTGTGTGTGTGTGTGTGGTGTGGTGTGAGCAGTCCTAGGGCGCATGCGAACTGAGGCCCAAAGGGGAAACCCTTCCACAGATCTAAGCCAGCTGCCCTGCTTTAAACATTTCAGTGCGAGAAGAGTGGGAGAGACGGGGAACCCACATGCATCCCCCCTACCAGCGTGCTCAAACTTCGCTGGCAAAGCGGCTGCCAACAGCACAAACAGCAGACGAGCAGCCTAAAATAGCAGATTTAAACCGTTGCCGTTAGCCGGGACGCCTCCTGAGAGTCCCTGTGGTTCAAGACTCCCAGTGAGCGCTCAGAGGACACATGCTGCCCTGAAAGGGGGGGCGTTCAAGCAAACTGACCCCAGGGGTTAAGCAGAATCAGGTTCTGTGGGACTTTGTGGAGGAGGGGAGGAGGCAACAGGCAGCAGTTGGTGGGAGGTGGGAGGCCGCGGTGGGGCTCCTGCACTGCTCAGGAAGGAGACGAAGCAGTAGCAGGGAAGCGGGGAGAGAGGAGGAGATGGCCACGGGAGAAATCACCACACTTCCCGCCACACCTGAAGACGGCGGCAGCGGTGGTTTTCCTCCGGGAAACTTCAAGGATCCCAAAAGGCTGTATTGTAAAAACGGGGGCTACTTCTTGAGGATAAACTCTGACGGCAGGGTGGATGGAATCCGGGAGAAGAACGACCCCCACAGTAAGTACCAGCCCCTTCTTCTTGCACTGCACAGAGGCCACACAAAGCTTCTTTATGTTCTTTTTTTTTTTTTTAGTATGCAGCAGTGAAGTAACACTGAAGTAAAAAATCATGGAAGAACGATGTGAGTTTTCCAGCTCACTGAGTTCTATTCTCCATTTGCAAACACTCAGACCAAAGTGTGTGTGTAGGTCTACGTCTGGAAAGTATAACAGCTCTTCTGCAGGCACTTCTTATATTTCCCTCATGAACGGGAAACTTGATGGCATACGTGTGACGTTTTTTTTTTTTTTTTAATGTAGATTACTATGTTGAGTCACAGCCATTCACCAAACGACGGAGCTCAGCGGCTGCTTTACGTCACATAACACAGCATAACATGGAGTTAAAAAGCCAGTATCAATGGAGTCCTGGATGGAAAGTCCTTGCTCAGTGTTTTATGGAGTTGAACTCAATGAAATCATGTCAGCAACAAGCCGCTGGTGGGTTTCACTGACGTTTAAGCAGCACAGCTTCGGTACAGGGAAATAAACACAGCTGACTGGTTTGACCAAAAGTGAAAATGGATTTAAAAACTGAGAAATAAGCGCTAGTCCCTTGATGTTCCCCTGTTCAAACAGATTTATCAAAAGTGTAATGTTACTTTACAAAAAGAACAGTAACACACTTGTCTGGCTTTGACTGCTCAGATACCCCTTGGTGCCTCTATCACTGATCATTTAAAAGTATGTCTCCTACGTTGCATCAGTAACTGGGAGGGGAATCGGGGGAGGGGGTTGTGAAATTGGGGTTTTTCCTAGGAAAATACATATTTGGATATTTGTTGTATTACATAAGACTTCTTGAGATAAAGCGTGACGTTGCAGGCAGGTGCACCCAAACAACTGGCCGGTGTCGCAGTACATACGGAGTCAGAGAACAGGAAAACTATTTTTTAAGAATGATTCAGCTACCCTTCAGTCAGGTTCAGTCACACTTCACCGAGACGTTTCCTGAAACAATAACCTTATTGTTGAGGTTACACGGGCAGGTCAGGTTTTCAGTTTACTTGTGTAAAAAAAAAAAAAAGAGAGTGACGCAGTTACAGTCCAAGGGATGTTGCCTTTTGATTAGCAACTTGGTCCCCTCCTGGATAAAAAAAAATATACACATATAAGGGACAGTAACATCAGATCAAGCAGGAATATGTCCATAATGAATTATAGGACAATAAATACTTATAAGTACTAATAATGTAGCTATTTACCATGGTATTTTCATACAATTATGTAACCTGACGTGTGTTCCTAAATCAACAGTCCTGCTCTTAGACTGGCCAGCTTCTCAGACAGCATAACAGGTCAGTGTATCTGGCAGGAGGAGCTGAACTGTTGCTAAAAAAAAAAAAAAAAGGCACTAAAGGAGTCAAACTTTTGAATTTCATGGCAGTGGTAGGTGGGCATTTTGATAACACTTACAACTCATGGTATGTTTTCATCAGGATTGTGTTCCTCAGTCTCTTTGTCATTGGTTGAGGATGATACCGTCCATCAATGTTCCCACAAAATGCTGCACATTTATCAGCAGCACAGATATGAGCCCTGAACCACACAGCACACACACACACACACACACACACACACACACTGACACAGCTGAGGAAAACTGCTCCGGCGACAGATGTGGGACACGGTATGCCCGGTAAACATGTGATGCACCACAGCGCACATCTGCCAATTATGCTTATTCTCGAGGAAGAACGCCCCTTTGATCTATGACATTAGTCATCAAGGCGCCAACTGTAACTGCAGGCAGATGTGTGTGTGTCCATGTGAGCTTTGTGGATTAATCCTGGACGGGTCCCCCCCCCCAGTCTTCCACCTTAACAGGCTCCTGGCAGGCAGTCGTGTCTCTCTGCAACAATGTGGAGATGATTTTGATGGATCGGTGAGGCGGCGGTCACCTGGCCAGCAGGTGCTCTGCGGCCGGGCTGCTGTCTACCACCCTGCAGTGCTGCTGGCTCGCTGGACTTAGCTGATTGCTGGTCATGTCTCGCTGATAGACAGGAAATGAAGAGCAACTGGCAGAGGATGATTTTGGAACGAATGAGGAAGCAAGTCCTCTGGTTATGGCACTTCAAGGTGCTAAAAGTAACATCTTTTAAAAGTCAGTGTACCTCAGTTCAATTAATTGTTACACCGTGAGACAATGAGACCACAGTCAATCTGATCTGAGTGTCTCTCAAAACTGAAACCATTTCCCTTCAACAGCTTTTACTTCCCGTAGCGAAGGGGATCTCTTTTCTCGGAGTTTACTCTGCGTGTTTTTGTTTTCTTCAATTTATCGAGGAGGATAAACAGACTTGACCAGCCACGTCAAGAACTAAGATTTGCTGCATTTTTCTGCTTTTTGACCTTTGGGTTTTTCGTTTTTTGTTTGTTATGACGGTTCTGGTTAAGAGGGTATTGGTTTTGCAACAAGTCCTCCAACCCATGCGACCACACTGGTTGTTTGTTTCGTTTTGTTTACTCTCTAATACAGCCCACAGGAGCAGTTCCTAAATTTGCGCCCCCTACAGGCAACAGGAGATATACCCAAAGCTGTGGTGCAGGTCAAGGTGGTCGCAGTTTGGTTGAACACTTGGTTCAGGTTAGGGTAAGGTTGCGGTTAAGGTCAGAGGCCCTTTCTCGTTATGGTGACAACAATAAACACACAGAAACGAACAAAACAAAACATCTGGATGCTGCACAACTGGTAGAGATTGCTTAATTTGAACACCACTATAGATTATAATAAGCTGCTGTTTTTTTTTTTTTTTTTTTTTTGGTGGAAAACAGTCTCGGTTTTTGTTTTCCTGTAAATCCTTTTGAGACTGGACCTGTGATAAAGCTCCTAAATGAACTTGAATTTTGAAGCAGTTGCTCGGTCAGACATTTACTTCCTCCACCATCTGTGAGAAACTCTGTGGAGCTGTTGATCTGTTCGTGCTGGAAGAACAGCGCCCCCTTCATGCTTCATGCCGTTAATCAATCTCCTCCCTTTGTGCCACAAAGCTGTCTGGAAGATTTATATCCTTTAATTTATTTAATATCAGTAATAATGCAACATGTTTCTTGTATAGCGCTTTTAAAGACACTCAAAGACTCTTTACATTAAAACAAAAATCAAAAATCAGCGGCAAAATTATGTGCAAGCAATGAAAATAAACAGCAAGATGACTGATTTAGTAACAACCTTTATGCATAAGCACTTTTTAAAACAGTTACGGCGCGCCTCAAATCAAAGAAGAATGTATGGAGGCTACAAATCCTCTCACTGGTCTTGTATGTTTACTTTCTCAGAATATCTGTGGTAATAATTTACCGAAATACCAAAGCGCCGATGAGTTTGTTTGGGAATCTGCTGCCTCAATTGTTTATGCTTCCTTTATCTTTTTTTTTTTTTTCTTTTTTGGTAATGGATTTGGTAAACACCACTTCATCTGCTCCCTCAGATTAAACATCCCACCAGCGAGCTACAAATGATTTGTGCCCTTGTTCATGCGGTGCGAGTAAACATGTGTCTCTGTCCTCAGTAAAGCTCCAGCTCCAGGCGACCTCGGTGGGGGAGGTGGTCATCAAGGGAGTCTCTGCCAACCGCTACCTGGCCATGAGCAGAGACGGACGCCTGTTTGGAGCGGTGAGCGCACTCATCACCCTTTCACTGACGAGAATCCTGCCATGTTCATTTGACTGATACTGATATTGATTGATATTTTGATATTTCTTTATTGAGTTTTGGCTTGACTGACAACTTAGTCCTGCAATATCATGAAGTTGTATTTTCTGAGATGGTGGAAAAATTTGTCTCCTCGCTTTGTGCTAAACATCTGTATTTTCATATTCATAACCCTGCAGCCTGTTTAAAAAGTAGTTTTAGTAGTTTTGTTTTTTCCTTTCCATGTGCACTTATTTAAAAAAAAAAAAAAAAAAAAAAGACTAAAATGATAAAAATTTGCTCATCATTGTTTGAAAACCTACTTTTGAAACAGCCAACATGAGCTCAATATGTTGTGCTTTGCAGACAACCTGGATGTAAACTGGCAGAATTTCTTTAAACTAATGCAAAAATCACTGGCAAACTGTGGATGGTACTTGGTGTTTCCTCACACATGGTCACTGAATTTCTTTCTTTCTATCTATCCATCTGTCTATCAATCTATCTAATATGATGTGGTCCAATGCGATGTCATACAAATGTTCTTATTCTAAATGAAGCAGAATTTTGATTTACAGTTTACAATTGCAAGTCAGAATATAAAGAGACAACTGCTTTTCATTGGTTCAGGCTGACAGTGAGCATGTATTTACTGTGATGGAGGTTATATGGACCTTTTTAAGAGTGAACATTTCCAACTTTTGAGCTTGAGGGAACTCTGCGTCCTGGATTGGCTCTTAACAGTAAATTGACCCGAGCACCCTGACACATGCAGCGCTCGGGCTGCAGTGTTTTGGAAACCAAACATTTACCAGTCAGCCGGCAGAAAATCCTCCCTCGGCTGAGGGAAATAATTAGGTCGACAACTCCTCTGGCTGGTCATCACTCAGGCACTTGCAGCGAAGAGGAAAAGGCACACCACAACATCAGATCGAAATGAGCAGTATCATACAGGAGAAGGGCTCTGAGACTCTGTGTTGTAAAGCAGAGGTCGCAGGTTTGATTCCTCAGAGGCTGCACTCACACCGCAGGCCTTCATGCTCGGGTCCACATTGTTGCTCACACATGATTTTACATGGAGGTTATTTGTATCCATGCTGGGATGCCATCCGTGTGTGATACCCGTATCGACCGAGTGGTTTGTTGTTTTTAACACATTCCAGTTTCTGTGTGAGCCTCGCAGCTTCGCCTTAACCGAGGCGTCTCCCGAAATCCAATCATGTTCACCATGCCGCTTTTCTTTCCAGTGTTTTGTCTCGTCGTCGTTCAGGCTCACGCCGCTCAGCCAGGCTGTGGCGAGCGACAAAACTCAACACGAGACAGTTGTCTCACTGAGAGTGACTTAAGTTTTGCTCAGTGTCATGGCAATGCTGACACACTGTAGTTTGAGCGTTCAAGTACAAATTGGATTAAGTTTTATGCCTTGCGATGTGATTGTGAGCCCAGACTGGTGCTGAAGAGGCATGTCATTCATGATAAACTGTGACCAGTTTGTCTCCCTGAAGCCAGTATGAAACTCCACTTTAACAACCTCAGGATCAGACCCAGGACCTTCTTATGAAACTCCACGGCTCCACCAAGTGACCTTACAGGTGTTGTGTCTCTGTATGTTGCAGCTGACAGACTTAACTAATGCAAAACTGCAAGATGTGGGATTTTTCTGTTAGATCGCTTTTTACTCCTCCAGTGTTTTGGAGTTGATTTCCACTGAGGAGCCATGAGAAGACATGATCAACTGGCTTGAACTGAAGAAGTTTGCAAATATGTTCTCATGTTGTCAGCTCGTCCCCAAATTACAGAGGACATCACTAAATTCATGGTAAAAAATGATGCAGTTGTCCGAGATTGGACTGTTTTAGATAATTAAGAGGTAACTGCTTCAGGTTTTTATGCGCTTCATGAGTGGGGAAGTAATAAAATCTTGTCATATAAATGGTTGTAAATGCTCACACACTTCAATTTATAAGCATAATTTGAGCTTTACTGTGGCTTTACTTGCAAAAATGCAACTCCAAGCAGCTTTTTTCCTCTTTACTGATTAGACATAAGATGTATCACATGTAAAAGGATTTAAAAAAAAAAAAAAAATCACAATTGGGACACTTAAAACTGCAGTGTCACTGTAGTCAGAGTTTTGTTAGGTTTGTTCGGTTCTGCTCTTGATCACTTTGATGAAATTCGTTGTGCATGAACGCGTTTTAATCACAGAAACACGTCTTAATCAAAGCGTGTAACATTACAATTGCAGTGCTCTGAAAATGAATATTACAGAGGAGGCAGACAAGTGACAGTTTGGCCCCTGTAGCCTGTGATTTGACAGCGATACCAGTTGAAGGTGCCGTGGACGTGTGAAGCGTGCAGCGTCTGATGTGGTCGCCTGGTGGTGAGGGTTTGTCCACAGAGCATGTAAACTCCAGGCGGCGTTTCCTCAGGCCTGCTAATGAGAAGCTGCAGAAGCTCCAAACCCAGCGGCCACCCAACTGGCAAACACGCCGCTGGCATGCCACGTCCGCTGCTGCACAGGGGTCAAAAAATCATTAAAAGCCGCAGCGCGTTAGCGGCTTTTCCACTACCGCGTCACAAAACCGAGCGATATTTTGATCCGGATGATGACTTTGGAGTCTAAATCTTTGTTTTTGTCGCGAAGTGATGAAAAAGCAGCTGGTGTTGTGCAGCTTTTTCTTCTTTTTCACACTTCATCCAGCACCTCCACTGGACGTGCTTACATGTCTCTGGCCCCGTTTTAGACGTGAGTCATCTTGTAAGTCATTGGCGCTTTATTAGGCCCTGGCTGAAATACTGATGCACTGATATTACTGGCCTTTCACACACAGATATCTGAGTTTGTGCCACTGACACAATCCGTACAAAGGTTTGGCATAAAATACTTATTTTCAAAATTGACTGCACTCTGCGCCTTCGAAAAGCAAAGTGAAATCCAACAACAGAACGTCACAGCATTTAATAAATTACAAAAAACATCAAAGACTGGATGCAAATATCATGTTTTGACTGTATACATATTTTTTTTTAGCTGTGTGTAAGACTTGCAGACCCACAGCGTGTTACCCCCACTGGTTTTATTATTATTTTATCACACATTTCCAGTGTTCAGGCAGGAGCACTGCTGATTGAAATCTGCTGTATGCCGATGCACTTGCAACATGAACCTTAAAACAAAGCAGCCCTATGTGCTCGCTGCTAATGTGACTGGGTGCTGAAGTCACAGTCAACGAAAAAACAAAAGACCCTCTTGTTGGACGAGGTGTGGTCTAGTTAACACCCGGAAACACAGATCTGAGCCAGGCGTTCGTTACGTCCTTTTTCGCTTGTTCTGAATCAGAAAAAGGGCAACACTTCAAGTTCAAACGGGGCCAAATCTCTCAGTCTGCATTCTGACGGCCAGGAATCTTGTTGTTCTACATTTTTTCTACATTTTTCTACATTTTCTGACCGGCTCTGTTTTTTTTGTTGTTGTCAAAAGTGCAGCCGGTTCCTGCCTGGGAGTAAGAGAGTGAGGAGTGAGACGCCGGCCGCATGTTAGGCTTTCTCTATTGGCTGTTGCTATTTCAAAATAAAAGAAATGAGAGAGAGAGGGAAAGAGAGAGTAGCCAGTGCTGAGAAATACACTTCTGATGGTTAACAGCCAAGCTCCTGCACATCCTTTATTTTTTACGCTTCACGGCGCATCGGCAACAACACCGACTCGAAATCGCTGCTTCATATGAACGATGATCGTGTAACTACTGCTGAAAAAAAAAATCATTTTTACATGATTCAATTGTCAACACAACTTTCACAAGTCTCGCTTTTCCATTTCCTGGACAGAATCCACATTGTTCCTCCAAAATCCAGCATCGGGAGCAAGAGCAGATAAAGATGTGAGGCCCAAATGTAACCATCGGTAGAGAGAAGTAGGCAAAGCAACCAAGAAACTGCATCATCAAAGCAAAGTTGGATTCTCCCCTGATGGCGTGAATCCATCGGCGCGACTTAACTGTATAAATAATCAGGCTTGGAAATCTGCTGTCCAGTGCAGCTGCTGTTTATGGAGCTGAGGTCAAAACAGCTGCTTTTTAAACGTAATCACGATCCGGCCAAATACTTACTTACCGTTTTGACCTGGCCTTGTCCTTTGAGAAGCTTTTTTTTGTGTTGTTTATTTATTTGTTGATAACTTTATTGTATTTGCTGGTGAGATGATTTAAGCCCTTTGCTTTGACTCACATCCACAAAGCAGTCATTTGCACCGCTCCTCATTGCTTCTGTGCTTAATCACTAAACAAGTAAACTGAATTAAGACGAAGGACCCAGATCGAGCCGGAGCAACATCCCAGACCCGTTTCCTTGAGAAAATATTAAACACTATAGAAAAAAAAAAAAAAAAAAAGTCGTCCGTCCCGAGAGTCTCGTTGGGACAAAGTCACTTTATTGAAACAAAGTCAGCATTGAGCTCTGAGGTGTTTCATGAGGTGAATTAACCTCAATAAAATATCAGCGTTACAAACGTCCCCCGTCTCCTGACAGCATGTGTTCAACTCGTTCGATTTAATGTCACCCAGATCATATATCTCATTTTGATTTCATGTCACCGTGCGTACAGTACAAAGACGTCCTTTAGGCTCTACAGACTTTAGATGAAAAGTGGAGCAGAGAAGGAACATGGTTGTACTAGAATTAAAGGATGCCATCCCAAAATGAGGAAAACAAAAATGTAGCAGAGGCTTTACGAACTAACTGTTGAATTGCACCTGTAATTTGCATTTCATGTAGTAAAACTGATCCCAAATGGATGCATTGCATTTTGGGATGAATACTTGCAACTGTGCATTTATACACTTGGACTGAAATGGCCGACCAGCAGTTCCTTTATGGCAAAAAAAAAAAAAAATAGTGATGAGGTTACATATTGTACACCTTAGAAAAGACTAGTTTGATGGCTTTTCTAAAGGATATCATTCCAGTTTGCCAGTTTATAAGATACAGCAAGTGCACTGGGGAGGTGTCCTGTAACCAAAAGGTCAAAGGTTCAGCCACTCCAACGCTTGACTCGCTCGAAAGCCTCGGTAAATGTTTTTAATGTAAAAATCAAACTCCGTACATCGAGCCGCACTCGCTATATTTACGATTCTCTGCTTCTTTTCCCTCAGAGACGAGTAACGGAGGAATGCTACTTCATGGAGCGGCTGGAGAGCAACAACTACAACACCTACCGCTCCAGGAAGTACCCGGACATGTACGTGGCGCTGAAGCGGACTGGCCAGTACAAGTCCGGAAACAAAACTGGACCGGGTCAGAAGGCCATTCTTTTCCTCCCAATGTCCACCAAGTGCTAATCTGGGAACCGCTCCGGATTTAACGTTTCAAGGGCAGAAAGATCGAGACGGAGGGGGAGGAGGAGAGACACGCAAGATGTGACAGAGGCAATGGCGACAAAGGGTTCCTTCGACATTGCCCCAAAAAATGGCTGTGATGCTTTCAACCGTGATTTTATTCTATTTTATTGTGTTTTTTTTTTTGTTTTGTTTATTTTCCGAGTTTTGCTGAGGGGAGGTTTCCTGAACACTTTCAAACAGAGGAGGAGCTGCCCATTCAAACCAGTCGGTCCAATGACCACAGAGCGTCGCTTCCCCACACAGATTTTCCTCGCTGGCACAGGGATTCAAACCAGCAACCTTCTGTTCATGTCTCCTTGTGGACATGAGCCTCAGTTTACCACCATGTGAGCGGCAGGAACGTGCGTTGTTTCAAGAAAACCTCGAGGAAAACCTCGTGATAAAAGATGTACGTGATTCAGGCAACTCGGGTCCACAAAAAAAAAAAATGTAGAACAGGATTGATCAAAAGAAATAAGTCACTGCAAACAAAGAGTATCAATAAATCTTTTTTAGGATTTTTGTGCCTGTGACACACAAATTTAGTTTGGCAAAATAAAATCAAAATCAAATGCACACTACAGTATATTTCTCACACATTATTCTCACACTGCTCAGCATCTGATTGGTTGTTTCTAGTCAACATCTCGGAAATGTCGCGCCGGACCGGAGCAAAAGAGGTCGAGCTGGATGTTTTCAATATGAGGCGATGATGGTGAAGGACAGTTAAATTTCAAATGTTAGTTTAGGGCCGTTGCTGGATGGTGACCTTTGAAATCTGGCAAATCTCCCAGCAACCACGTCGGAGCCGCCATGGAGGTCCGTCGGCACGCTGGCTGCACATAAACGTCTGATGCTGGACTCAATTTGATGTTGGAGTTCCTCATTGCAAAGTTTAACCCTTGATGTCGTAACAACATGAACAACATCAACGGTAAAAATGACGGTATCTTTGAACACATGTATGTCGATAATGATGAACTCCAAATATCTGAACTCCCTCATCGAAAGCAGCAGAATTACAAAACAACCTGAGATACCTGAAACGGTTATTACAGTGTGGGTGTAAGTCGATAAAAGTGAGTCAAAAGTTCGATTTGTTTCCTCAAAATTTACCTGTCTCTTGTCTTCAGCTGTAGTCTTTTCTCCAAAAAACTTAGTTATAGTTATAGTTTAAAGGCCAGTTCAGGTAACAAACAACTGTTTTTTGAGGTTAGCTAGCATACTCCCTGGCAGGTTAAATTACTGAGGCAACAGACTTCTTTTAAAAACTTTAAAAACGCTGGTAACACTTTACAATAAGAGTACAACAATTAATGTTAGTTAACGTTAGTTAATGCCGTAATGGTTAATTAATGACTATTATGTCATTTACTAATGTTACAATAACCCTTAAATAACATAAATTAATACCTTAGCATGAGCAGCATTAGTACATGATTCTTAGACACATTAGCTAACGGTTAGTTAACTGTTACTTCATGTTTATTACCTGTTACTTCATGTTTATTACGGCATTAACTAACGTTAATTGTTGTACTCTTATTGTAAAAGTGTTACCAAAATGCTGCTAGCAAACACTAAAACCAGCTTCTAGGTAACATCAGCTAGAGTGAGTCCGATGTGTTTACAAGACAATGACCGGATACTATGGTTAGCTAGCCAACAAGCTGACATTATCTAAGAACAAAATGACCCTGTCAAAAAACAAAACAATGCGTGCAAAAAAAAAAAAAAGTGCGGTACGGTACTTTTAGAAACACGATGAGCTGCTAACATCGAGAGCAGAGGACCTCCAACATGGCTGCCACTGAAAAGCACTTTGTTGCTCATTTTGTTAAACAAACTACGCGGAGATAAAGTCAGGCGGGTTCACCAGAAAACGCCATCACATTGGACACGTTCCAGACCGACTCTTCTGCAAAGCCACAGCGTTCACGTGCTTTTAATGAGTTTTTTACCTGGTTAAATAAAGGATATTATTTAAAAGGTCACGGCGTTTGTAGAACCCGTTCCTTTTCCAGCGACCGTTCTTGCCTGAATCACATCGCAAACAGACGTCCAGTCATCAAAAAACACTTCAAGTATGTGTCATTTTAGCAACCGTGTCTTAACGCAGCTCGCCATGATATGCTGACCCGCTCAGCGCCGACGGTGGCGGTCGGTCCACGCCGGCTCGGTTTGAAGGCTACAGCGAGGGTTTCTGTGGCGGGGGAAGCTGCCGGTGGTACAGCTGGTAGAACATGCCGGAGTAGACGGCGGGAAGCTCCTCCATGGCGAGGTCGATGCTGTCGAAGCCGTGCTCCAGGCCGTGCAGCAGGAGCCTGGCGACGCGGGCGGTGATGGGCGTGGTCTGGCTGGTGGCGGCCAGCTCGGCGAGGGGCAGCCACTCGCAGCGCAGACACTCCTGGGTGCAGAAGTTGATGTGGTAGCTGAGCGGGCTGAGCCGGCAGATGATGTACATGTCGGACATGCCGAAGGCGCCGGGGTGGTTGTGCTGCTGCCGGACGCTGAGGAGGGACCTGAACTCCGAGTGAACGCCGGTCTCCTCGAAGACCTCGCGAACCGCCGTCGCACCTGAGAGAAAAAAAAAAAAAAATCACAAGAAAACAAAAAAATGTGTAAGGAGGCGTTGAAAAGTTCCTGGAAAAAGGGGGTTTGTTTTTACGTCCCCGTGTCAGAATCACCTTGCAGATTGTTTTTATTATAGTAAAGAAAAAAAAAGGGCAAATATATAAATCTATATTTTTAGGAGGAGATGACAAACATTTGACGCTGCTTTTTGGGTTGGGTCATGTATATAATATCAAAAGCTGCTTTGAAAATGTTAAAAAGGTGAATTTTGGAGAACAGAGTATAGTAGAACTATAATTGTTTTCATATATCATGTGCCTTTGTTTTGTGCAGTTCACATGAATGTATACGTATCATCTTTAAGTAAGCATAATACTAAAATCAAAGGATTTAGCTAGATGTACTGTATAATTATTATTATTATTATTTTGTTTTTTTTGCTCTGCTGAGCGTGACACTCACCAATATTTTCTCCTGGATCAGACAGGCCACCAGGGAACTTCCAAGCATTCTTTGTCTGAAACGGAGAAGCAAAATCAAAATTTCGACATTAACTCTAATGGATGGCACTGCTGTACATTTTTTGTTTTACAGTTTTGTCGATGCAAAAACGTCACTGTGCATTTCACGTCTCGTATTGAGTCTTAACTCCTGATGAGATCATTTCACTGCAAATTCTTCATTTACCCGGCATTATCTTTAAGTAAGGTCGTTTTGTCTTTTTTTTTTTTTTTTTTAACTCTAACTCCAATTAACAAAATTCTTAAAGCATGTGAATGTTTTTAAAACTTATTTTTAAGATTTTAACCCTCGGTACTAGACAAGTGATTTGCTAAAGAGGGACCTTTTTGCCGAGCGGCGACGAGCGAAGGGAGTCGTGACGCTCTGATCTGAGCGGTTTGATGTGGTGAAAGTGTGTGTGCGTGTTCCACAAAGAAAAAAAAAAAAAAAGAAAGTGTCACCACTTTTTCTTGGTATTTAATAACAGTTTGCTGCTGGTTAAATTATAATGTCATTGTTGTAAATATATTTTTGTAGAATTTTTATATACAGTGCTTTTTTTCTTTCTTTCTTTTTTTTTTTTTTTTATTTCCCAGAAATGCTATTTCATCTTAATTTGATTTTCCTCATTTTTGCCAACCCTGTCCACGAGAGGGTGACGAATGCACTAAGGCATTTATTTTCATATACTGTCTAAAGAATGCTTTTATTTTTTTGAGCTACTTGCAAATGTGCCGGTAGGAAGAAATAAACGATTTGTGTGCAACTGTAAGCGCTGTCGTTTCTTGAAATACATTTAAAAAAAAAAAAAAAAACAAGGGGCAAAAATATGAAAATGACAAACCCAAAGACTTGCTGAAATGATGCCGGCTGTGAGCACAAACTGAGTTTCCTGTGTGAATATTTCAACTGGACGATGATTGAGTTAAACACCGCGGGCCATTACATCACGTCGACTCCCCGTCTCATGCTGGAACGGCGCTGCGTTCGCCGGGGATCTGTCATTTGTCTTTTGTGTTCATGTCAGAGTGATAATATCCTGGTCTCGTTTCAGGAAGTTTGTAACCTTTCATAAGCTCTGAACCGGCTGCCAGACGCTATTGCCAAGGGCCAGACTGTTATAAAGCTCATTTCCAGTAAACAGCTACGTGGGGAGGAGGAGGAGGAGGAGGAGGAGGAGGAGAGAGGAAGAGATAAAAACGCTCTCCACACTTCTAGGCCACTAACTGTTTCCCTCTGTTCCTGGACAAAGGCTATCGAGATATGAATACACACTCTCAAAGCTTTCTTTAGATGGGCTGCACGTTGTGGGTGATCCACTTCCAGCAAACAGGCGATTCGGCTCCTATCAGCTGCTGTGTCAGCTGATAGGAGCTGGTTTCATAGTTTCTCTGCAACCCCAAACACCTCTTAGTCGAAGGCCAATATTGGGGTCAACCTAGGACAAATGGCAAGAGAAGCAAACTCAACTGATTTTGTATCCTCAGTTTGTCCTGAGTGAGGGAAAAAAAGTCCCAAGGAATCCCATTGGTGGAAAGTTTTGAAAATCACCTCTATATGACCGTGTAATACCAAGAAACACTGTTTTTAACACACAGGTGAATGGGGCTCAAAATTTTACTTTCAGATATCACTATAAAAATTCACAAGTTGATTACACACACAAAGACAAGAAAAAAAGTCAATTACAAGTTCTTTGAATTATTCTGTTTACACATGCATATCACACATTCTCTGATTTGATAGGCGCTAATTGGAATAAATGCCAGAACAGACATTTAAACAGTGAATTAAAAGGTTACTATATATACAATAACCTTTTAATTCACTGTTATATAGTAACCTTTGAGTTGGCTTCTCTTGCAATTTGTCCTAGGTTTTTTCATAAAATGACTGGACTATCTGTCCCTCTTCTCCACCCGCCGCTGCAGAGAGAGAGAGAGAGAGAGAGAGAGAGAGAGGGGTGGAGGGAGGAGGAAGAGTGTTTTATCTGTGATTCCATCAAGACGCTTTCGGATTTGTAAAGGGAGAGTGGAAATGCTAATTTCAGGAAACAGATTTGGTCTAAATTGACTGCAAAGGACATGAACTTGTGTTTGTTTTTTTTTTTGTTTTTTATCCAGGTCAGAGATCGCAGATGTTTTTTTTTTTTTTGTCAACAGACTGAGGAGCAGGATGGCAGATAAAGCCGATTTGTGTTGGCCGAGGAGGAGAAACCTTTATTGTTCTCATGCATGAGAAACTCCTTTGCACAGCGACCTCGCAGAACTGTTTCATAGATAGATAGATAGATAGATAGATAGATGTACTTTATTGATCCCAAACTGGGAAATTCTTATGTTACAGCAGCAATGGACAACTAAAGTAAAATTAAATAGAATAAAAGCAAAAATATATACAATAAAGACTATATACAGTAAAAAAAATATTATCATCTAACAATTTGAAATATACAGATGGTATATATGAAATGGTAAATATGAAATATACTGTGTCGTGTGTCGTCCTTCTCAGCTACAGTGTTTTGTTCAGCAAGCTGCAGCTCAGTGAAGACCACAGGAAATATATTATTTTGCCGATGATAAGCAAGTTGTTAGTTAGTAGGTAGATGTGGATCTGAATCTGGACTCTCACAGACATGACAAGGCTTACTCACTTAAAAGCTGTCAGTGAAAACGCACCTGATTCAGATTCAAAACATTAATGACTTCAAAAATTACAAAAATAACCGAGAAAACCTGAATGGGGACACAGGCACTGATTTGACATTTTTATTTGAAGCGCTGCATTTAGTGTCACAAACGTGCTGCAAGTGCATAACTTCAATTGTTTCACCTCTAAACCACCATGAAGTTTTACTCCTGGGAGAAAAAAAAAAAATCACCTTAAAGGGCCATTATGTAATCTATAACTTTGACTAGCAGGCCTGTGACTGATACAAACAGAAAAGCATGCAAAACCATGCAGAGTGCTGTAATGATGTGGCTGTTTATCCGGTTGAGAAAGAGGCTCTCTCTCTCTCTCCTCGGGGGGTGAACTCTCTCGTGGCGGCACCGTCCTCCATGTGTGAGCGGCTGAAAGTTCAGGGTGTTGGGAAAGTGGCGAAAAATCAAATCAAATGGGTGGGATGTTTTTCTCCGTTCCAGAACAGATTATGGGCCGTAACCTCAGAAAAGCCAGAAATCTCAGCGGCTGGTAAAGTAATTGTTGAGTCACGGGTTCTGAACAACAAGTCAGTCAACACCCCGCTGATAGCATGCGCTCATTCTGCGCTGAGAGGCGGGCAAAAATCGAACTCTTGATTGGTTTGCGTTTCGCGCCGTCGACCCCCCGTCTGCAGCGGTTTGTGCTCCCTTTTTTTTTTTTTTTTTTTTTTTTTTCGGGGGGTGGATATCTCAAACAAAGCTGTGCAGGAAAGTGTCAAAGGCGCCTGTTGTTAAGTCAGCGCCATAACAACCCCAGCACTACAGGAGGCTTCTGTGAGAGCGCACACACACACACACACACACACACAGTTATTTGAGTGTGTTCAGCCCGTATAAACACCGGCCTTAGAGTGTTTGCTTGAGGTCAAGTAATGTTGCACAGAGCTCTGCTAAGTGTGTGTGTGTGTGTGGGGGGGGGGGGAGCTGTAGTAAAGCCCTGAGAGAGGAGCTTGACCCACGTTGGGATGGAGAAAGAGGCAACAGGCGCTCGGAAGCAGCAAACTGGCTAAATAAACAAAGACGGAACTGATGACGGACTTTTTTTTTTTTTTTTTTTTTTTTTTTTTTTTAGCAGCGGGGAGACAACAGACGCTCGGTTTGTTCATGCTCACTGAGGATGGAAGGACGGGTCGGCGTCTGAAATGAACTTTTTGGCTCACCTGGCGGGAATATTTTTAGAGACAGACTTGTTTCCAGTGCTTTTCAATCATATAATCAAGTCTGTAACCTCACAAATGACAAGATGCTGAGGCGATGTTGGCGATCATTATCGATTTAAACACCAAAAACAAAGTTTGGTTCAATAAAAAAAAGCCTTTAGGGTTATCAGTTTCCCAGAGAAAAGCACTAAATCTGTTTGGCTTCTTGTCATTGTCCCAGCCAACTGTATATAAATATACATTTAATTTGATGGTAGCATATAAATCTTCTAAAACAGCTTCAATTCAATATAATTGGATGTGTTCAAGGTCTAAATATACCAGGTTTTAAATTTGTATTTGTTTATTCTTACTGACGATGGAGGGGTGGATCATCGTCTGAAATTAACTTTTTGGCTAACCCACCACAAATATTTTTCACAAGCCAAAATAATACACATTTTTTTTTAAAGATGCACTTGTTTTAAGTGCAATTTGATCCTAAAGTCAAGTTTGTGATTCATGTAACAACTCAGATGACCAGATGCTGAAGCTCATGGCTCTAAATGTTGAGAAAAAACAAAGACGCTGAGTGAAGCTGTCACATGTTGAAGATCATTATTGATTTATACCCCAAAAGCAAAGTTTTGTTCAATTAAAAAAAAAAAAAAAAAACTCTTAGGTTATCAGTTTCCCAGGATAAAGTAGTTAATGTGTTCTGGCTTCTTTTCATTGTTCCAGCAGCTGCTGTTTACATTTAATTTGATGGGATCTTATTAATCTTCTAAAACAGCGTTCATTCAATAAATACCATTTGATGTGTTTAATACGCCAGGTTTAATATCTTTATGAATGCTAACTGGTCATAATTTATGTTCAGACAGTAAAACTGCCTCGTAGCAATAAAAGAACGTCATCTGATAAAGAGGAATACCTTATTTTTGTCTTGCACGACAAGAACGTTTCCGTTGGACTCGTCGACCACAGCTCCTGGAAGAAACAAACAGATCAGTCTGACACTGTGATGGTGTTGTAATTTCACAAGTTACACAATCGCCTGTGCGTCCGGGCCAGTTTCTCCCGAGCTGGCCTACATTCTGCACCGAATTCAGGAGAAAAAAGGAAGCGAGCGAGGGGAGACCTGCTGGCAGCGGAGCGCCGGGATAATTATCAGTGTACGACGTGAGACCTGCTCGCTGCCCGGCCGGGCCCCGAGAGGACACAGGAAACACATTCCTACCATTTTAAGCTTTATCAAGTCCGGCGGGCGAAAAAGCCAATCTAGCCTCGATTACAATATCATCACATAACACGGTGCTGCCTCATTTCTTATCATTTCATAATCTGGGGAATTAAAAATGTACTCCTCGGCCACATTTTGTCAGTCTAAGTGTCAGCAAAATGCCCAAAATACAAATGTACACTTGATTTTTTTTTTTTTTTTTTTTTTTTTGGAATCCAAAGTGCCTCACAGTACCACGAGTGTTTGATATTTTTAGAAGCCTCCATGGGAGTGAGAGCTCTAAGTTTGCTCTAAACTTGAAGCTGGATGGACACAAAGTGCATTTACTTTCCTCCAAGAAGGAGAGGGGGGGGGGGGGGGGGCGACCTGTTTTGTTATTTGTGACAGCGAGACGAAAATAAATTGCCGTTCACAAAAGCTCTTTAAGTGAACAAAGGGCAATGTGAGCAAACGTCTCGGAGGCTGCGTGTTGTCGGGGTATTTTTGGGGTAAAATAACTGGGTTATGGTGAAATGCCTCACTCTGCTCGTCCGGTCTAAACAGAGTAAGAGTGACTCAGCTGTACGTGTGAGATGTTTGGACATCCCACCTCCTCTTGTGCGTTCACTGTTTCTCCCTCATGTTTGAGATTTGAGTTTTGGTTTTTTTCTTCTTCTCAGCAGGTAGTGACTAAGCGGGCCGGCTATGTGCTGCCGCTGACAGCTCCGGAGGAGGGGACGGAAACGGGGGCTACTTTCTTTTTTCCGGTGCGGCGTCTGACCGGGACGCGCCTCCTTAAATGAATGTCACAGATGTGTAACGAGGGATGGGTCGCCTTCGAGGCCCGGTTTGGACTTTGCGAGTGGAAATTGATGTCATCCCGGCTCCCTGTGCCATATGGCCCGTCACAGGAGGAGGCCGGGCGCTGCGCAGAGAGGCTATCATTATGCAAACTGCAATCCAGGAAACGAAATGCTCAAAAGGAGCTGGAAGAAGGGAAAAAAAAAAAAACACAACAACAACAGGGGGGCTAACAATTATGAGGCAAAAAAAACAACAGACATGAACACAGGGGCATTGTGGGGGATGTAGTTCAAACCTGCTGATCACCGCCAGCCTCTCAGCCACAAATACATAAATGTAAAAATAGCAATCTCTTCCTATTTCTCATTTATTAAATCTCAATGTCAGATTATGATTCTAGATTGAGATAATATTTTTTTTTCGGGGTGTAACTATGGCCTGGAAGGGGTTTAGGGTGATGTTGGCTCTGGGTGTCCTCCCCCAGAAAACCGTTGAGCAATTTAAGATTAATTTCCTGCATTTTTACCCAAACCTCAAATGACTCAGAGCAGACCCACTAGCTCGCTGAAATATGATATACCTACATGTGGTGATGTGGATACAGTCAATATTTCACTTTGTGTTGGCTTAATAACAGCTCGACATGCCTCTTATTGTTCTGCCTGTGAAAGTGGGTAAAGATACAAAGCCTGTCTTTACATTTAATGCTTTTTAAGACCTTTTCAGGACAAATCTTATCCAAATTAAGACTTAATTCTGTAGAAAAAATCTCCTCTGTCATTAAAGTAAGCATGGCATTTCAGTATTACATATTTGGTTTTCTAACAGACTCCTTTACCTAACTTTTTTGTCTTGGGACAGGTAAGTCCGAGGATTTTTGTGCATTTCTCTCCACAGATGCTGAAGTGAATAATCTGGTTTCTGTGTGCGTGTGAATGCAATGTATGGGAGCAAATATTAAATGAGTTCAATGCAGCAAGTTAGGATAAATATTGGCTTTAGGTAGGTTTAGAGTTTTGTAACAGCAGAAATGATGACTTTCATACAGAGGAGTTTGACTCATTTTGACAACAAGGGATTAAATAGCGGATAAATTAACTCTGTTAACATGCTTCTGGGACTCCCTGGAAGAAGAGACATGGAAATTACTGAATTGAGTAAGAGTATTGTATGACTTTTAACCCCGTATAAATGATAAAAATTGACTTTTAAGACATTTTAGGACTTTCTAAGGACCTGCAGATGCCCTGAAAGGGTGGCAAACCACCACAACTGAACAATTATGTGGAATCTGTGTGGGCGGGAGTGACGCTGATAATCTGGAAATCCGAGTTAATTTCACTTTCGCACGTGTTAAAAATCCAAGATATGAGCACCGGATCAAAAATATAAAGGGGAAATCCATATGGAGCAGTCGTAGTTAAAGCAGTTTTTTCATGACCAAGGCCATGATTTGGGTAGAAGTGGGGATCAGAAACTCTATTCTACCGTCAGAACAGGATTAAACCGAGAGCTGATTATTTTAACTGTTCATGGGCTGGGAAGGTGACAATTAGAAAAGTAGATTTAGTCAAAATTACCAATGTAACTGACAGAAGCCATTTGTATTTTTAGAAGAAGAACAAGGACAGATAAACATGTTTAGGTCTTGGCTGTCTGGACAGATTTTCATCGGCAGTTTTAGTTTTGTTTTTTTTGTGTTTGTTTTTTGAGGGAGGTGGGGTGGAGGTGGAGGGGCATCTGGCAAGAGGAGAGGACTTTCTGGACCTAATTTGGCCCGATGGAAAGATGCTCTGGACATGTTCTGACATGCTTCAACTACATCCACTCCTCTGGAGGAGCTGAGGACTGCAGTCTGCCCCCTGCTGGACGAAACCACAGCTGACAGGCGGCGCTCCGGCAGACTGCAGCTGCTGCTCTGTCCTCTCTCCCGTCCACACGTCCATGATCCGCACCGAGGGGAATTTCCATTTATTTAAAAAGATGAATCTTAAAAACGTACAGGAATGAGTGCAGTAGAGGGTAAACATGCAAGAGCGTGTCCACATTTTTGTTTTGCCAAATACAGTTCATCATTTTTCAGAGAGACAGAAATTTTTAGGACATAAATTTTTTAGTAAACATCACAGTACGTTCTGTCAAACTGATGTAAATTATCTGGGGGGGGGGGGCTTGCTTTACTGAAAATGTAATATCAACAAGAAGAAAAAGACAAAAACAAAGAAGGAGAAGAAGAAGCATTTTAGAGGCTTTTCAAAACACAGATCAAGAAAATAATAGCAAAAAAGAAAAGAAAAAAGAAATATAACACTAATACTAATACTACTACTAATAATAATATATTGAATTGGTAATAACTGATCTTTGTATTTTTTTTGCCTCATGATGATCTCTGGGCAAGGGTCACAGTTTAGCCAGTTTAGAGAGGGATTCTTGTCCTTCATCACATCTGGAGCTGCTGCCAAGCTTCCAGTTTGCTGTCTTGAAACAGTCTGGAAAGATTTTGAAGAAACAGACGAGTCCTGAGCTTCATCCTGTGCTGTAACTTCCCTGCTGTGGCAGTGGCAGTTCGGGTTGGTGGTCAGCTCTGTCAGTCAGGTAGTCCAACAGCAGAGTCAGGTCTGATGTCTACTGAATCTACAAATCACAGGCCTGTTAGGAGCCAAAACTCACTTCAAACCTGCACTTGAGGAACAAACCTGACACTAACCTGTGCTTTATGGAGACTTTTGCACCCTTAATTATCCATTTTGCTGTTTCCTGTTTCCACCTGTTTTCTCTCTTTGTTGTCAAGTTTAGGCCTTGACTACCTCCGAAGGTGGTGGGACTGACTGGATAGAGTGTTGAAACCTGTACTTTATGTTGTCCTCTTGATTCTACGAAGGATCAAGAGTGTTAAAGGCAAACCATTCAAATGAGCTCAATTCCAAGGTGGAGTCCTGGCTTTTTAATGGGTGATGAATCCTAAAGAAGCAGGTAGGTCTTCAAAAGCAAGAGGATAGCACTCTTATATGAAAGAATTATTATATGTGAGCGATGTCTGGAGAGGGCTGGAAATGGTTCTGTCTGTCATCAGAAAACTCATCCAATCAGACAAACCATACAAGCGAGCGCCAAAACTAAACACCCAGCAGCAGGTGCGGTGGCGACAACATGTGAGCCAACACCTGAATAAGGCCTTGTTCAGACTTTGTTTCTCAAATCAGATCTTTAAGGCAGACTGTCCGTGCTGTGTCCAGACATCCCTGACATCCCTGACCTGTCTGTATGAGTTGCTGTGGTAACGACATAGGCGTCAGTAATTATGTACGCCGGTGATGCCAGCAGATAATTCTCGTCGTCTCTGTGTTTCCAGTGACGGTTTGAAATCCTGTTTGAGTCTCCAGAGCGTCCAGACTGAAATGCCATCTATTGAAATCCAATTGAAATTGTGTTGCAAACCACCTCCAAATGTGGGTTGGATCTGATTTGCAAAAAATCGCATTTTGTGTGTTTTTTTGCTGTACAGACTTTCTAAAATCAATCTGGATACAATCTGGATATACAAAAAAAAAAAAAAAAAAAAAGGATTTGGGCTGGCAGTCTGAACAAGTTACAAAGAACAAGTTAATCACTAGCTAGTTAACATGTCGGTGCATGATTCTTGCTGTTTTTTTGCAAGGAAAAGCTATAGTGTGCTACAACGCTACCTTCTCCAAGAGTAGCCACTGGTGTTTTGGTGCATTTCTACCTCTCGCTGCCTTCATCACCTGCACCACACCTGAAGTTCCTCAAAGGATGCTGGTGGGTCCGGCTGTTTGGTGGCTTCCAGTGACGCTCTGGTTAGCCCAGATGTTCATACGCGTCAAATGAAAGTGATCTCATGAGGTCCGCTGGCTGTGAGAGGTTATGAGGAACAGCCTCTTATCTGGTCATGGCCTTAAGTTTTGATTTATGATTTCCTGTTGCTGAGATGATTTCCTGCCAGTGACCATACGGACAGCAGATACTGTTCTGTGCAAAAACTCTGTGGTTCCTCTGTTGCAGCCACAATCTGTTAAAGACGGGTGCATTTCTACCAGCAGTCTTTTGAAGGTTTATGTTTCAACTCAGAGAAAGTTGCAGACGCCTTGAACACCCCCCCCCCCCCCCCCGTCTCTGCTCCCTACCTGCTACTCCAACCTGGTGAGTTGCGAAGCCCGGCAGCCTGCTCTCCCCCTCTCCGAGCCACAGGGCCAGCACGGCTCGCTCCTGCTTGGCGTGGTGGAAGGTGAAGCCGTGTGCGGCGGCGGCGGCGGCGCAGCGGCTCAGTGAGATGGGCACATGAAGCCACACGGCCACTTTCCCCTCCGCTCTCCATCGGGCCAGAGAGTCTGTGCAGCATGGAGGCCAGAGAAGCACATGTGGATTTATTTTTCAAGACATTAAAGGGTCTATCTGATGAAACACAGAGGAGGCAGTCGGCAAACATGGGAAAGATAAGACAGGAAATCTAAAATATTCTTTTAAAAGATTAAAGTGGACAGAGAAGAGAAATATGAGGAATAATAAGAGGATGACATGCAGCAGAGACGGTTTGGGGGCACTGGCCTCGAGGTTACTCATCAAATAAATCATCATTGAACAAGTTTAGCTGCGTTCTTCGAAGCAAGCCCGGTGCAGTTTTTAGGCATGGGACCACATACTGCGATGAGAAAAGGAAAAATGTCCAAACGCTAAATTTATGCTATTTTTAATACAATTTTACAACCACAACCAGGGTCTTCCACGGGTAATACTGCATTAAAGTTGTGTTCAACTTTATTATTCAGACTCACAGTCCATTAGAAAACCATGTCATGTCGTGTGCAGACATTTTTCCTTTTCTCATGAGCGAAAATATTTTGACCTACACCTATACCTCACTTTGTCTTTTCTACAATGGGACAATATATTGAAATTCAGTATATCACAGTACGCCAATATGGGACAGAAAGGTTAATGATATGATATTAAATTTAATCAGCTGCAGTAATTAGAAATTACCTGTTTTGCTGATGATAATTTTGCAAGCTCTCCATCAAAATTATATCATCTGCATATTATGCCAGAGTTTTTAAACTGATTACATTCGGTAAAACGAAGCACTGTGATTCAGATACAAACAGAACACTATAATGAAATATGCTCACAACACTTGGAGTACAGCACTTTCTTTTTGGCTCCTTTTGTGGTTTTGGATACAAGGCACAAAATTTCCTTTTTTTTTTTTTTACATTTTATTTATTTGTCCTTTTCCTGCCACATTACATGTAATCCATTACATGTAATCACTATATTGCCACTCTATTGTCCTCTCCACCAAATATACTCCTCCCTCAGGTTCATGCAACAAACTAAACTAAAACACAATTAAGTTTGTGACTGTAAGGTTGCTGGTTTGAATCCTGGACTAGCTGTAAAAATGTGGACAGGAGCAGTGAATGATGATCACCGTCTTGTCAATGTGCCCTTGAGCAAAGCATTGAGCAGCTTAGGTGGCAAAGAGAAGATGGTGAATGAACTTTATGGGTTCCAGGTAGAAAAGAGTGAACCTGTTTTATTGTAAATAAGGAGCTGACCTTCACTGGATAAATAAATTTTGATAATGATGATGATGATGATGTATGACCCCTCCAGTTTCACAGACATGGCACTCACCTTGAGCCACCAGCAGGCTGACACAAGGAAAATACCTGCCAGACTCCACACGTAATAAAATAGCACCTGTGTGTTCAAATAATACTGAACACACTCCACTATGGAAGCTGCTCAATCACTGTTTGATCACTCAAGGGTGCAGAAAGTCATCTGCCCTGCTGTTCATGGTTTTCAGTGCATCTTCTCTGCAGTCCAAAAGCTGCTGTGAGTCACATAGATTACAGAATAACCAAGAGTGAATACTAATATAGAAACCTGACTTGGACTGAGTTAATTTTAGGGTCCATCACTTACACCAGGGGATACAACAAAGCCAGGGACACACACACACACACAACATTGCAAGGTCTACATCACATCTATTGACATGTATGCACTTTTGGACCTACGTTATATCCCCTATATTGTCGTGTGAGTACGCATTAAATGTGGTGTTTTTTTAGGCACCATGTAGCCCACTGTCCTGCATAATGATCCTTGGTGCAGGTTAATAATTGATAAGTCTATGATCTGCACCTTGCCAGTAAATGTTTACACTGTCTTATCTCCTTGCAGATCTCATGCAGCAGGTGTGCGCACAAACCTCGCAGCAAGTTGCTGAATGAACTTTCGCTGATGTCCGCCGGTAAGCCGATGTCAGCCAGGTTGACCGTCACCCCGCCGAACCGGTCCACCTTCCCGGTGAGAGCGCCGCTGCCCTCGGGCCGGTGCAGCTGCCGCCGGGCCGCCGCACATGAGAGCGCACGGAGCGGCGCCAGCCCGGGGCGGCACAGCCTGCCCGCGGCCAGGGACACGAGTTTGAAGCTAAAAGCAGCCATAACATCACACTGCACCGCTCAGGCCGTGTTTTGAGGTAGAATCTGGTTAATTTCCAGCCGGCACCGGCGTGCACCGAGGTTACGTAAAAGTCCGCCCTGACAGTTGCATAAATACCGTAATGCTTTAATGAAACGCTCTGAAAAATGGCTTCTGCTACACAGCATTCAACAATCTGGCAATTTAGCGGTCTCCTGCTTATCGGCCGATGTTATATGTAAAGCAGAACAAAACGTAGGAATAGATAAGGTCTGCTTGTTAATTCGGCATTAAAGTCATCAGCCAAGTTGTCCTGTATCTCAATAAAAATGTTGATGTGTAAGGTTGGCTAAGCCCTTTTTAGCGAGGGATCAGTTCGGGAAGAAACAATACAAGTTGTAATTTTACTGAAATAATCACTTTTTGATGTGTTTCATACACGCCGGATCGAAGAACGGATCTATATAATGTCTAAAATGTCTAACAATATATAGTGCGACGCGTGTAACTTTGCATACAAATAAGGGAATTGTAAATTGCCTGATTTTTTGAACGTAGTTTGGTTTGATGTTTTTTAAATACAGAAAAAACGGGATGATATCGGGGTCAAGTTGGCATTAAGATTGTAAACTTAATCTTTCCCCCCAGAATACTCTTGAAAGTTGATTATTGATAATATTTTGTTGTTAATACCGTCAACCATTTTTATTGAGAAAGTTTGCTGCGGACAAATACAATGCTTACGGTAACGGAGGCGGGGCTAAACTTTAACCAGGAAGTTTACCCCGCCGCTGCCTGTTTACACATGTTTGCACTTTCACGTGTTGGAGAAATTTCCTGTTAAAATGTCCTCGAAGAAAAATAAAAGCAAATCGAAAAGAGTCGCCGATGCAGAGAGTTCCCCGGGACTGAAGGACGGCTCAGGCGACTCATCCAGCCCGCAGACTCCGGGACAGGACGGCGGCGGCTGCAGAAACTCCTTCGCTGTCATCGATTTCATTGAGAAAGGTAGCGGTCCGCCACACTGTGTGCAGAGTTTGATGTGCTCGGTGAATTACCCAGCCCTAAGTTTGTCCTTAATTGACCTCAAGGTGCAAAACGTGATGCTGAAGTGATGCAGCTGCAGAGGGGTGAGAGGAGGTGGTGTGCATCCAGCAGCTGATTCATCACTGTAATGGTCTGCTTTGCTTTTACTGTGAATGCAGAAGTCACACAGAAGTTAAAAACCTGCACTCAGTTTCTCTGTCAGTTCAGTTTAGGAGCTCATATCGCAGTGAATTTTCTCACTGAAGCACCGGTGACAGAGAGGAGGCTGTGGGTATTCCACTGTTTGAGATCATGTGGTGCATTTCATTTTTTTGATATGCTTTTTTGCAGTTTTTGCATTTTCATATATCCTAATTCGCTGTTACGTTCACAAGAGCATCCATTTTTTTTCCAGGACACTCTGCTTTGAATGTCTCGGTTAAACTGGGATGTGTGGCCACCCTCGTCCTGTTGCACTTAATGTCTTATTCTAATATAATCTGGAGCCAAGCAGGGATGTGGAATTATTTAATCTATTCGACTAGATTCGCAGATGTATTTTGTTTTGTACCACTGAGATTCATATAATAACGTGCCATAACTTATTCATCTGTCTTTTTGGGGGCAGTGTTAAAGTTTTGTCGTTGAACCAATGTTATAAAGGTTGTGGATAGCTGCTTTTATTAATATGCCCTTTATTAATGCTTTATTATTCTTGAGCATGTCAGCACACAGGAAATGTTACTGCAGGTGTGGGCAAAAAAATATTCAGTTTTTATCACTCTTGTGGAAGTGATATGAGAGTGTTTACATGTGTTATAAGAGTTGTGTGTGTGTGTGTGTGTGTTTGTGTTGTGTGTGTGTGTTGTGTGCTTGCAGCTGATGACCGTACACCAAGGAGCTGCAGGTCGTCTCTCGCCCAGCTGAGCCTCGCCTCCATGAAGGCGGCCGGCGTTTGTATCGGACGTCCGGCTCTGCTGACGAGCGCCGCCGGACAGCAGGAGGTCAGTCCACATGGTGTCGCTCTGAGTGAAACCCACCAGGAGCTGCTCCTGCTCTGGTTCTGTTCAGCGCCTTGCTGAAGGGCTCCTCGGCAGGCACGAGGCTCGATGTCATGTTGGCTTCAGCTGCCGGTTGAAGGATGATTTCCGGTCTCCTGCCTGTCTGGAGCTGATGAGCTGCTCTTTTTGTCATCATCTGCTTTCTTCTTCTTCTTTTTGCACTTTTTCTTCTTTTTCTTGTTCTCATTGTTCTTCTTTTTCTTCCTCTTCTTCTTCATCTTCTCCTTCTTTTCCATCTCAACCTTCCTCTTCTTCTTCTTCATCATCTTCTTCTTCTCTCCCCTCTTCTCCTTCTCCTCCTCCGCCTCCATCTTAGTCTTCTTCCTCCCCTTCTCCTTCTTCTCCTTCTTTTTCTCCTGCTGCCTCCTCTTCTTCTACTCCCCTCTCTTCTTTTTCCTCTTCTTCTGATTCTGCGTCTGTGTCTTCATCCTGTTCTTTTCTTCTTCCTTTGCATTTTCTTTTCCTTCTCCTTCTTTTCTATCTTCTTTTCCCTTTCTTCTTCTTCTCCACCGTCTTCTGCTTCTCTCTTCTTTTCTTTCCCCTTATGCTTCTCCTTCTCCTCCTTCTTGAACTCCTTCTGCCTCTTCTCCACCTTCCTCTCCTTCTCCTTATTAATCCTCTTTTTCTTCTTCTTCTTCCCCTTCCTCCTCCTCCTCCTCCTCCTCCTCCTCCTCCTCTGTCACCAGGTGTGTCTGGGCTGGCCTGTCGCCTCCTTCCCTGGTGGGCGGGTCGGCCTTCAGAAGTGTGTGCAGAGCAACCTGCGAGTGAAGGCGGGGGAGCCGGTGCTGCTGCAGCCGCTCACGGGCCCCGTGCTCCAGGCCGAGGAGCTGCTGCTCTCCTGCAGGTGAGGCGGCCCACCAGGAGCTCAGGGACGGAGGACTGGGCCGCACCTGCTGGTTCAGACTCTGATCCTGGGAGCTCCATACACACACACACACACTGCAGCAGGCTCAGCAACAGTCTGCTGGGTTGTTGGAACAACCAGAGCTAAAGTTAGTCAAATCAAGTCAGAAATATTGTATTTACTGTGTTAATGAGACAGGAGAGGCTGTAGTTTTATTTTTATTTATTTATTTATTTATTTATTTATTTGCACAATAAAAGCAAAACATCAGAACAAAAATGAAATAGCAATAGATTGTGCAGGTGAGATACAGAAAACCCAGAGGGTCTTATAGGAGAATCCCACCTCAAAATTTTATTACATAAAAAAAAAAAAAAAAAAAAAACTGTCAAAAAATGTCAACAAACCAACAAAAAAGAGCAAATATACACTAGATCAATGCAAATATACATTAAATCAATGCAAATATACATTGGATCAATGCAGTAAATGTGTGTGAAAGTGTGTTAAAAGAGTGTATGGACCTATGTGAGTATGTGTACATGTGTGAATGTACATGTTTATGCATGTGTGACATTCAGAAATTCAGAAACAGTTGCTTTCTACTTTTCTTTATTCTGCGGCTGAGGTCTGCTCTCTGTGGTTGTGTGAAGTCCATTGACAAAAAAAAACTCTTCAAACATTGTTCATGCTTGATGCTTTCAGGTCACTATGGTTACCCAATATTCCCGACCAAAGCCTTTAACTGATAAGTCAGAAGCGTTTGCCTCTCACGCCGGATGTACGAGCTTCCCATGTCAACACAACAACACACACAACTAATTGTTATAAGAGCTAAAGTTGATGTTTTTCATGTGTAATTGGCCCAGCTGGAGCCTGTCAGGACTGTCAGATAGGTTTGATTTAGTGGGTTGTGTCTGGTCAGGGTTGTGTAGCTATGACGCGACCTCAGATTCAGGGGGGTGGGAAAGAAAATGAACCAGGGGAAAGGTCACTTTTAACAAAATAACACCCTCCATCATGAAGTCCATGACATCCACAAGTTAAGTTGTTAATTAATTTCACTCGCAGGAATAAATCCATAGAAGTGGGCAATCACAAATCAAAAAGTGAAAGAAGGTTTGCATGAACTTATTCGTCCACATCCTTTAAAATACATTTGTGCTGTAAATGTGAACTGTAGCTTTTCTGAGAGCTGCTCTGTGCGAATGGAAAAATGTGACAGAAATAGCAACCAGTTCTGTCGTCGGAGTGAGAGAATAAACCACAGCGGACCAAAATATTTCTCATGTGATTATAAATGTCATTCTTGTGGACTTACCTGGACAAGACGGAGGCATAAAACCAGCTCTAGACACCGATCTGAGCCATCCGCACCATGAAAAAAATACCAAAATAAATCATATTATAATTTCAGATTGACTTTGTTTGGAAGTATTTCTGTTGTATTTGCAGCTGAAGAGCTAAATCTCAACAGGATTTAAGAGACAGATTGCTGTGATTATTATTTATCAGGCTTTTAAAGACACTTTATCTCACTCTCACAGGAACACTGAGGCCTCTCTTCAGTAGTGTTTATTTGTATTGTTGGTAAAGGATGCCATCTGCTGGCTGAACCCTCGCACTGCAGTTCAACCACCAACACCAGTAACTGAAAGACATTTTATGCATCGACAAGGATGAGTAAATATGTGTGTTGATTTTCATTCAGGCAAAAAGATGACACAGTAGAAACAGAAGAGTTCAAGAATTTCCTCCTGCGGTCTTTGGGTGAGTTTGTCGTTTTCCTCTTGGAAAACACACAGCATTCACAGCCAATCACATTTATCCTTTTCATGCATGTTTTTGGCCTCACTTTCTTTTGTTTTTATCATGTTGTTAATGAATCTGCTTAATCCTGCTTGCTGCCTTCTTGGCCAGGCCTTGCTCGTAAAAGAGATTTTTTTTATCTCAAGCAATTTTGCCTGGTAAAATAAAGGTTTAAATAAAAAAAAAAAAAAATTAGTTACTCGACAAATGAAATATGTATTGATTTTTATTTCGATAAGCAAACATTGTATGAGTCCAGCATCACCAAGATGCGAACAATGTGACTAGGAGCTCCTGTTTTACTATTTGACAATAAATTTAATTATTCATAAAAATGTAAATTACCGGAATGAGTACAATATAATGGTTTTGTAAAAATGCTACGCTGATTTGAACTTTTATTGTGTTCTAGTTATGTCAGATTATTTTTATGGACTTGTTGAAATTACAAAACACATTTGTATGGTGTTTGATTGTGTTATTAAGTACGTTTAATTGCATATTTTTGCACCGTAGATTATTGTAAAATGTTGTTTTTAATGCTCTGGACTGTTGGATGAGTAGCCAGTGGGAGGTAAATCCAAAGGCAAAGATCCACATAAAAAACAAGCAAAACACACAAACTCATGTTAATATAGGAGTTGTCAGTGTGTTGCTGCACCTCAGTCACCAAAACAGATTCCTTCACATTTATTTAACCCTCCTGTTATGCTCACATTTTTGAACATCCTTTATGTTTGGAGTCAATTTGACCCCTGCAGTTTAAACTTTCACAAAATTATTATAACTAAAATTGTTATCAAAGTTTATGTGTCAACTACTTTATGTTCCTTTGTTGACGACCTAAATAGCCCTTTAAATAAAACATAACTCTCCCCCACCCCCACTTATACATCCAGTATTCGTATTACGCGACAATGGAAAAATATGCAAATCACCATAAAATCTCACTGATTGATCTAAAATTGGAAAGAAATATTAATTTTTGGTGTTTTAATGGCTTTATAATATTTCTAAGTACAGATTTTTGTTATTTATAAGCGATGCGTTACAAAGTGTGTACAGGACATTGAAAACATATCATCATGTCAATTTCATGTTTACCCTGTAGAACCCATTACATTAGGAACACTCATTAAATATGAAGAAAAAAAAATGATGTTAATCATTTATTTAGAGATGTTAAACATTGGCTGGGGTCAAATTGACCCCAAACATAATAGGAGGGTTAATTTGGTGAATAAAGAAGCTCTGATACTGAACTGGTTTATATCTTAAATGTAGTTTGAGCTCTAACAGTAAGTTCTCCTCTGTTGGAGTAACTGGTGATGTTCTCCCTGCTGGGTTCTCCGTCCTGTTGCAGATGGGAACGTCGTTCTGCCCGGGAACGTCCTCTCCTTGACGTACTTCGGCCGGGCCTGCAGTCTGCGGGTCGAGGCCGTGCGAGGGGAGGACGGCGTCACCCTCCAGAGGTCGGCTCCGCCCGCCGGCCCCGACCCCGACCCGGAGGAGTCCTCCCTGACGAGCTCGGCGCTGGGCTCCACGTCAGCCGACCTCTCCCTGCAGCTTAGCCTGCTCACCGTCGACGACAACAACGATGACGACGGTAACAAGGACGGCGGCGGCGGGGTCCCAGGCACGCCCGGAGAGCCCGGTCCTGCGGCCAGCACCCCGCTCAGACCGGCCCGGGCTCCTTCCCCCTCTCCCCCCTCTGCTCCCCCGACTCCCTCCTGCGACTCCCAGAATCCTCCTGCAGGTTTGGAGGAGAACGCCGTCAGCCCGGAGCAGACAGAGAGACTCCCCACAGCTCCCCCTGCTGGCGCCCTGAGCACCGACACCTTCTACTGTCTGTCCTGCTCCACCAGAGTCACTTTCACAGACAGACAGCGAGCCGGGCGAGAAGACCCGGAGGAGGCCGAGGCCAGAAGGTCAAAGGTCACGTACAGTATGATCGGCGGGCTCGGCAGCCAGCTGGACGTCATCAGAGAGACGATCGAGCTTCCGCTGAAACACCCCGAACTCTTCTCCAGCTACGGTAGGCCCACACTTTAAATAAAAAAGAAATTGTATTATTAATATAATTCTTATTTTAATGATTTTGGTAAAGATTAGGGCTCAGCAATTGTATTGAAATTCATTTTACAGATACTGTGATTACCATATGATCCACACAGTTTTAGTAATAATGATAATTTTGCATTATTATTTTTCATTTTCACTGAAAAAGCTACTAAAATGATATTAATACCAAACAAACGTGTTTTCTTACATCTGGAAAATGCAGTTTGTAGGCCAGGGCATCTCTGCAGCATCACAACACTTTATTTACAACATATTTTGTCAAACATTTTGCTCTTATTAAAAAACTGGCACTCCTGTAATTTGGATATTGGCCATATTGCAATTTTGATAATATTTCTATTATTTGTTCAGTTCTAGTAAAGATAACCAAATGTATGGCAATGCATGTACACTTTTTCTACCTAATTTCCTGTTGAAAGTGATGTGAATTTCTCAAAACATGAAAGCTTGATGAAGTTTAGAGGATTAGATTCGTAATTTCTGCTCAACTCCTGAATGTGTTGGAGTCCATGCAGAGCTGCCTTGGAGAAGATTTCATCGTCTTAAAAGCTGATTTAGTGTATATTCAATAGTCAATAGTGATAGTGATAAAATAAGTGATTTATCTATTAATCAGTCAGGTATGGATTTCCTACCTTTGCATCATGTGATGATGAAATACATAAGGAAGTTCATTTTTCATACCTACAGAACTGAAAAAGGACATTGCGGCCTCACATACAGTAAAATACATTTGACACATAAACAAGTTACAGCTGCTGCCAGCCAGAAGATGATGATGTCATTTTTATCTACAATAATTTAAGTTGCTCTAAGATGCCGGGTCTCATTATGCCTTCTAGTAAAATATGAAAATGCCTCGCTGCTTCCTGTGCAGGGATCCCGCCGCCGCGAGGAGTGCTGCTGTACGGCCCCCCGGGCACAGGGAAGACTATGATTGGACGAGCCATAGCCAATGAGGTCGGAGCTCACATGACGGTGATCAACGGCCCTGAGATCATGAGCAAGTACGGAAAAGACCGATATCAGCCTTATTGGGGCCTGAAACATCGATTTATTGATCCAGTTCAATAAACTGGAGGTTGTGTTGTTGGGTGGGATAAAATATTGAATTATTGATATGTTGCAATGTGATACATTATCAATACACTCGTGCAAAGTGAAGATATTTGAGTTTTTAACTTAATTTGCACAGATGCACATCTCATTTCCTATGAGGCGTATTTGTTCCCTGCCTTTATGTATTTTTAATTGCAGTCGCCGTGCAGATTAAAACACTGAGAAGCACGACTGATCCCGGCTTTATGGGAAAACTGCTTTGCTATAAGCTATTTTCTGTTCTTCCGCACAGATATCATGATGTATCACAGCGGATTGTATTACAATATATCGAATATCGCAGATCGGCCTGTGTTGTGATCCAGTATTTCTCCTGTTCTCCTCCACTTTCCCCATTTCCTTCTTTGACTTTGGTTCTTGAGCAGGTCGTTTTATGAGATTTGTTGTTTCATATCTTTGCAGATTTTACGGTGAAACAGAAGCGCGGCTGAGGCAGATATTTGCTGACGCATCTCAGAGGTAACCTTGCTTAAGTTTTGCCCATCGCAGTCCTAATACGGCATACACCAGAAAATGAAAACGTAACACTGTATGTTTTCATTTTCCGGGCTTCTGTCTTTAATTTATTTTTTTTTTTAAATTTGGTGTTATTTATGTGCACAAGTCAAGTGTCGGGGAGATTTTTCATTTCTTTTTGAAAAGGGAGCTGTAAAATGATACGAAATGATGTGTTGTGTAATACAAAGCGCTCGCATTAGACATGGATTTATTATACTGAAACTACAAACGGTGCCATACCGCAAGCAAGAGCATAAAAGCACATATTTCTTCTCACTTTTAGTCCTCCCAAATCAAATCAAATATTTGGGAAATGGACCATGACCGGTGCGATTAGCTCTGTGTTTTCACACTCTGCTGTAATAAGTGTCCCGAAACTGTGCTGACGTATTGATTTACAGTATCCACATCCACATAACCAAATACTCCACAGCAGATGATTTTATGACTGACAGGCTTGATATTCTTATGGCTGCTTTGTAAATATTGTGTAGAGGCTGCTGCTGAAAAGATTTGGTTAATTAATCAGTTAGTCGAATTATGAAATATGTATTAATTTTTATTTCGATAAGTAAACATTGTATGATTCCAGCATCACCAGGATGCGAACAATGTCTTTGTTTCCTGCGTTCATATCATTATAAAATTAATTTTTGGGGGTTTTTGACTGCTTGTCAGATGAAGGAAGCAATCTGATGACATCACTTTGGGCCGATAACGGGCATTTGGCGTTATTTTTGGCACATCATTGACTAAATAGTTGACCAGTCCTGAAAAAAAATCAGATTAATCAACAGGGACGTGATCATCAGTTGCAGCCGTGGCGCTGTGTTGCTGTTTAACGGCGTCGTGCCTTCACCCCGTTTGACAGGCGGCCTGCGATCATCTTCATCGACGAGCTGGACGCCCTGTGTCCCAGACGAGAGGCGGCGCAGAACGAGGTGGAGAAGCGAGTCGTCGCCTCCCTCCTGACGCTCATGGACGGGATCGGATCAGTAAGTATCAGGACGTCCCACACCTCAATCGCATCCTGACAGGCATCACTACCAAGTCATGTACAATATTAAATTTATCGTCCTCTGTACTTCCTCCTCTTATTGTGAAAACAACATCAAAACATATTCACAACCCGGGTGCATCAGAAACCATGGAACTGATTGTACGGCTGAGTGTATATTGATATTTTTATAGTGATGTGAGACTAGATATCGTCTGGGATTTTGTATCCTGTGTTGCAGTAAAAGGTGCAATTTTCTGAACTTGCTGGACTGTTGCAGCTGTTACACTGCAAAAAGTCCTTGAAACAAGTGAAAATCGTCTAAAAACAATTTACTTCTGAGGTGATCATGTCTTATTTTAAGTGTAATGAGATATTTTGACTAGAAATAAGACATTTTTACTTGAAATAAGACACATTTTCTTGGTAAGATTTGGACTTTTTGCAGTGTAGGTTATTTGCTTTTACCTGCCTGGTCATTATTTGCACATTTGAGAAAGTTTATTCATAAGATAAACCCCTTGAGTTGTCGCAACTCGTTTTCGAGGGGGTCCCACGCACATCACTTAAAAAAAAAAAAAAAAAGTACAACACAATAAAGCACAATACAATAGAATAAGAAACAGTACAGTATAATAAAAGAAAATACAGACAGTGCAATGGAAAATAACATAACAGGACAGGACAAACAAACAATCATTCGAACAAGTTGCAGCCTCAGTTTGGACAAAATGTCAATCACAAGCGGTGACAGATTCAATGAGAGCATGAACGAGTTGGAAGCAGCTTAAGGACGGAGAAGATCTACATTATTAACTACTGTCCAAAATGTCTTCTGTGTAAATATCTTACAGATGCACCCGTGGTCATCCCTACAGTATCATCGCAGTATTGATACTGAGGAATATTCAAAAAATATGAAAAAGTGGCACATACCAAATGGTAGTAGTAGTCGAGGAGGACAAAACACTCAAGTTTGACCTGTTTGTTTGGCTCATGTCACACTAGAAAAACATTATTTGATTGGTATTAACCCTATAAAGCCTGAACTATGAAAGAATTGGCAGAAAATTCCATTTTTTTGAAATTGAACCCTTTATTTAATCCTATAACAAAATATATATATATATGAAAAAACTTTTAAAAAATGTGTTATTACACGACCTTTCTGGTGTATGATATATGATATGTACTTGAAGTGCCAATGGTATGGTCCAGGGTGAATAGGGGAAGTGTTCAAAGGTATACAACAGTATTTTGGTCAAGTATTGATTAAACTGAAAATGGAATTGAAAATGTGTATCATATATGATACAAATGGCTTTATAGGGTTAAAGTATTTGGTCAATGATTCGGTGGTTGTTCATCTGGTCCATCTTGACCAGCCCTGTTACTCATATCTTGACTAACAACTGTTTTTTGCAGCGTGTTGTTTAATGGTATGGCCCTGCGTGTGTTTGAGAATAAACTCATTGCAAATGCAGATCGAGTCATGTAGAAACCATCTCGTCGCGCTGGCGGCCCTTCAGACACTCGCTCGGGTCTCCGGGGTGTCGTCCGTCCGCCAAGCGCACGGTCACTGCCTGATGAGAAAAAGAGGACTCGCTGAACCCAGATCCCCCCCTTCCTCCCCCCCTCCTCCCCCAGCCCCGCGGGAGCCTGGGAAACAAATCACCGTGGGTCACCGCGACCTGCCAAATTGGCGAAACTTTATCAGCGGTGCACATCGTCCTCGTCTCCCCAGGCAGAGAGGAGCCCTCCGTTTGGCTCGGTGATGATGCACAGATACAGCGACCGCCTGCCCGCTCCCCTCCGCCGTCTGTTTTCCAGACCGGAGTCGGATCCAAGGTCAGCGGCCCTGATTGGTTGGCCTTTGCGGAATGTGGGGAAAGCACTTCCTGCTCCTCGGCATTCTTGCTTGCACTGTAATTTATTTGTGTTTCACGTCTCCCGGCGGGGTTGGAGATGGGTGGAAAAAGCATTATTCCTCCTCCTCGCAGGCAGACCACCCCGAGAAGCACAGACCCGGCTGAGGTTTAGCATCAGGCTCGGGTCAGGTTGTGTTTTGCTGGTCGTGTGAAAACTCCAATTTTGGCGATTTTTATGTTTTCACTTTAAAAAAAAAAAAATTACAAAATGACAGGAAGATTGCCCGGTTATCTGTTGCCTGAGAGCGTTGTCCGATCTCTCAACCTCTTCATGGAGTCAGAAAGGCACGGTGGTCAAGCTGAAAGCCACGCTGTTTTTTTTTTTTTTTTTTTCTTTAATTCCTGGAAAGCTGACATTCCACAGATACAGGCTTTCCACTCGACAGTTTGTGAATAGTTCCTTGTTCGTTCTGCTTTATGCAGAAAAATCAACACAATGTCTTTCTCTCGCTCTTCTTTATGAATGGCTGAGCATCTCTCCTAGTAACATTTACACAAAAAAAAACAACACAGGAAAATGAAGCAGTGTGAGATATCCTGTCAATCATGGAAAAATTAGCTAAACTCACTTAAAAACACTTCCTCACTGTTGTCTTAACTCTGTGCACCGCTCGATTCCCCTGCGATGCAAATTCCTGTGTTGATTAAAACAAACTGATTGCAAATGATTCGGCTCGGCGGCATATGTAACGAGACATATCGATGTAATACCGATGTTATGAGAACGCAGGCGAGGCTGGATTATGGTTCAAGGATAGCAGAACATTACGTACTCTTCGGGGTTTCGTGCACGAGGTCGTGCGTATGGCTGCATTGAGGCAGCATGATAACACAGTTAGGGGGTGTAATGATTCATACAGTTTGATGTGTGCCTCAGTTTTTAGCCCACGGTTTGGTTTGTAAACGACTTAAATCCCCTTGATTGTTAATTTAAACACATGTACGCCAACAATCCAGTGCAGAAGGTCAAATGGGACTTTGGCCAGTGTTCGGTAAAGGCTGTTTAGTGCAGTAAAAGAAAGCCTTTGTATGCAAAAAATCACGGTTCATAACACATTTAAGGTTTACCGCATAGAAAATGACAGAATCACAGTTTTCATCCCTAAACACAACACTACATCCAAGCAGAAATAAATAGACGGCGCTAATTTTTTGTTTCCCTCCCTGTACGTTCAGGAGGGCCATTCGGGGCAGCTGTTGGTCCTGGGGGCCACAAACCGGCCGCACGCCCTGGACCCCGCCCTGCGCCGGCCGGGGCGCTTTGACAAGGAGCTGGAGGTGGGTGCTGCCCGTCGCTTTATAGTCCAGTCATTTTATGAAAAAACCCTAGGACAAATTGCAAGAGAAGCAAACTCAACTGATTTTGTATCCTCAGTTTGTCCTGAGTGAGGGGGAAAAAAGTCCCAAGAAATCCCATTGGTGGAAAGTTTTGAAAATCACCTCTATATGTTACCACACCGAAAATCGGCCCTTTTAACACACAGGTGAATGGAGTTCAAAATTTTACTTTCAGATATCACTATAAAAATTCACAAGTTGATTACACACACAAAGACAAGAAAAAAAGTCAATTACAAGTTCTTTGAATTATTCAGTTTACACATGCATATCACACATTATCTGATTTGATATGCGCTAATAAGGAATATAAGTCCATAAGTATATAGTAACCTTTTAATTCAAGGTTACTATATATATAGTAACCTTTTAATTCACTGTTTAAATATCTGCTCTGGCATTTATTCCAATTGGTGCATATCAAATCAGATAATGTGTGATATGCATGTGTAAACAGAATTATTCAAAGAACTTGTAATTGACTTTTTTTCTTGTCTTTGTGTGTGTAATCAACTTGTGAATTTTTATAGTGATATCTGAAAGTCAAATTTTGAACCCCTTTGCCCTGTGTGTTAAAAAGGGTGTTTTCTGGTAATATGTGGTCATAAATAGGTGATTTTCAAAACTTTCCACCAATGGGATTCCTTGGGACTTTTTTTCCCTCACTCAGGACAAACTGAGGATACAAAATCAGTTGAGTTTGCTTCTCTTGCAATTTGTCCTAGGTTGACCCAGGTTTGGCCTAAAATTACTGGACTATTAGTGGATATGGGCTCTTAGAGAAACTACCCTGCATGAGGAAGGAGTGATATTGATGCTTCAGATGAAATGGGCCATCTGACGCGCTGCTGTGGTTTGGCTGTGGCAGGTCGGAGTGCCCGGTGCCGCCGAGCGGGCCGACATCCTGCAGAAGCAGCTGAGCTCGGTGCCGTGCAGCGCCGCCGCCGAGGAAGTGACCCAGCTGGCCGACGCCGCCCACGGATACGTAGGAGCCGACCTCGCCGCCGTTTGTAAAGAGGCAGGCGAGTACACGGGGTTCATGTTCTCATGCAAGAACTGGGGAAAAGATGGGGGATTTGAAAATGGCCAGATATTGTTCTTAAAGTTTTGCAGCTGTCCTGGTGGCTCAGGTCGTCAGGGTGTGCACCACGTGATCATCAGCCTGAAACCTTCATCGCACATTAGTGATGCATCCAAATCATTTTTCCAATACCAATACTGAGATATTGACCAACACAGAACAAGCCAATAAGAAGCCAATTACTATCCCTGAAAAATGTATCCTGGATTAGTAGTTATAGCAAAATTATTGATATAAAATCCTTCTTTTTCCCACCGTTTGGTGAATCAAAGCTTCTGTTCGCCAAATCTGGAGAAAATCAAGGCAGTTTGTTTTTATTTCTGACATCATGTCACTCAGGGCTTTTAGCATCGCATTTTGGCCTTGAGTGAAATCTCTGCTAATCCATTTTACCATGATGTCAGCACCAGTACCCGACCTGGACCACCTCTCTTCTTTCTTTCTGGTCTCTCTCCGTGAAGCATTTGGCTCCTTAGAGATCTACATCATGTTTCAAGTGATAGGATCATTTGGCTCGGCACACCAAGTGAGAGACGGCGACTTTGGCTCCCAACTAACTTGTGTATCAATAAAGGTTTCTCTTGTTTGTTTGGGTTTTTTGGCCCTCCAGTGGATTCACTGCTTCACACCCCGGCCGGCATGAAGGACGCATGGAAGCGTGCGGCCAGCGATGGTTGCATGGTTTGAAATTTATTTTCGGACGTAACGGGAGCATAAATGAGCCTTTACTCAGAAACTCAGAGCTAAAAAAAACAAAAAAACAACCTCTTTTCAGTGCGTTTTGTTGGCTCTTCAAATATACAAGTCGGCTGCAGAAAATGAAGAGCGGACACGTTTGTGAACAAAATAGTGCCCTTTTTAAAAAAACAAGACGAAGCCGCCTCCTTAATGATTTACTGTGTTTTTTGTAGTTGCCTCAGACTTTTTGGTGCAGCAGTTTTTGCATCTCCTGGTCTCTGACAGCCCAACAGGAAATAAATAAGATAGATAGATAGATAGATAGATAGATAGATAGATAGATACTTTATTCATCCCGAAGGAAATTCACAGTTTTCAGCAGTATCCACAGAGTACAAGATTAAATAAATAAAAAATAAAGAATAAAAGATGACACTCGAGATCTAAAGATCTAAGCACCCAATGTGCAAAAAACCAAAAAAACCAGTGTGCATCGATGTATACAATGTGCATAGATGTGGGCAATGTGCAAATTTACAGTATAAACAGATGATAAATAGCAGCAAGCAATATATACACTATAAACAAGGAATATATAAAAAATATATAAAAATAAAATATATATATATATATAAAAATAAGGGTGTTATTGAAGTTCAGGTGTCTGGTCAGGCCTCTCATTGTTTCCCCTCCGCCTCCGGATCAGCGCTCGACCCCGCCCCCCCCCCGCTCGCCACAATCACTACTTTGCCCAAACCACAATTCCTAGTTGTGGTTTTGTGCCGGGACTCCTCTCTCTCTCCCTCTCTCTCTCTCTCTCTCTCTCTCTCTCTCTCTCTCTCTCTCTCCCCGAATAGTTTTCTACCAGAGTGTTGTGATGTTTTTTTGTCGGAGTGGATCACATGTCCATGCAGCCCCCTTTTTGAACACAGAGGGTCGGCCGCTCTCTGATATGCGCCCAAGAGGAAGTCGGGCTTTTCGGTGGTGCTCTGATCCCAGTGAGAGAAACCGCTCAAACCACCGCTTGTTGTGAAATTCCTCTGCCCCCTCAACCCGAACGCTGCAAACCAAATCCACCTCACAGGAAAATGCATCCAGAGGCCGAGGATGTTGGCTCGGATGTGTGTGTGTGTGCATTTCTGCTTATTTGTGGGCATGTGTGTGTGTACGAGTACATGCAAAATTGTTTTTCTGTGAGTGTGTGTGTGTGTGTGTGTGACCCCACATGCCTCCTGGGTGGTCCCGGTGCCTGGGGTACGTGGCGTATTGCATTTCCAGCTGAGGAGGGAGCTGGGGCTGCTGTGCGGAAGCACTCCGGCAAAGAGCGTGATTTACTGTCCGCAGAGGACCAGACGTGACTGGCAGTGTTTTCAGAGAAACCTCCCCGCTGCCCGGAGGGAGGACACATCGACCCCCCCCCACCCCACCCCTCCAAAAAAAAAAAAAAAAAAAAAAAAAAGCCTCTTCGACTCTACTCGTTTCCCCCAGAATCTCCAAACCCAAATCACCAGACAAACAAGACGAGGAAAATTAACCGACAGTGTCCAGAAGACGCTCGGTTTCTTCTTCTTTCATTATTTCTTTCTAGCTTTTTTTTTTTGCATTCTGTCCTTTATAATGTAGCCTGATGTCCCGTACGCTCACTTTGTTTGTTCATGTCATCACTTTGGGATGTTTGAGTCGGGCTTCTGTGTGGATGTTTGCCTCGGAGTGTCATGGGAAAAAAAACATGAAAATGGGTTTCTCAGGCATTTTCACACACACTCATAGCCCATAAAAAATGCTGAGATCCAGCTCTAGAATCATAGTTTTGATGAAATGATGGCGGAATAGCATCAAATGTTGCGGTGTGATTTAATATTCGGGAGCAACAAAATGCCTCATTTGTTTATTTTGTCGTTTCTGTCGAAGAAAACCAGAAACAAGAGTTTAGCTCAAGTTTCAGATTTTCAGTTTTTCAGTGAAATGAAGTGATTTCCAACTGTTCAACATAGCAGTTTGAACAACAACAAAAAAAAAGATAAAAATGCTGTTCAGTCATTTTTTCATTTGTAACCTTCACAAAAAATAAGAAAACAAACCATTATAATGTTTTTAACCCATTAAGCCACCAGATAATGGAATTACTCAAAGGTGCACAGACAAAGAGTTGATAGTTTGTGTGTGTGTGTGCGTGTGTGTGTGTGTTATTGAGGTTAGAAACCCCCGTCCCGTCTCCATACACATGCATGGATACCCAGAAATAGACACAAATACATCCCCCAGAAAACACACACACATGTACCCAGAACTTGATATCTGTTTTTTCCTTCTTTGCTTTCATAGAAGGGAACAAAAGCCGAGCGGGCGTAAAAAACACACACTTGTGAAGTAGGAACCGCAGTTGTTTCCTTCTCCTGCTCAGGTAACAATAAACTGCTGGGGGAACGTAATCTCAGATGCACCGCTTCCTGAAAAATAAAGATGGGGCGACATCGCTGCCGGGACGACCGAGGGGAACAAGACCCCCCCCCCCCCTCCTCCCTCCTCCTTCTCCTCCTTGTGCAGCTGCTGAGAGGCACACACACACGCACACACTCGTCACATCGAATGCACACACACTTGCACACTTGAATAACACACAGCGTCGGGGGTTCACATCCTGCCCTTAATACAATAGCGCCTTGCTTATGAGGCACTTCTGCACAAAAACTATTTAAATCAATTCTGCACCTCTGGAGAAGGGAGAGGGGGAAGGATGGCATGTGTGTGTGTGTGTGTGTGTGTGTGTGTGTGTTTGCATGTGCCCGTGTGTGTGTGTGTGTGTATGAGAATAGATGGAAATGTTGATGTCATCAGGGAAGTTTTTGTTTGTCCTGTGCGACTCACACCGCGGCTCAGAAGCAGCGTCTTGACGACAGACGTGTTACATAATCGGAGCCTCATCACCGCTGATCGCACGCCGGCCGGTTTGCACGCAGGGTTGGGTATCGGTTGGGTTTTATCCGATACCGGTGCCTACTCGCTATTTTTTAAACGGTTCCGGTGCTTAAACGGTTCTCGAACTGGTACTTAAAAAAACGAAAACGCACACACTTTGTCAAAAAACAATACCCTTTTATTTCCAGGGCCAAATTGAACACAATATTCACTTAACTATTTAAACAATATAAATACAAGTAACATATTGTACTAATAATTGCGCCATTTGTGTGCAACCGCGGGGGAGGGAGGGGTTACAGTCGGGCTGCACGGCCCAGTCGGGAATGTCTTGCGGCCCAGTACCAGTCTGCAGACCGGTGGTTGGGGACCGCTGACGTAGATTATCAAACACGGTGCATTTTTCGCCTTTTAAATAAACCCCATGTGT
This sequence comes from Myripristis murdjan, assembly GCF_902150065.1. Classification (NCBI taxonomy): domain Eukaryota; kingdom Metazoa; phylum Chordata; class Actinopteri; order Holocentriformes; family Holocentridae; genus Myripristis; species Myripristis murdjan. The sequence goes on from NC_043989.1 coordinate 4,154,626, forward strand.
CGCCAGATGTTTCATTAAATTCATAAAATTTATAAAATTCATAAAATTCAACGTTTTGCCTTCGCCATCTTTATTGATCCTCTCACTATCAGAACACCAGCGGCCGGCGCCGAAATTTTCATTCTTATTCGGTCTCGTTACTACCGCTTACGTCGGAACCGGTGCCCTGTTGTCACCGCGTTTCGGTACCCAACCCTATTTGCATGCGGCACGATGCGAGGAGGACGCCGCCGTGCCCCATCTACTAAAATTTAAATCTGCTTCCTCACATCCACTTAGTGATTAGTGAAGGTTTTATTTCGGTCATTTTCCAGTTGCAGAAATCAAATACACATATAAATAGACAATATCTCATGCACATATTTCTAAACAGTAAATAATATTTCATTTCCTTTCAGTACTGGTAAACCAAAACAAATATATGATGTATACAAATAAACACTGACCGAAAAGGTATAGCCTGAAGCCTTAGCTCATTTTTCCTATCCTTCTTACATTAATAAGCTTTTGTCAGCTCATTTAAATAATAAAATAAAGTAAATGAAAGACACAAAAACAAAATATGTGTATATTATACATACAAAGGCTCCCAAGGCAGTTCATACGTACACTAGTGTTCATAATTTTGTTTTATATTTACTATTAATAGTATTTTTAAATAGCTTTATCTGTTAAGTGTGTGACATAATTTCATTTCTATTTCTAAATTATTCCGTAAATTTTTCTTTTACTGTTATACATCTTTGTTTTACATTTGTTCTTGCCTTGGATACTTTCTGGAAGCATGTTATTATTCACTTTATACATGATTTGTATTTGACTTAAGCCTCTTCAGTGTCGCACGACATCTCAACTAAACCCGCTCTTTCCATCAGACGCCCTGACCAGAGGAATCCAGGTTCAACTCCACCATCCATTAATGAAACGAGGGATTTTTTTTTTTAAGGGAACAGGGAATGCAGCTCACGATTAAACAGGCACTGCTTATATTTTTTTATTTTTTTTAACAGAGTGCAATTCGCCAAGTTTACCTGACTGTGGTTTTGGTAGAAGTACACTATTTTTTTTTTTTAACTTCTATATTTATTCCTGCAAAATGTGTTTATGTTTGTTTGCTGTGTAACACATAATTACAAAGTGAACATTGGGACCACTGTGCAGGAGAGATAGGTCCATAACTGTGCCAAAGTAGATTAAAGTCGTTGCATAATGTTTGTATAATGCGTTCACTATATGATGGCTGAAGTGAAGTTCAGAAAAGGTATCATTTTTTATGAAGTAATCACTTCTTTATGCAAAACTTGGTGTGCACACTGATGTTTGCAGTGGAGTAGAGTTCTCTAGACGTGAAGTGCATTCCAAAATAAAGTGCACTGAAGCGTCACGGCGCTGCACAGAGCTCGAGGTAAAGCACATAATTGCTTTCCACCATTATGTCTTTGCTCATGGCAGGAAAAAAAGAAAAGGTCAGTTCCACTAAAAACGGCACTGTGGCTGCTGCAAATGAGGACCTCTGGTGGCCAAATGTTGTATTGCAAGAGGAAGCAAAAGGCCAGGCTCTGTCACAAGCATGACTGTCAGCTGAGACTGGCTTAATTTTTAAATGCACAACAGTGAAATGGAAAAAAAAATATACCTTTAGTACTTACTTTAGCTCAGTTTTAGCATTATTGTGCATATGCAGTACGTTTTTCTTTTTCCTTATCCCACCTTTTCTACTGATCCCCAGGTCAGAATTTTGTAAGGTGAATTTACAGTCTTCTGGCAACAAGCAAACCGGATGAAGCTGACCTGGTTTTTCCTCACAGTTTCTTACCGTCCGGCTCGGTGTGATCCACTGCGCTGGGTCGATCACAGTGCAAAGAGTGTAACACATGCACGCCGCCCTGTGCAAATCTCCATCCTATCCAATCATTTAGTCTCATTCAGTGTTAAAATCTGCCAGAGGGATCAGATTATTGCACTCGTCTCCAATGCTAATCAACTTGTTTCCTGAATTTTCTTGAATCAAGTATCATTTTCTCGATCCTAGTGGGCTAATTTGCCTCAGTCTTAACATTTTATTCTTGTTCCCGGAAAAAAAAAATCCTGAAAAAGTGAAACTGCACTGGAAAAAAAAAAAAAAAAAGTGGGATTATCTCAGCTCAGTGGCAGATTTGTGTTATGAAAAACAACAAGAAGATTGTAAGACCGAATATGAGAGGAAATTACTTGATTCGTCGCAGTGTGGCCACTGCAGCCACACATACGTTGCGCTGATCTGCGTTTCTTTATCTGATGTAGATCTTGCTCTCTGCCATCTGGGCGAGATGTGTGTCAGCAGATGTGGTTACGCGTTGCAGAAGTCACCGCGTTGCATGCCCGCTGCAGCGTCGGCTTCACCTTTGACCCACCTCTCAGAGAAAAATGCTCTCATAATTCAGAGTTTATTCTCTTTTGCAGCCACAAAAAAACAAACAAAAAAAAAAAGTGCACAGAATACTCTGGCAGCTGGCAGGTTGAAGTTGTTCGAAATGGGAGTCGTGTGGTAAAACAAGCCTGTTCATTTGCATTTGAGCAAAAAAAAAAAAAAAAAAAAAAAATAGCACCAGCCGGTTATGTTGTGTATAGGAAAGAGCAAATTAAGCGTTGTGGGTTCTGTCGATCGATTTATGGTGTGTGAAGGGAGTTTACTCTTCTCTGTATTTTCACAGATGCTCCCTCAAAGGGTTTTCTCTGATATGACTATGTAGGTGTTGATTTCCTCTGATCTTATTTCCCGCCCCCCCAAAACTTTTACGTTGACCCCGTTCCCGGTTCAGCCCAGATTACAAAACAGCTTTTCATAATGAATCCCTGGAGGTGTTTTGTGTGGTAGTGGAGCCTGTCATGTGGTCTCGCCGAGTCTGGGCGTCTCTGTGTCGTCCTTTTGGTGTTCAACTGATCCTGGCTGCTCGCGGATGACTCATTTCCACGGTCTAAACAGCGTAAATTGTGTGTGCGTTTGTGTGTGTGTGTGTGTGTGTGTGTGTGTGTGTGTGCGTGTGTGGTTGTGCAAGCTTGTTTGGTTTGTGCCACATCCGGACACACTGTTTACAAGCCTCTCCAAACAGGGGAAGCCCACTGGAACAAAAAGCGCTAGTAAAATTGATTATGTGGAATAATAAACACACAACTCTGCACAATGTCAGCAGAAAGCTTTTTGGTTAGCCGGTTATTTGACGGCAAAGATCAGGCGAGATGTTTTACATCCCACTTTTGCAGCCCGGGCCCGGCGGGCTAAATGATTTACTCGGTAAACGTGCGAAACGATTTGGGGGGAACAAACTTAGTGAAAATCCCCTTAAACCTAAATAGTCAGCACTTTGGCTCGTTTTATCCCAGCGATTGATCTTCCCGGCTGACTGGTCCAGGAAGCGGGGAGCGGTTATTGCTCCATTGTGTGCGGGGAACGAAGAGGAACGGCGGCCCGTGCAAACGAGCGCCGTTTTTGTGTGTTTGACATAAATTCTGCCGCGCAGGACGTGAATAAGCCAAACAGTGCTAAATGCTCGATGGTGTTTACGGCGGGCGGCGTTTTCCATATAAAGCGCTTTTCCCGACTCGTCTGTCCTTTTAAAGACACTTGAGGAATTTCAGGACAGGTCACATAAATATCAGTCGGATCAGTATGTGAAGTTTATTTGGGGCCCTCTGTTTATAAAATCCGGAAATGTTCGCCTTGTACTCTTTAACCCCGTCACTTACCTTTACACAGACACAGCTGTGTGTGTGTGTGTGTGTGTGTGTCTACGTATGTATTTGAGTTTGTCATCTGTGTGTGTGTGTGTGTGTGTGTGTGTGCACGCTGGAAGAGCACATATTATTGCGGTGTTTCAGCTCCGGGAACAGATGTTGGGTATTGTAAATACAGGTGCAGAGAATGTTCCGGAAACCCCGGCGAGTAATGAAAACGTTCCTGTTTTTTCGGTCGGTGGTGTAATGCCGAAGGTATTTCACAATTCATATGAGGACATCGCTGCCGGAGAGCTGCGGCGCGGGCCGGCAACATCGCCCCTGCCTCAACTCCCCCCGACCTGCCGGGCTCTGGAATGCGCCGTCGGAGCAGCAGATGGGCTCCTCCTGACACACCTTCCTCCTCGGCTCTGCGGGCGACGGGCCGCTGTCTCCTGACAATGGAGCTCTGTGAAGTTTCCCCCGTTTGAAGTCAAACTTATAGCCTACCCCTGTGCACACTTCCTATGCTTTTTTTTTTCTTCTTCTTCTTCTTCTTCTTGAAGCAAAGAGGCAGGTTTTCAGAGCGAGGTCGAGCTGAGCTTGTGTGCAGTTTGTAGGAATGAAGTGATTTATTGTAGTTCTGTGCAATGAAAATGTGAATTAAAGGTGCAGTAAGTAAGATTCATGCAGCGTCCACGCGTGACATGCAAGAGCATTACGTTCATGTCATCAGCTGGGGAAAAGCATGCCACGAAGAGGAAACTGAATTTTCCTCCACGGGAAATACACTGCAAAAACTCACCTTTTTGGCCTTTATCGTCACAGTTTAAGTGCACACACTTTCGGTACATTGCAAAAACTCAAAATCTTACCAAGAATATTTGTCTTATTTCAAGTCGAAATGTCTTATTTCTAGTCAAAATATCGCATTACACTTCAAATAAGACATGATCACCTCAGAAGTAACTTGTTTTTCACTTTGAAACAAGTGAAAATTAGCTTGAAACAAGTGAAAATTGTCTAAAAACAAGTTATTTCTGAGGTATCATCTCTTATTTTAAGTGTAATGAGATATTTTGACTAGAAATAAGACATTTTGACTTGAAATAAGACAAATATTCTTGGTAAGATTTTGAGTTTTTGCAGTGTACCAAAAGTGTGTGCACTTAAACTGTGACGATAAAGGGCAAAAAGGTGATTTCAGTCATTTTTGTGGCTGTTCTGACGTCGGTTTAACTGAAATGAAAGGAAAACGCAGCTCTGAAAGTATAACCCACATCTCCAGCTTGTGATTCCTTATAAAGTTGGACGCCTGTTCAGTTCAGTTTTTTTCACAAGTTGGACCTTGTCTGTGTTATGTTTGAGCAGAAGTGAACACAGCTGTAGCAGATAGTGCAAAATGACCAAAATATTTATCTGTATCATTATCTGTGGTGGGCTGATTGGGTTATTCACCACGACCAGTGACTCAGTGATCGCATGATGAAGCACCAGAAGCATCAGAACCAACATTTAATTTCCCTGATCAACACAGTAGTGGTGCATGGAGAGCAGATGATGATGGCATGCCGTCGTAAAGCGATGCACTTCAGGCATAAATGTCAAAATTAACGTCTGGTGTTCAGCGCCTGCAGTGGCCTCCAGTGTCTTGATTGCACAATTTGAAGGCCTGTTTGGAAACCCGTATTTTCCCCGTCTTCTTTTTTTCGTGGGTATCTTTTATAATTTGTGTCAATTACATAACCGCCGCGCGCCGTGCCAGAGGCCTGTCAGTGTTGTTGTTCCTTGGGTGCCGATCGAGGTCGATAAAAGTCATAGATTACTTAATGCCGCTTTGATCATGTTTATTCTCCAAGTATGCGCTGGCTGGCAGAAAGCCTAATGTCTCAACAGAAAGGAGATCGCTTTTTTTTTTTTTTTTTTTTTTTTTTTGTCCCAGGGCTCCGGATTGACTTTTTACATGGTTGCACACATAAATTAGGAGCACCCAATTTTTTTTTTTTTTCACTGTGCCTTTTGGCACCGCCTTAATACATTTTAAGCCACACCTCTTTTTTTTTTTGTCAGTTCTCAGACCTTTTTGTAATCTCTTAACGCATTATGTAAATGATCCCCTTAAGATCCATAGACTCCATAGTTTGGGCACTGTAGATACTTATTGAATCATATCATATTGTTCATATCTGAATAGTAACTATTTCATTGTTGTTTTATTTCTGCTTAAAGTTGGAGCTACCTGAGCCACAGAAATTTGACAAGCCATTCTTTGCGAAAGGCAGAAATTTTGGGCATTTTGAAGGAGGCCGGCTCTGGCTCAAAGTCGGATGAGGCCATCTCAGATGAAGATTTCGGGTCAGGGTTTGGCATCTTAGGACCGAGGACAGGGGACACAGGTGGAATGGTTTCTTCTGCCGATAATTGGCTGGGCCTTTTAGACAGGTGGAACAGGCACCACAGCATATTTATTGATGAAAACATAACTAAAGGTTCTCTTCATTCTGAATTATCATAACCTTTACATACACAAGGAAAGGCCATTAGCATGCTCTCTTTACAAGGATGCCCTGATTACTATACATAAATACAGTTATAAAAACAAAATGATGCGTATAAATCAGTAAGAGCACTCGCATGTGTCACATGCTCGACCAGAATGGCCGCACCCTGGAGCCCCGCGCTCAGACGTGACGGAGCACATTTGTTTTGATTCCCCACAAGAAGTCATGGTTTTATCGATGGCAGCCGCTTCAAAGTCCAGTCGCTCATTTCACCATCATTACATGTGGTGTCATCACGAGTTGAACTATCTGGGAGGATAATGTTTTTTTTTTTTTTTAATTCTGGGGTTTAGTTCTCTTCATACCGAGGGCCAATTTGGTGCAGGGGTCAGCGGAGGTGACCCCTGAAGAGGAGGCCCTGATTTGGGGGAAGGTCTGTTTTGGACCGGCGTAATTAGGACCATCCCTGTTGAAAGACCGCAAATAATCATTCTGCTCCTCTCTGCTCTGCTCTGCTCTCCTCTCCTCGGCCAGTATCAACTCTGTTAAATGAGTTTTCCCTTCTCCTTTATACCTAGTTTGTGCCCTGGTGTGATGTTTTGCAAATGTGCATTCTTGTACGTTTAGGGGGCCCCTTATTCTCAATTCCCTCTAGATCTCTGGCGAATTTGAAGCATTTTGGAAAGAAAGAGCGAAAGAAAGAAAGGGGAAAAAAAAAAGGAGTCCACATAAGGTTCAGATTAAATTGTGTTGTGTTGCCTCTATTTTTTTTTCCTCCCTTCCCATCGGATGTTTTCATAACTAAACCAAATGTGTGCTCGGAGTCAGCCAAGAGCAGTCAGGAGAGAGAGAATCCCTGAAGCAAAATGTTAAAGTCACATCATTGAGTCGAGTTTCCGCTGCCCTCCGGGCGTCCAGGCTGGATTCAGAGCTCTGCGGCTTATGAACCCCATTTCCCCTCTGGTCAGGCTGCTCCTTTGCGAGTCTTGACATTACCGCTGGAAACACGCTAGATTCACTGCGCACGGTCGCAGATGATCCTGGGTGAGACCTTTTATTAAACGTTTATCAGCTTTGTTTTGCAGTCCTCGGGGCTTGCATGCCACCATGCTCAAGTAGACGCTTTACACTAATGCTCGGCCCATATTTTACAAATAAAAGTTGTTATATGCATGTCCAGTTTCAGGTTTTGGGTTAAATAGAAAACAACTGATGCAGAAATGCGGAATCTGCAACAATATACACCCATAAAGGAAAAGAAAGTCTCTGCTCTCATGGAATTTCATCTTATCTTGACTTAAGAGAGAGCCAACAGGGGCAGAAGTTCTTTTAAACCATGCAATTACAAATGCTTTGAAGCACGCTGTGGCAAATTCGACTTCTTTTGACCGAATTGAGGAGTTGTTTCTGTTTTTTTAATCTTAAACAAACACGGCAGTTTCTCAAGTACGTTTTTTTTTTTTTTTTTTTCCCCTCTGCCTTATCACATCTTACTCCACTGGCAAAGCGGTTTGCGTCCTCCACCCTCACAGGAGACGGAGCTGCGGGTGTCGGGTTAGTGCATACGGCGCTGTGGCCGGTGCTCCCCGTCTCCCTCCTCCCCTCAGCCTCCCTCCACATCCTGTCCCGTCCCTGCCTCGTCCCCTTCCACTTGGACCAGATGTTTTTGTGCGGTCCGAAGCACTAACGCAGAAGAAGAGCTGGAGGAGCCGCCAGGTGGATGGATGGGATGTTGAGACCTCTTGGGGATCGAGAGAGAAAGAGGGAGGGTGGACGGAGAGAGAGAGAGAGAGGGGGAGATTGAAAAAGACAGAGAGGGACAGGCATGGAGGGATCGTATCCTCCAGGGAATGGGGGACTGGGGAACACATTGACCCCGGAAACCCGCTCGAATTGATTGTGTTCCCGTCTCCTCCTCTTCTTTTCTCCCCGTCTCTGTCTCTGTCTGATCCTCGCCTGGTCGGACGGGTCTTGGAAAATATAAACAGGATGCAGTCTTGTCTGATCGTAAATCCCCTCTCGTCTGCTCCCTGGCCCCCAGCCCTGGCCCACGTCCGTTCCCCTCCAGCCTCGCCACCCCGACTCCCGCCCAGATCCCCGCTTTCCTCCCCACTTCAACTCAGAAGAGGAAGCCAAGAGTTTATGTGCTTGTGTGTGTGTGTGCACATGTGCATTGGGAAGGGTCGTGCGGCTATACTGTTACCCAACTCCGACGATGGAAACGTGGTTGCGGCTTGGTTTTTGTAACTAGCAATCATTGCCCTCATTCAGCGTGTAATTCACTCAGAGAAGACCTGTCCTCCCACCTGTACGGGTTAACTCTGCACAGCTGGCCACAAGCTGACGCGCACGTGGGCTTTTTCTGCACCGCCGTCGCTCCACTTTTTTGTCGTTCTCGCACATTCTTTTCCACTTATTTACAACTGATTGTGTGCAATATTGCAAACAGACCCACCTACACACCCTTTCTGTCATTGGAGGTCATTTGAATTGGGGGAAATTACAAGCTGAAGAAGAAGAAGAAGTAGAAGAAAAAAAAAAAAGATCCCCTTGTGCAGTTGATTGATGCACTCAGCAACGTCCCTGAGGTCAGCTGGTCTTTGTCAGAGGCTGATTTGTTAATTCATCACGCCGGCCGAGATTTCGTACGTCCACTCGCCGCTCTCGTCGGCGGAAATCAGCAGCTACCTTTTTTTTTTTTTTTTGCAAGAACCATCGGTTTGTGAGGACGAGCGCCTCCTGTTTAGCGCACGACGGCCGGCGTACCGCGCATGCGCCGCGGCTCCGGCGATGTTTTATCTCTGGTCAGGGAACGCGACGATCCTCCTCCCGAAGCGAAACACAAATCAGACGGAGCAATTCCAAGAAGGCGCTGTGACTGAAGACACGCTCCAGAGGAACGTCCTCGATCCATCTTCATTCGCCTCCTCGACGTTGATAACAACTCAAGTGGGTCTCAAAACAGAATTCCTACGACAGGAAGTCATTGGTCTGAATCTGTTTACTTGACTGAGAAGATCTGGAATGATAAAGGGAATGAGCGATGATCTCTCTTCCCTCAACAGCTGGGAAGCTTCCCTTGAGCAAGGCACTTTACCCCAGTTAAAATCTAAAGTTAGGACACTGCTTTAATCGTTTGGTTTGATTTCTTCTTCGCTTCATGCTTCACAGTCATGCTTTGTGTCCTTACCTTGTGGCCCATACAGGCTCTGCAGACTCACTCATCACCTCAGCTTTCCGGCGTTTTCTCTCTCGGATCAACCCGTTGTGACCTTTTCAGTTCGGTGCATCGCGGGCTCGCCCTCCATACTGACACGTCGGTGTTTGTCTCGCTCTCTTCTCGGCTCTTGCTCTTTGTTCAGAGGCTGACGTCGGTGTAGCCGAGGGCATTCAAACCTTAAGCGCTTAAAATTGCACTTCCCATCCCTTTGGACCCGCTCGCCTTTCTCCGCGATAATGCAAGCCCAATTATTTTCGCCGTCAAAAGGGGAATTAGTGTTCATTTTGAGATTTGCATTCATTAGGCATGTATCATCCCAGCGTGTACAAGCCTGAATGTTTTGAGTAAAGAGTTGGACCGAGTGAATGCGGGTTTGGAATCAAAACCCTCAAGCCACAACAACACTAGCATTGCTTGTTAAGCAAACAAACACCAGTTTCATATCCCTTCCTTTATCCCCGAAGACATCTCAAATCACCATCTTTCCATATCCCAACCGCCTAATTCACTGTTACTATTATAGCATCTGAGCCTGTATCTTCCTTTAAGACACGACCGAGAACTTGTCGGAAACTTGAGGCCGGCTTGTTTTTGAAAAGTTGCATTTGACTGATGACTTGTTTTCAGGCTTTTTAAACTGGAGTGCTGCTGATTCATTTGTTGAGACTCCACTATGGTTGCAAACGTTTTCTAGAGCCTGGCTTAAGTCTAAGTGTAGATCTAAGTTGAGTGATTTGTTGTGAGGTGTTTATTTGCGACTTATTACCTCTCCTTCCTCCTCGGTTTCTCTGCTGATCTGTTTCTGTAATGACAATCACCAGTGAAAGATGTGCTCTTACTGTGAACTCTCCCTGTGCAGGTTTGCACGCTCTGAGGCGAGCTCTGGGAGGCGGCGGCAGACCGTCCGACCAGCAGCTGATGGGCCGGGTGACCGTCACTCTGCAGGACCTCCAGTGGGCGATGTCTGTGGTGAAGCCCAGCGCCATGAGGGAAGTCGCCATCGATGTCCCAAAGGTATGTCTGAGTCATGGAAAGCCGTGAAAAGTCACAGACGGGGAAAATTATTAAGTTTCCCAGACCTTGGAAGGTTATGAAAAACGACAGATAGTGCAAACGTTTTGGAAATGACGTCAAAATTTTTTTTGTTTTACTGGTGCTGGTAGAGCTAATTACCTCAGAAGGAATAATCACTCCAATTTAACAAATTTCCTAAATGCAGCTGGAGGCTTGCTTGTTAAAAAAGAATATGAGTCTTTGAATTGGTTATTTAAAACAATGCATATTTATACCGTCGGTAGTGACAAATTCTGGTCATGGAAATTGGAATCGGGCTTTACACGTCATACATCAGTCATATACAAAATGCATGCATGAGGAAAAATTACAGTCAAGTGACGCCTGACTTGTGAGGACTTTCAGCACCTCATTATCGGAGCTTTAAACATCACTCGTAATGACACAGTCGACGTTTAGATGCTATATGTTTGTAATTATCATTAGTTGTGTCTCGGTTGCGTTCGACCCTGTAATGGCCCTGCAGAGACTGTTTTGCATCACGCGATCTCTGCCTGGTTTAAAGCACAAAACAAAAGACGGACCAAAACAGCGTCACCACTTAACTCCACATGAAAGAAGAAAAAAAAATACTCGTCAACAACAGTTCTCATCTGGCATGGAAGCTGTGCCTCCCTTTTCCCCCTAATGCACATCCACAAATCCCTTAACTACTCTCTGGACCGCTGACCACTGAATCACCGCCACTTAAAGGACGGGGTCAGGCCCGGGAAGAGTGGAAACGACCCCGTGGCCATTTTACCCTCTCCTGAAACGGAGATGAATCACTTTGCTCTCAGCGGATAGGGAGAGCGAGGGAAGGGAGCGAGCAAGCGAGAGAGAGAGAGAGAGAGAGAGAGAGAGAGGGAAGGGAAGGAGGGATGAGAGGACAGCGGTGAGACTGCAGGATGTTTTGGAGTTTGCATGTGCAAGACATAACGGACAGGAAGAGGGCTAACATCATCCTCCACCGGTAATTGAAAGCAGATCGGGTCGCCAGCGGTTCCTGCCAGCAACCAAAAAAAAAAAAAAAAGAGAAGGAGAGAAAAAGAAACGTCCTTCCTATCCTCCATCACCCCCCCCTCCTTCCTCCTCCCCTCTTCTCAGCAACACTGTACACTGAGCTCACCCAGAGACGTTCAGTCCTTGTGGCCGGTTCCTGGAAACAAGAGAGGAGAGGAGAGTTTGAGTTTCGGATTTTTTTTTTTTTTTTTTTTCTTCTTATCCCCCTAGCGCAGCTCAGCTGAAAGGCCAGCCGCAGAGCCCCGGACTTGATTATATCCACATGAGTGCAAACATTTGTTTCTAATCCATTTTATATAAGAAACTTCCAGTGGTGCCGGACGAGTACACGCCTCGAGTTCCCCGGGAACGTTCTCAAATCACATCTCGAGATTTTCTATTTGCCGGATTATGCCTGTTGATTTACATTATATTTACATGTCAATAACTGGAATGTTTATTTTGTGGAGATTCTCCCTTGTTTGACATTCCTCCTCTTACCCACAATCTTTTTTTTTTTTTTTTTTTTTTAAAATACGCATCTTCCACTGTGCAGTCTGTCTTTAATATTTTGATCTGGCAGCTGCGTAGCGAGCCAGCTATTCCTCCTCTTAAACTTCCTCCTCATCTCTCTCCAGAGGTTTTGTCTGAGAAGCCCCCCCCCCCCCCCCCCCCCCCCCCCCCCCACACACACACACACCCTCCTTTCAACCCCATCAAAGGGCCAGAGCCTGAGAGGCCCCTTGTAAAGTTCAGAAAACAACAGTAAAAGATAATAACTGGGTCTCACACACAAAAAAAAAAAAAAGAAGAAGAGAGGGAAAAGGAGGAGGAGGAGGAGGGGGGGGGACACAACGCAGAAAGGTGAGTCAAAACATTGCCCTCTAATTCCACAGCCGCCTCATTCATGACAAAAAAAAAGCACCTTGCAATTAATGTTATTTCTTTATTGTTATTTTTTCCGGTGCCACTATTTTGTCTTGCAGGAACTTCACAAAATGCAAAGGAGGTGGAGCGGGGAGGGAGGAGAGGGGGAGGGGGGGGGTGCAAATTGCGGTGCTGCACCTCTGCTGATTGATTTGTGCCCGGTAGGCGGATGTTGTCGGTAAACTTCGGGGGGCTGGAGGCCTTTCGCGTCACCCAACCCGGGTCAGAGAGCGCTCACAGGCACTCCTCAGCGTTTGTTTTGATGCACGCGGGGTGCCGGGGTTTGGGTGGGGTTCAAATTCACATCAGGACAAATTCACATCACGCCGGCTCATCTGGAGATGCTTCCTTTGTGATCGTCAGAGCCGTTTATCATAATGTTCCACCTTGGTGTGTACAGCTAAACCCAACCATTTAGCGCTCCAGGCAGGTGAAAACAAGCGCCACACTTCGTTGCAAGTACTCATCAGACCATTTTAGTCATTTTGACACATATAGCAACATTGAGGCCTGTGTAAATGTGCCAAAATAAAAGTGTGAGACAGCGTAAATGATAGCTGCTACCTGCACCGGTTTGGGAAATTGATATCCGCTCAAAACTGTCTCCTGAGCTTTTATATAGGACTTTTTCCATAACCTAGTGCTACTCTTTTCTGTCAGCGCTCTGTTTTCACCACTCTCTCTCTCTCTTTCTCTCTCTCTCTCTTATCTCTCGCCACCTGACTCATCCATCGCTCCGTCAGCTTCGCTTTCAAGTTCAGGTTCAAGCTCAAGTTCAGTCGGCTTTATTGGCGTGACACTTGGCGTGTATTGCCAAAGCACAATGGTAGATTTAAGAGACAAAGAACAAAATGAACAAAGGCAATTGAAATGATTGACAATGTATCCAATAACAGTCATTAATACTGTAATACTGTTAACTCAGTGCAAGTGTTCAGAGCGTTGTTATAGCACACGAGTTGTAATATAAGAAAGGCGTCCATCGGTTGATCAAAAGGGAAAATTAATGACTGAACAAATAAACAAATAAATTCAGTGCAGTAGCAGATGGTAAGCATCATGTTTGTCTTTTTTTTTCCTGTGCTTATTCTCATGTCGTTCATTTTGTCTATACTCTTTATCTCTCTCTGATCCTGATTTCACTTTGTTTGCTTTTTGCCTTTTGCAGTGAGCGTTCTGCTTCCCTCGCCTCCTTCCGGCCTATCTATCTCCTCATCTCTGCAACACTCCTCTTTGCCTTCCTCTTCCACCTCCCCTCCCTCCATCTCTTTCTCTCTCTCTCTCTCTCTCTCTCACTCTTAGCGCTGTCCATAAATTGTTCGGTATTTACAGTATGTGGCCAGACGCCAGGTTTCCATTAGGTGCTTCGTTCCCCGGAGACGGCGCCGGTGGCCTGGGATGTGTTACCTCAGGATGGAGGGAGGGACCGGAGGGGGATGGAGAGAGGTGAAAGAGAAGTTGAATAAAGAGAGAGAGAGAGGGAAAGACAAGAGTGTGATGCACAGAGGAAAGAGCGAACGATAAAGAGAGGGATATGTAGAAAGAAAAGGGTTGGAGTAGAGAGAAAGAGGGAACGTCGGAGGAAAAAGATCGGAGGGCAGGAGGTTGAGAGTGTTTGGGAGGAAAGCGTCTCCTCTCCTTATCTGCTTTATCTCCTCCGGTTGTACGCCGCCGACCTCTATCCCTCCCTACATCCCTCTATCCCTCCTTCACTTCCTCCCTCCCTCCCTCCCTCTGTCAAAAAGACAGCTGTTGGCCGACTCCCTCTGTTGTTTTACGCCCCGTCCAGCGTCTACCTGATTCAACACAAGCCCTCGGCTCCTCCGTCGCCTTCCAAATATGCTTTTATTTCACTTCTCCTCTCCCCCGAGCTGTCATTAATCTGGAAGAACTTCCCATTCCTCGCAATTTGCTTCAGTGGCCAGAAAGCTAAAAGGTCCCGTCTGTGGATTATGTGAGCAACACCAGACGTCTACGTGCAATCAGAATTTGTTTGGTCTGTTGCATTTATTGTTGGCGATGTGTTCATGCTTGAGGTAGCGCAGGCCGGGGTTGCATGATTTTGCATGATGCTAGGCACCAGATGAGGTTAAGTCAGTATATCAGGCGAATAAAAAAACTGAAGTTAAGGTCGTCTACCCCAAATATGATGGATGTGATGCAGTTGGTTTGACCCTAATTCTATCTAATGCGACCTTTTGATTGGATTCCAGATGTTTGCATCATTATTATTCCTCTTATTATCTTAGGGTTCTGTAGAGACTTTTATACTCTAACTAAAATCTCACCACCGTGCAGGACTTGAGCTCAGTGTAAACAGATTAACCTGCATTTCACACCTGCACTGTGAACCTGCAACGGTCCCGGGTCATGTCTGGCCTCACATTAGCAGGGGTGAACACTGTGATTTGTGCAGGCAGGATGATTGACAGGACATTAACTGCATTTCACGTGGCCAATCACCACCTCAGTGTAGCTTTAACCTATGTAGTGTGATGCATTACCAATAAATCACAGTATTCAGGACGGACTCTGACTTCTGTTAGTGTCGTAACGTGTGAAAGCAGTGTTAGTGCCACATCATGGTCTAAATGCTGTTTCAAGAGCTTCTCCTGCACAAAAAATCTGAGGGGAGCACTAAATTGTTTGGCTTTTTTTGAATGAAAATGGTCAAATTTTGTAGATATAGCATACTGGTATGAAATACTGGCAACTGGCACCGGTTAACAAATGATCGGTCAAACCCTAGAATACCAGTGTGCTATTAACCCTTTGGCGCATAGTGGTCACTACAGTGGACAGCTGTTTAAAAGTCATTTTCTCCTAAATGCAGTGGTTTCTATTGCATTTCAGCTGTTAGAATGCTCTCTGCCCCCTGCATCCTTAAAGAAGTATGGAGACTCACAAAAATGTTCATGTCCTAAGAAGAGTAAAAACACATAAGAAAAAAATCTTGACTCAGGCTTTCATAATTCATGCATCAAAGGGTTAAACCAAACCCTTCTGTTGTATCAGTGAGTTGTAGCATCCAGAGTATCTGAAGTATCGTAATCCATTGGTTTACAGGTGCTGGTTTCACTCAAATATGACACGGTGATAAAACAGTTTTAATAGACCGTGATAGGAGAGAATGTGTTTGTTAAAGAGCTGGTAAACCTGCCAGTTCATGCTTTGGCCTGCTTTGATTCTTAAGGTATCTCCATGCTTTGAATGATAATCAGCAAAAACTTCCATTGTTAGTGCAGTTTGATGATAAAGGTGCAGGTAACTTACATGCAGCTCTACAAAAACGTAATTGCACGTAGGGTGATGCAAGACTGCAGGAACTGTGATTAGTCTACCTGACCGCTTGGTATTTCATCATCATCATCATCATCATCATCATCGTCAGGATCAGCTTTGGCTGTTTTACACTGAGAGTAAAGACAACAAGAGACAACACGGGCTGAAGAGAGAACAGCTGTCATGTTAATTTCATTATCACTAAATTCATGGTAGAGATATCTCCATGCATCAGTTTGGACACTGGCAATGTGTCTGATGTTGGACTGCTTCTGTTTTTATCTGTGATTTTTTTAGCACGAAATTAAACTAAAACATGGCACAAGCGTTGGTTTAGTATTTCAGCATTTACAGTATGCACAGACTCACCTGCACAGAACGATAAATACTGCAGGAGGCACCCACATGTACCACCAACATGTACCACATATCACTGAGGCGAAGTCTTTGTCTTTGCATGTCATCTCCTTCCTCTTTCTTTTCACTGTGCCTCTCTATTAAAGCAGAAATGCCCCAAAAATACACGACAAATCCTGTAACATTGCTAACATAGCTTTGCGGACTTGGTTTGACTCAGAAGCTTAAATTTGAATTTGATGCTACTATGGTCATAGTTGGTTTTGCACAGCTTTATTGGCCACAGACCACATTAATGCCCCTTTTCCACCAAAAAGAACATGGTGCTAGTTCGGTGCTGGTGCTAGAGCCGGTGCTTAACTGGTGCCAACAAAGAACCGGTTTGCTTTTCCATCGGCCAAGAGCCAAGCGGAGCCGAGTCAGAGCCACGTCATTACGTCATCGTAAAACGTGATCACGTGGGTGTACGAGACGCTCGCTCGGAATCACAACAACAAACATGGACGACCCACCGTAGCGATGCAAATACTGCTTGTGTGTTTACAAGCCTACATTGTGGTCCAGAGGCGAAAAACGCAATTATTGCCGGCTACCCATCATATTCGTGGTTGGAACGAACGGTGAGTATGTTTAGCTTTACATTTATAGCGTTCGCTGCTCCCGTTTGAGTCTGTAAGCCCGCCCACCAATGATGCGGTGGGCCGCGTCATCGGTTCTTTCTCTGGCTCTCTTTAGCCCCTGCTTGCCGTTGGTGCTTGCTTGGAACCGATTTGGAACCAGTTTGGCCCGTGCTTGGGCGGTGGAAAACCAAAGAACTGGTGCTAAGTCAGGCACGGGCTCCGAACCAGCCCTGGAACCAGTTTGGTGGAAAAGGGGTATAAGTGTCAGAGAATCTCATAATTGATTTTCAGTCGTACTTCAGCGAAACAGCATGTCTCTCTACGTCTCAAACTTTTCCCTCTGGCCTTTTTCCTCTGACCTTTCGTTCCCTGTGTTCAGGTCCGCTGGTCCGACGTGGGCGGCATGGAGGAGGTGAAGCTGAAACTGAAGCAGGCCGTGGAGTGGCCCCTGAGGCACCCCGAGGCCTTCACCCGCATGGGCATCCAGCCGCCGAAAGGAGTCCTGCTCTACGGGCCGCCCGGCTGCTCCAAGACCATGATAGCCAAGGCCCTGGCTAACGAAAGTGGGCTCAACTTCCTGGCAGTCAAAGTGAGTTGTTGTCATCGAGTGAATTAAATTTACTCGGCACGGCACCTCTGTTCACCCCGTCTTCTGCAAGATGAAAAACGAAGCATATTTAGATTTGTTTTTATTTATGCACAGTGGGTAAATTCAAATCAGAGGGGCTGCTTGGCAAGGAGCCTGTTGTTTCCCCAACTTTAATATAAAAATATGCACAATAATAGAAAAATGCACAGCAGGTGCATCTCATATAACTTCTTCTGGTTGGTTGCTCTGCCAAAGACTACAAGCTTTCAGATGACTTCATGAAAACACAGGGATGGCCGCACACCAAAAGACTTATTCACAAAATTATGACAAGGCTTGACCTCAGGTTTGCCACAGTTTTGTTTATGGACAGCATGTTGGAAATATGTTTTTTTTTTTTTTAAGTGCTGCATTTTTTTTTCATGCACTCATTTTTTTTTGTAAAATTGCTAGTTTGTGTTAACTGGGGTTTGTTTTAACATGCACTCACTTCACAGGTCACCACATATAATTGGTGATTGCTTAATTTCAAAGTGGAAGTCATTAGCTATAATGCACGTTTTTCAGTTGATCATATAAAGGATAATAGAAATAAAATTAATTTCCTTTACAAGTTCACATAGCAGGCAGATTCTGTCTTCCTCTGGTTTACCACTGAGCCTTTTTGTCTCTATAGCTAGAAGCAGGGAACCAGAAATATAGTGTATTATGCATATTACACACACAATCTAGACATTTGCTGTATCATTTGCCGTGTGTGTGTGTGTCTCTAATAGATATTTCCTGATGACCTGGAGGTGGTCCGGCTCTCTCCAGCTTCCTTTGCATGGCTCCTTGTCTGACCTTTGACCCTGTGTTTGTTCTTTCTCATTCATCACCCCATCCTCTCTGCCTGCCCCCCCCCTCCCCCTGCTGTCGCCAGTGCCTCCGCCTGTCCAGGCCTGGCTGACAGAGATTGATTGATCAGCCTGTTGAATTGTTGATCGGTGAATATTATGAAAGCATGTTGCTATGCGCGCCTGCAAGGTGCGACAGAAGCGCTCGGCCAACTTTTCGAAGCCAGCGGCAAATACTGGTGTGATTTGCAGGCTTGTTTTTTTTCTCTCTCTTTCTTTTTTTTTTTCGTGTTACGTCAGGATGATGTAACTTGTAAATGCTTGTAAACATTTTTTTTTCTTTAACTTGCAATTACATGCACAGTTGAGGCTTATCCAGACCAACTTGCAATGTGTGCAGTAAAAGCAGAACCTTATGTGATATTGCCACTTTTATAAGCAACCAAATGGAACATGGAAAGTGCAGTTTGACAGATACTGTCTAATTCAAAGGGATTTATTTCAGTTCAGTGTAATTCAGTTCAGGACAGTTCAGATGATGCATTTTAAGGTGCAAACTATAATTGAAAGAAGGCACATGAGACATACTGTATATAACATTTGTATTTTTATATTTGTGCCTTGAAAACACAATTCTACATTCATGCATTTGTATATTTGTGCTATTAAAAAGCACAAAGGGCAGGTATAAGTGTGCTTCTTATAGCTGAAATTATAATATTTTATACTCGCCCAGTGTTGGAGATGTCAGGAATCTCTTACAAATGTTTTTATCTCTTGTACAAAAGTGTTAAAAGTCTATTTCAATCTTGTGCAGTGCTTTTCAAGTCATCAAGGAGAGAAGCAGAACTGTATCTGTTTAAGGAAAGAATGAATGAAAAAAAAAAAAAAAAAAAAGTCACATCCGCTCCCTCATGCTGAAAGCCTGTTCTCCAGCATCTGCAATAACAGTATCAGGTTTTTCCAGTGCAGCGGTTGCTTTGACATAGATACGTTATCCAGATTTAAATGTGGACACTTTAGGGCTCAGCCTGTTTCCTCTGTGTGAAAAAGCCCTATTATCATCTTGTCAATTTCAGTTTCCTCCCACCTCAGCCACGCAAACACACACACACACACACACACACAACCACACACACACACACAACCACACCATGCATCCATGCATGTGCACACTTACCCACACACACACATGCACTTGCACGGTCAAGCCTGTGTCTTTACAGTGTGAATGGTTTTAAAAGGCACCGTGTCTGTGGCTCTGCCAGAGAGAGAGGAACTCGGGATTAATGAGTCAACCTCCGCACTTTACTGCAGGAGACAAAAGGGCTGGGAGTGAAGTGTCGTCTCCTCCGTCAGCCCAGAGGTGTTGAAAGGGTGGATTGCAGGGGGAGGAAGTGCCTTCTGAGCACCGCCTGCAGGTTTATCTGCTGCTCAGGGAGGGAGAGAGGAGGGAGGGAGGGAGGATAGGAGTGAAGGAGACAAAGAAACATTAAAAACTCAGAAAGACAATGTTGTCCCGTTCTCATGCCTCCGTTTGGTGTGGCTGCACACACTCGATGGGTTCGTGACACGCCACACACTTGTGGGTAGTTGTTCCCGACCAAATGTCATAGATTCAAGTTAACAGCGCCAACACGTAACGCCACCAAAGAGGAAGCAGTGGAGGGTCAAAACACACCCGTTAAAATGTTTGTAACACTCTCCAGATTGAAAGGCTCCGTAGATTTCCCCCTTGAAGTCCCACATGGCCTCTAATTCCTGTAAAACTCTTAAACAGTGACATCATCCTGCACTCGATGGATAAATATCCTCTCTCATGCACCTCAAACCACTTCAAATAAAATTGTGTTTCTCTCCCAAACTGTTGTCCTGTTGGTTCTGCACTTGGGAATGGTCGTTCCGGGCACCATGTCCTGCCTAAACATCCTGTTTCAACAGGAAGTACGTCAAATCAGTAAAATAAGTCCATTTCATTGGGTGTTTTTCGTCCAGTTCAGCATCCCTCAGGCTCTTGTTCTTTACTGGATTCTTACCGTCTGATCATGGAAATAAAAAATAAATAAATAAATAAATAAATAAAAGTCAAGGGAATAAAAAGGTTATGTTCATATCAGCCATGGAAATTCAATATTTTAGTCATGGGAATTCAATTTTGTATTTCAAATAGAGCGGCAACTCTGAAAGTGGCCAGTTAGGATAATATATTAATAAAATGACCATCTGTTGTCTGCAGTCTGAATTCAGTTTCACTTAAAATTGACTTGGCTTAACCTTAATTTAGATAGATAGACAGATAGATAGATAGATAGATACTTTATTCATCCCGAAGGAAATTCACAGTTTTCAGCAGTATCCACAGAGTACAAGATTAAGTAAATCAAAAATAAAGAATAAGTAAATCAAAAATAAAGAATAAAAGATGACCCTCGAGATCTAAAGATCTAAGTACCCAATGTGCAAAAAAAAACAATGTGCAAAAAACCAATAAAACCAGTGTGCATCGATGTATACAATGTGCATAGATGTGGGCAATGTGCAAATTTACAGTATAAACAGATGATAAATAAATAAATAGCACCCAGATGATAAATAGATGATAAAAAACCAATAAAACCAGTGTGCATCGATGTATACAATGTGCAAATTCACAGTATAAATTTAAATTGTATTGGCTTAAGCTGTATTGGTTTGGGTGTTGGAAGAAATCTGTGCAGGGCAGCTCGGCCCATGAGGGGGGAGGTGGCAGCAGTAATATTAAAAGTAATAGTAGTAGTAGTAGCAAATGTTGACGTAATTACACAAGTTGTGGTAACAGCGATTATAGTAGCAGCAGTCGTAGCAGTGCTATCGAGTGCTATAAACATCACAACATTCGAACTCAGTAGTTAATGAACACAATAAACATTTCAAGATGTCATCATGTCACGTTATCGATCCAGCATTTCCACTCAGTGTCTCTCAAATTCACTTTTTCAGGGGCCGGAACTGTTGAGCAAGTACGTCGGAGAGTCGGAAAGAGCCGTGAGAGAAGTAAGTCCTCCCAGTAAAGATAATATTCATATTGAATGGTGTAGTTGTGCTCAGGTGAGGAAGCAGGAACAGGACTGAAACCCCAACAGTGTTAGATTTGGTGTTTTTTTTTTTTTATTTGTCCATTAGGGGTTGGGTGAAAGATCCTAAAAATAAGCGTAGCACGGGCCACTTCCTTGACTGAGGGGGTTTTGTGGTTCCTCTATAAATTGCTGTTTGGTTACTTATGACATTAATGAGTGTTGTACTTCCTGTGTGTGTTTGTGTGCAGCACCGGTTTTAATTAATCGGCTATTAAAGATCTGCTCTGTTTCTGCTCTGTCTTGGCCCGCTCTGCTTTTCCGGCATCGCTCTCATGCTGCTCGCAGGTGTTTAGAAAGGCGAGGGCCGTGGCTCCCTCCATAGTCTTCTTCGACGAGATCGACGCCCTCGCCGGGGAAAGAGGAAGGTAGGTTATTTCACTTAACGCCCGCCCCTGAGCGAGCTCTTCAGGAGAAAAGAAAAGAAAAGAAAAGAGACCGCAAACCCGTGTGCATGACTCAGTCACCGCCTATGAGTGGAAATGCGCATTTCCTCCCCCGAACGTTCCTTTGGCTCCTTGTTCACTACTTCTTCTGTCTTCGGTTTTACTGTCCAGCGCTGTTTTCAACGCCGCCGTCATTCATTGTCAAGTCATGACAAACGTACAGTCTACTGGAATGAATTGAATCAGGCCCGCGGCCCGCCTCAGTTTACCGGCAGTAGCCTGGTGTCACACAAAGACCCGCTTATGAATGGATGGCGCTAACATCCCAAAAAGTCTGCATGACTGCACTATCAAAGGCGGCGACTCAGTTCCCATGGTGTCCACTTAGACTTTGGGGCTTTTCGTTAACGGCGCACACAGAATACAGTCTTGTCCGGAGGCGCTTCAATGGGATGGCACTGGGAACATCTGTGGCTTAAGGGAAAAGGGGAGAAGGGAGAGGAGGGGGGGGGGGGGGGGGGGGGGGGGGCAGACAGAGGACACAGACTGGAGGCACACAAACGCCTCATTGTGCCCTTCCACGGCAGATGGGGAAGGACAAATATGTGGCGTGCTTCCTGGTAAACCCGTCGATGAAACTCAATGTTGTAGGAAGGAACACGCAAAAGGATATCTGGGTATCCTCGTAAATATTTTGACATTGACCCTCGTTCCGGAGCCTCGGATTCATTCCAGGACCGAAACATACCGCGTTACCTTCCTCTGTTTAATCATCGAATTATGATTTGTGGAACAATGTGTGTATCGCAGATGCAACGTTCTGTGGAAAAGATGAGATTACACACACACACACACACACACACACAAACTCATTTTTATGTGCAGTCTCATCTTTCCTGCTTAGAGTCGGACCAGCATTCAGTTGACTTTAACAGTGCAGATGTCCATAAAAAAAAAAAAAAAAAAAAAAAATCCAACCCGATGTTTGGAAGCTTTTTGAAACCTTTTGTTGCCTGAAAATGAATCCCAGTAACCAAAATATGTTACGTTACCAAAAGGTGACACCCAGGCCTCCTTCCACTGTCTTGTCTTTGTCCTTCACGGCAGATGGGATGTTTTCGCCTGGGCGGGGCTTTAAATAGCTGATCTTTGTTTTGCAACCCTCAACCATCTGTATTATTTGCCGTTATTGAGTTGGATCAGCCATTCAGTCCAGTGGACACTTGTTGACAAGTGTCTCTCAGGGCCATGAGTGTATTCATCTCCTAATTGAATCCAGTATGAAAAAGCCTTAGCAAATGTCTTATGCACTATTGATTTATTTCAGGCTCATACGATATTACTCTACATTTCATGTTGTGTGAATAGGATTGCAAAATTCTGGGAATTTTCAAAGTTGGAAACTTTCCGTGGGAATTAACAGGAATTTACAGGAATAATCTGGAAATTTGCAAAATTGCATGTTAGCCTATAAGCGGGAACTTAATTTAGTTGAAGAAAAACCATCTTGCAGCATAATCCTGGTTAAAACAAACAGATTTAATGCAAATTCAGTTGAGTTTCTGCCCCGCACTGCGTTCCTCAAAGCCATGCACAGATCATTTCCAGAGTCCTGCACATGGCAGCAGGACGACTGAGGCCACACGACTCGGCCTCCATTTTAGTCCACAGACGACATCCAGTCAAGAAGGTTTTGATGATATGACTGGGGTAAATATATTTGACCTATGGTATTTAGGTTAAACTGGGAAAAAATAAGTCAAAATGTGTTTATGCAGTAGCTGTTTAAGAGGCTATCTATCATGGTGCCAGCCAGCTCAACTGTGATGCTGGTTCTTCTGCCTTCTGCTCGCCAGTTTTCATACAAATACAGTTTTCATACAAGAATGTAGGTTATAGTTTGATTTAGCTGCTGACTGAGGAGTGTTCATCTATTCATTGAGCCAATTTCTATTCATTTATCCACCATCAGTCTTGAAGGACTGAGAAAAAAAATCTACTCAAAATAAGTCAAAGTCAAAAATGTCACTAGTTTGCACGCATGTCTGCTTATGACGAAACAAAATTTCCAAAATTCCCCAGCTGAACTTCCCATGGAAGGTTTCCGGAATGCTTCCGGAAATTTACCAGAAATTTTCCGCCCCTTTGCAACCCTGTGTGTGAACTGGATCAGTCAGATGAAGTCATATTGGTGGGTACCAGCATTTCTGCACAGTCACAGTTTACATGAGGACTGTGCATGCAGTAGGTCGACGCAAGAAGAGCTGCGATTGGTCCGTTTGGCTGCTCTGTACGTCTCCCATCATGCATTTGTTCATTTTCACTCATCGCAAAAACAACATTGAGCCAATTGGAGAGACATGAGCTGCAAATTTTGATTGCTAATATGCTAATATGGACAACACCTCATCTTCAGATGATTAAGAATTCCAGATAATCGCTAAATTCATGGCGAGAAATTTCTGAAAATCTCAGTTTGGACACCAGAAAATACGTCTGACAGTTTCAGAGAATGAAACGACGGTTGCTTTAGTGCAGAATTACTAAAAACTCCGCTCTGCCATCTAGAGCTGGGAGTCTTTGGCCACCTCAAGATCCGATTCGATTACGATTATGAGGGCAGCGATGCGATTATAAAGCGATTATCGATGCATATTTTTATGATTGCCATTGAATCATTTTTTGCATCATTTTTCAGACATTTTTTTTTTTTCTGTGCAGCAAATAAAACAAGATGTATTTGTAGTGAACTATGATTAAAAAGAATGCTAAATAGATTAATTTACTGTTATTTACTGTGATTTCGTGTTGCCAAAATATTTCGGTGTTCTGTGACACTCACTTACACACTGTTTGGCTCTTATCCAGCTCTTTTGTCCCTTCCTCTTCATAAAATCCGAAAGGTTTCCAAACACTCGCTTTTAATGCAGAGGTTGCCGGTGTGATGTTTCTTTCAGCTCGTTCAGCCATCTTCCCGGCTGGTCGCTGCTTTCCCACACTTAGGTTCCGCGATTTTTTTTTTTTTTTTTTTCGCGATGTAACTGCCCGGCTAGACGCTGCTCATATGCTTCAATTCTGCATTTTTTTAATCATTTCATAAGCATCGATTATTGAAATTAACACATCGATGCCGGCTCGCCCCACGTCCGCATCGCGATGCATCTAAAAATCGATTTTTTTCTCCCACCTCGACTGCCGTCTGAGCGTTTCAGTGGACGGTGCACCAGCTCTCCAGTGCAGAACTATAAATGCTTTCCCTGCAGCACAGCCACGGTGCAGTTTGATGCAGAAGCCTTAAGACGACAGCTTCTAGTCACCCCTACACACACACACACTCCTCACACCTTTCTTTCACAGTGTGATGGATCTCGAATGTCAGATGTGTTGCGATCCGGGCCGACGCCGAGCCGCCGAGCCCCAGCCCAGTGACGCGGCGTGGCGGGCGAGCTCGCCGGCGCACTGCGACGGACGCGAGGCTGGACCCGAGCCCCGAGGGCCGCCTGCCATCGCAAAAATGCACTTAACGGCGATCCATAAAGGTTATTTATTGGCCTTCGCTTCCTGCCATGTTTAATCAATGAAGTGGCTCACGCACGCCGGCAGGAATTCAAAACTGTTGACACAACCTGGGCCTCAGACAGCCTCTGCCATATGTGTGTGTGTTTTTTTTTTTTTCCCTCTCGAGTCAGGAGACGAGAAGCACCTGTAAATCTGTCAGCCGACCTGCCACAAGTCCAAACCCGGAGGAATGAAGGAAAGGACAGAGAAAGAAAGACAAGGAGTGATCCGAACAAATGAACAGATAGGGGATGGAGGAGAGACAGGCGGAGGAGCGAAAAGAGACGGCGAGGTTTGGACGGAGACTGAGGTGGACAATCAGAGAGAGGAACAGGAGCCAGGGGGATGATTGGAAACAGGCGGAGTGATGGATCGCGAGGCAGAAACACTGAAATGTGGACGCGTTCACGTTGTGAAAGACCGGGATGGGCTCCATTCCCTTTTTTTTTTTTTTTTTTTTTTTTTTTTTTTTTTTTGCTTCATTCAGTTCCGAATATTAATTTCAGTGTTATTTCCACTTTAACAGCGCAGCCTCACTTCTCCAAAAAAATATTTTCAATAACAGGTTTTTTTTTTTTTTTTTTTGGCCGAGGGAAAAGTGTTGTCTCTTCCCAGAAATTTGAAATTGAATTGAAATTGAAGCGGCTGCAGCTCTAATAGGCGAGCCTGAAAAGAAAAGGGGGAAATGATCAGGAGAGAAAAGGGAGAATCGTTGAGCCTGAAAAGGACGGTGAATGAAAGAGAGAGAGAGAGAGAGAGAGAGAGAGTAACATTTTGATGAAAGGCAGAAACCCTCTCGAATGCTTATTCCCTCCCATTAGTCCCATTACTTCTTTCTTTTTCTTTCTTTCCCTCTCTTTCTTCTCTCCCTACCCAGTTTTTCCCTCTTTCTCTCTCCCTCTCTTTCTCTTTCTCTCTCTCTCTCTCTCTCTCCCTCTCTCGCTCCCCCCTCTCTCCATATCTCAGTGACAGAGCTCCTTTGTGTGCCTCTGCGGCCTTGTCTCTGCTAATGACGTCTGGCACTTCCGCTGCCCCTGTCAACAGAGTGTGTGTGTGTGTGTGTGTGCGTGTGTGTGTGTGTTTGAGAGGATGGCTGTCTGCACTGGGCTATGGAAAATAACCACCTTGTAATGCAGTGTCTAACACAGAGATGGATTTCTTGAGTCAAAGCACGATGATCATGGGATTTCTTCTCTCTCTCTCTCTCTCTCTCTCTCTCTCTCTCTCTCTCTCTTTCTCTCAACCGTGAAGCCGAGTGGAAGACGGCGCTGCAAAATGACCTGCTTCAATTTGTTTGCATTTGTTTTTCTTGCGCTTTCGTCATGCAAAACGTCTCTAAGATATCGCTGATTATGAAAAAAAAAACTTTAGTGTCAAGGCGGTGATGCATCTCACCGCTGAATTTATGGATTTGCAGCCAAAGCAGAATTATGATAATGGAAGAATGTGCAAAAAGAGTGTCAGGGGCAGAGATTAATCACAAGCCACGAGTGAATACTGAAGAATTGGAGAGTCGTCGTTCTGATCTGCCAAATAAAGCACTAACATGCTCGCGCTGCTGAGGGATGGGGTGACGGTTTGTGAGGTATCGAGAGGGAAATCCTGAGGGGGGGAGTTGCGTCTCTTTGGGTGGTTTTTGCTTCTGCTTTATCGTGGAATTTGGGCGACAACTGGAAAGTGTCTCCGGAGGCGGGAAGTGATGAAAAGTTCATTTACTCGAGTGTGGTTCGGGTCCATTTTTCAGCTACCTGTGGAGAGTTTTCATTTGCGGAGACGTCCTTTTTTTTTTTTTTTTTTTTACTGCACAAGTACATTAATCCGACAGCTGTAGTTGCTACTGTAGTTACTTTTCCATGCGAAACATCAGATGTGATGCATTGTTAGTGCGGCCTCGCCAGCAGTGCATGGAACAGCCATCATTAGTTCTACTCAGGGAAAGGATTCGGGCGGTTTTTCCACCGCCGCCGGCCTCCGTGAAGCCGCGAAGCCGCCGCGGGCTCCTATCATCCGTTTGCGCGTCCGTCCATCCATCCATCCCTCGCTCGCTTTTCCAACTATCACTCACTCCCTCGCTCGCTCGCTCATCCATTACTTGCTCATCTCCTCTGTTTCCATCCGCCCTTCCTCTAGCCCTCTGCTGTCTTTTCGCTGGAACTTTTTCCACTTTCTCCTCCGTTCGTTCCTTGTACGTTTATGTATCTCCGTCCTGCCACCCTTCTTATTTTTTTTTTTTTTTTTTTTTTTTTTTTTTGCACAATAAAAGCAAAACATCAGAACAAGAATGAAATAACAATAGATTGTGCAGGTGAGATACGGAAAACCCCGAGGGGCTTATAAGAGAATCCCACCTCAAAATTTGATAAAAAAAGAAAAAATGTCAGCAAAGCAACAAAAAAGAGCAAAAATACATCTGTCGCCTCTGTCCCTTCCTCTCTCTCATCCATCCATCCATCTATCCATCCATCATCTCACCGTCTCCATGCCTCCCTTTCCCTCATTATCCACCTCTCTATCCGTCCACTCGTCAAGCTCATCTCTCTCTTTCCTCCTCCGTCCACCCCGTCACTCATCCGTCTGTGTTTTCGTCCGTCCCGGCAGCTCCTCGGGCTCCGGCGGCGTCGGCGACCGGGTGCTGGCTCAGCTCCTGACAGAGATGGACGGCATCGAGCAGCTCCGAGACGTCACCGTGCTCGCCGCCACCAACCGGCCCGACATGATCGACAAGGTAAACGCACGCCGTCCCTCTCTCTCTCTCTCTCTCTTGTCCTCCCTCTGTCCCTCTGAGCTGTTGTCTCTCTCCTCCTCTTGTGTGCGTGATGGATAAGGTCAAAGGTCGCCTCCTCTCGCCTGTTTCCTCTCTGGATGGGTGCACACCTGCCACAGAGAGTCAGTCGAAACCGAATCGCAGGTTCACATTAGCATCTCAGTTCTGTGTCTGCACTCACTCACACATATTTATTTTATTGACAATGCCTGCAGATGTGAACGAGTAAGAGAACTGACTTCTGCATTTTCAGTGTCGTCATGACATATGCACTCGGCAATAATCACTCTTTGCATTTCTAATTTTCTTATTTGGTATTTATAACTGTTATCTTTGTGTAGCATTGCTTATCTGGTCTTTCAAACCCAGAAACCTTGAATCTTTTTTGCATTTTTTTCAGATTAAATGCAATTTTTTCCCCCCTGCAATTTATTTTTGATGTTGTTATCCACCCAGAACCCTAAAATCGACCAAGGTGAACATTACCCACTTTTGTTTTGAAGCATCCTCCTCCTCCTCCTTCTCCATCGTTGGAGAAGTTTATCCAAACTTGCTTGTTTTTAGGTTTGTTTGAGGTCTGTTCGATATGAATTTGGGTGGAAACAAATAACTTGTTTCTTATGTTGCATGGACTTCTGTAACATACAGGTTCCCATCAATGCTCAGGTTTGCAAAGGTCTGTTTTAATGAAAAAACTGTAATGAAAAAGGAGCAAAATCACTTCTGATTCAGGCCAGTTAAAACATACAACAGGTGAGACGAAGTGCCCTCTTTATTTCTTTTCTTTCTCTTTTCGCCCTATACTCCACAACAGGGTGAGAAAAAGAAGTTCCTGCTCTCCGTCTTTCTGTTCTCCTGGCTGAACCCCCCTCCCTCTCTTCTCTTTCTTTTTCTACCCTTTTATCTCATTCTCTTTCCTCCTCCCATCCACGAAAAAGCTTTCTTTAGTCCCTTATCCGCCCATCTCTGTCCTAATGAAATTTCCTGAGCGCTGATCAAAGCCGGAGCCTGGGCCTTGTCAGAAAGGACACAGGAAAGGAGAACGTCCTGCCGCTCCTTAAGCTCCGACTCGGGCAGGCGTCTGCTCTGTCTTTCTTCCACTTTCCGTCTTTGTCCCTCCTCCTCACCTTGTTTTAATCATCCCTTCATATCTGCCGCTTCCTTAAGGAAGAACCTCATTCCAAAACATGATAGCCACCTTTTTGTTAAGGGTCATGACACTTAACTGCAATGACTGCTGACATTAAAATAACACTGGTTATCGATCATTTGAAAAAAAAAAAAATCTATATCAAATGTTAACATGTTTTAGAATGGACTTTTGATGAGTTCATGGTTCTTGTCTAAAAAAACAATGATATTGATATCTTCCTTATCTAGCCTTCCCCCTAAAAACTTATCCTCTGACTTTCCCAAACTGTTCTGCAAAGATATTTCTGGATACATTTTTTTTTTTTTTTTTTTTTTTTTAATTTTTACCATCAAGCTTCCCATGTGGAACTACGAAAGGAGCATCAAGAGTTCATGCATCTGCAGCAGTTTAATGTAAACTGGTGCTGGGGAATTGATCCATGGCTGCGGAATGACAACCACTTCCTCCACCTCTGCAACTGGTTGCTGTCTCATTTCAAACTCCATTAGTGGTACAGATGGGCCTGGGGGGCTGCCGCCTCTGTGTGTGTCTGTGTGTGTGTGAGAGAGAGATGCATAAAGAGAGAGAGAGAGAGAGAGAGGGACTCTGTTAACAGTAGGTAGGGGGTCAAGCCCCTGGCTGGACAGATGGGAAACCCCAGGCGCCCTTCCACAGCCCGGCCCCACTCTCAGGAAGTGGTCTCCTGGGCAGCTGAGAAATCAGATTACCTCTGCTTGCCTGCACCCCCCACTGTGTGTGTGTGTGTGTGTTTGTGTGTGTTTGTGTGTGTGTTTACCAAGTCTCAAGGCATTTGAATGAGACATGTATGAGCCACATCGGGAGAGGAAGCCGCCAAATGGAGGGGACATTTCCAGGGGCCTTCCCCTTCACACAGATACCACACTCTGAGATTGGCACCCCACTTAAAAACCCCCAACCCCCCCCACTGGTTTTGAGCAGCCCACCCGCCCACCATGCCACCCCTTCACCACCACACCGCCCCCGCCCCGAACTGACAGCTCACACCGGAGATGGGCGGGCATTTCCATACCAATGGCAGGATATGATGAGACAAATGAAGATTAATGGGAGGTTTTGGTGTCAATGAAGTCATTGTGGGCTATTGGCGGGGCAGAGGAGGCTCCCGGGGGCCGCTGCTGTTTGAGGAGCAGGGTGGGAGGTATGGAAAAAGGAGGAAAGGGGAGAAAGTGGTGTGTAGGCCTGCTGTCCATCCCTCAGCTGCTGCTACATCCCGCTTGAGAGTTAAACACCAAACGATGCCATCGCTGTCAGGTGTATCTCGATTCGTCTCGGTCATCCACGTAGGAAGACGTCCAGGAGAAAATTCAATCTGGTCGCTGGATTTCACTCTTTGGGTTTTTTTTTTTGCGTCTAATCAGCTGACGAGAGCCGAATCTAATCAGTCAAGGTTATCAGGCTGTTTGGATGAGCGGCCAAACGTCCTCAGCCCAGAGGCAGATTGAATTTTCTCTTGGAGATCGCTGCGCGGTGAAAACCTCCTCCTATCTTCAAAATGTCATTTTTTTTTCTCAGGAAATAAGAAAAACAGGCTCATTTTAAGCTCAACCAGCGAGGTTTGACTCAGTTTCAAAAGCCCCAGGGTTGTCGACTTTTTTTTTTTTTTTTCCTCCACCCATATAGGAGCAACTGAAGTTAAAGCAATATTTCACTTAGTTTTAAATAGATGGGTTATTGGCACTTTACCGCCATGTCAAACATAATCAGAGTTACTCTCTGAGATCACAAGTGGCTCTGACGAGTTGCGTTTTTTTTTAATGTCCCATTCAACTGAATGAAGCCAATGAAAACAGCCTCAAGAGTTACTTTAACATGTTTACGAACCTACTCCACTACATACCCTGCCATTTAGACATCAAATTACTTTTTAGGAATCTGTGTATTTCATCTGCACTGCAAAAACGCAAAATCTTACCAAGATTATTTGTCTTATTTCAAGTCAAAAATGTCTTATTTCTAGTCAAAATATCTCATTACACTTAAAATAAGACATGCTCACCTCAGAAGTAACTTGTTTTTAGACAATTGTCTCTTGTTTCAAGTGAAAATTTGCTTGAAACAAGTGAAAATTTGCTTGTTTCATTGGCAAAATTTGTCAGTGGAAAAAGTGAAAATTCACTAGAAACAAGAAACAAATTTTGCCAATGAAACAAGCAAATTTTCACTTGAAACAAGAGACAATTGTCTAAAAACAAGTTACTTCTGAGGTGATCATTATTTCATCATTATTTTAAGTGTAATGAGATATTTTGACTAGTAATAAGACATTTTTGACTTGAAATAAGACAAATAATCTTGGTAAGATTTTGAGTTTTTGCAGTGTGAATGGCATCCCTGCCCTGTAGTCCACAGTCCAACAACTTTTTCGGTTTGCTGCAAAAATGTGAACCCCAAATTCATTTAAAAATCCTAAAACTTTACACTAAACACCTTTCCCATACACACTAGTGGGTCGCTGCAGTCGTTCCAGGGCAGTTGAAGTGCAGCCTGATGCAACTCGCTCACTGAGATAATCTGTTCTTAATCTGCACACACGATGTCCCGCGACTTCCTCTCGCCTTTGTACCGCACCGGTGACAAACACAGCACTGATAGCAATCGTATCGCGTCTGATGATGCGGCTGAATTGCGTGATGACACAATGCCACCGGGATGATTTTGTTCTTTGGCACGCACAGACACACACAGCCTCCTGTCACCCTTGGCGTTGCGCAACGACAAACACACAACACGTGTGGGTCTGTTACGAAAAAAATGTGTAAGGAGGTGTACAACCTGTAATCTGTACACACACACACACACACACACACACACACACACAATGTCCTCCACAGCTTCTATAACACTACATTTGTTTTGCAGCAGTGACAAATTCATTCATTTATTCAAAAAACTTAATTTACTTTTGAGAATCATTTGCGTTCTCACTGAGATTCAGTTAAAACCAGCTTTACTAAAATGACCTAAATACATAAATATATTTAAGTTTATAACTGTAATGTGGCTCGTGCAGATGGTGCGGGGACAAATGGAACCGGCACAGTCTGTTCCTCTGTATCATGATGTGTCACTGAACACACACACACACACACACACACAAACACTCTCTCACACACACACGTCCCAGAAGAAACTTCCTGCACTTCCTCTTTTCTTTGTATTGTGTCAATCAGCCGAGCCCACCTCTGACCCGGCGTGACCGGCCGGCGGTGATTGATTAGTGCCACCAGGAATATTTAGCCAGCTTGTTTAGGAGGAAGAGACCCGCGAACCCCCTGTCACTCTGTTTGTAGAGCTGTCACACACACACACATACACACACACTTCCTAACAAAATGTCCTTTTTGCAGTTTGAGGCCTGTACCCGACTCCGAATTTCCTCAGTCAGATCAGGTTTGGATGTTCATTGTGACAATTTGACTATTTTATTTTATTTTACTTAAATTCATAGACTTTCTGGTAATTAGAAAATGCACAAATTGACACAAATTTCAGTTTTAGTCATTATTCAAGCAGTCATAATCCATCATAATCAAATGCAACAGAGGCATTCGAACATGTGTTTTAGCATTAAAATCTATAAAAAACTATTGATGGCTGCATAAAGATTTCAACCGGCAGCCAATCTGAACCGCCGACACAGAATGCCAGAGCAACGATACAGCAACGAGGCATTTTTTACTTTAATGAACCTCTCATAACTTACTTAATCTATACATAATAACATTAAAAAAAAAAAATTATCAAGCAAATCAAATGAGAGCTTCTCAGCCAGTTTCTGAGATCGATGCCTGTCAGGGAACAGCCTTGTCTTAAACCCCATTTTGACTTTTTTTATTTTTTATTATTTATTATTTTTTTGTTCCTACCCCAGTTTTGTTGTTGTTGCTGCAAATCCATAGGCAGCTCAGTCCTGGGGAAAGATAGTGTTGGTTTGTTGTTCCACTGAATAGCCTATTTGTTTACCCTAATATGTGCCGGGCTTCATCCCTGCTATCAGGAGGCGGAGAGCTTACAGTGGAGAAGATTACTAGCAGATGGGTCTTTGTTTGGGACCAGAAGTTACCAACCGGGCTCTTATCAGATCAAGGGCCGAAAACAGATGTTAGGCCATAGAATTAGACTCGATAGAAGGGAAACATTCGCACCAGGCCCTCTTCCAGTAAAGTTAAAGAGGCAGCATTTCAGATTCAGGCCATTTCACCACCTATAAACCACATAACACACATAAAAACACACACATAACAGTATAACGTGAAAAACTGTGTTGCCCCCCTTTCCAGACATACTGACACATTTTCTCTGTAGCTGTAGCATGTCAAGGTTTATGCATATATATTAAAAATATACATTAAAAATCACTGCATTACAAAGAAAGTGGCTGTTTTTTCTTTATTACAATGCCTGTTCTCTGTCTCTTCCCACAAATGTCTGTGTGGTGGTTATGTTGTAAAACGGGTTATAAAATGTTGTAAAATGCCACACACAGCGTCGCATGTCTCTCGGCCTTTTGTTTTGTCACTTTTTCCTCATGGCAGCGTGTCGCTCGGTTACCACTGGTTAATATTTCGCAAACATCCTGTGATCGGAATGACCTGAATGAGAATGCCATCTCTGTCCATTCATACGGGTCTCTCTCTCTCTCTCTCTCTCTCTCTCTCTCTCTCCCTCGCCCCTGTTCACTTCACGGACTCCTCCCTCTGAAAATCAGCCCCGTTTCACTGTAGTGTGACTTCTGAACAGGAGATGGTGCCAAACCTGACATAGGTCTCACAGTCAGACAATATAAAAGCATATTAAAATGTGTAGAAAAATATGCACCAAAAGTTGTTCATTGTCCTTGTTGCTGCAAACAGCAGGAAACATAAAACACCAAATAAAATGTTCACCACACACATGACAAAGCTGACTTATGCACCAAGGAATTTTATCTGACGTATAATTTTATACATCATGGGAGTGCAAGACTTGGCACGGCACACACACCAGACAGTGACTTGCTCTTTTATTACATTTACCAGTGATTATGTTCTAGCGGCTGTGTGTTTGATGTTATGCCCTCAAATATAGTCCTTACCTTCCAGTGATGCAATGTAAAGACAGGCACTCTGAGACATCCCATGACCCTTTATGCTCTTGTGTCCTAATGCGTACTTCCACCACCGCAAACCGGGCTTGTAATTGTGCAATACGTGACTATTTCACAGTGACTGCATGTCACTATTTGTAATTGTAGGTATGCCCTGTCTTGACAGAGTCAATGGTCCTTTTCATAAGTTTTAATCTAAGGCCCAGCGATTGTGGCTACCCAAAGAACACGGTTTATATCTCCTAACTGGACCAAAACTGCCTCTCCCACAGTACATTTTAATTTTGCGCACATGATTGCAAAGCAATGAGTTCTGGCCCCGTGTCCTTTCTTCCCGAGAGCCGTTTTTTTAATAAGCGTATGGTGGAAAGGAGGAGGAGGAGGAGGAGGAGGGAAGGGCACTCTTAGTAACTGCAGGTCTTGTAGTGCACTGAAGTGGAAAGGAAAACAAACTAAAACCTCAAACTTAACCATTGCAATGCTTCAATAAATACAAATGTAGATGTATTGATAGCTGGATATGCTGCTTGATTGGTGTGATATGCATGGTATTAAGCCGTGCTCGGGGTTTGTCCCCCCCCCCACCCCTGCAGATGTACTGTTTTCAGACAATTTAAAGTATTTGTTCCACCACATGTCGATAAAGGTGTTTAAATTCCTAAAATCCTGTTGTGGTCTATTGGAGATGTGGGCTTCCGCAGGAGTCACACAGACTAAATACCCCACAACAGGCCAGCCTGAGCAGCCTGAACATCTGCCAGCATTTTCCTCGCCAGTCTGGACTTTGCTAATTGTAATCACAGTCTAATTCCACCAGACTGTAATTAGCGGGCCACTTAGTAAATATTCAGGCATTAGCTGGGGTGTAGCTTTGATTTTTTTTTTTTTTTTTTGCTTTCCTTTTTGCATTCAGCGTTCCTCCGCGAGCCTGTGTGTGTGTGTGTGTGTGGCTGCATGTGCATGGGTGAAACAGTGTTTTGCAAATAATTCATGCATTTGTTGTAACCTGCCATGCACAGCCGATGGGCGGGGGTGTGTGTCGTGAAGCAGATTTATTCATAAAAAAAAAATAATCAATAAAATAAATAGGCTTTCAGATGCTTTCCTGTTACTGGCACCCGTCGTATTATCTAATGTGGCAACCCCATCCGGCATCAAAGTAAGCTCCACTGCAAAAAAATCTGCCAGTGGGATGAGATAATCCCACTTGTTTCCAATGCAGTTTCACTTGTTTGAGTAATTTTTTCTGGGAACAGGAATAAATACACCGAAACAAGGCAGAATAAAGGCAGATCAGCCCCGCTAGGATCAAGAACATGACACTTGATGCAGGGAAATTTTGGAAACAACTCGAGCAGCTTTGGAAGCAAGCGGGATTATCTCATCCCACTGGCAGACGTTTTTTTTTTGACTCTGTGTGAAGAAAACCCAGATTTTAACAACTGATTATAATTTTAGCAGTGAATATGAGATCAAATTGGAGAAGTTTGCCATGAAAAACAACCCATAAAAGTGTATACAGTGTATCTGAGAAACACGGGTGGGATTTTGTTTTGCATGTGTGTGTGTGTGAGCGTCGAATCATAAAATGCCTCTTAATTCCTGCCTCCATAAAAAGCGTGCATTGTGACTTCGGCGGAGAAAGCCAAGTTCATGCTCCCGCAAACACTCTCACATTAAAGTCTTTGTTGCTCGGCCTTTCCCTGCAGCGCACAAAAGGGCAGCGGAGGATCCTCAGACTCCCGGCCTGTGAACGGCTTTTGTTTTCGCCCCCCCTTCAGCGGAGGCATCTACCTGAGCCGCGCCTCCACTCGACAACAGGAAACAAACCTTGGCTAAAAGAGCAAGCCATAAGCCCGCCAGTCAAAACACACCATATTTTATTTTGTGTGCGACTGACGTTATCATCTCCCAAGCTTTGCTCTCCTCTCGCGACGAGCCAAGCATGATGGAATCTCTATTGGTGCTGTCTTAAAGGATTAGGGCTCATTCACAGTTTTTTCCTGACTGCACAGTTCTGAATAGCGCGCCGCTGCCGCAGCACAGGGCGTCCCGCTGAAGCCGAGCTGAGCTGTCAATATTATCTCTAGCTATTAGTGTCTCTCTGCTTAAACGCTGTGTTCTTTTTCCCCCTTCTCTGACTTGTTTTTTTTTTTTTTGTTTTTTTTTGACCATTGAGAGCCGCTCCATCCAAAACAGAGAGTCCCAAGCTGAGCTGTCAATACGAGCCGCTCGCCAGAACCCATCTGTGCGGTTAAGCCCTGTTGTTTCTGCCCTGTTTTGAGAGTATTTAGAGAGTATTTTGTGTCCCGGCTGTGCCTCCAAGACGCGCTAATGAAAAGGCAGAGTGAGAGTTTGGGGTTGTGGCTCGGCGAAGCTACAGTGGCAAAAGAAAACAAGAAGTGTGTGTCTTTTGCGCCCAGGTAATGGGATACGACCAAGGGATGGATGAGCTCTGGGAAGCTGTTTGCATGTGTGCACGTGTGTGTGTGTGTTTCTGTGTGTGTGTGTGTGTGTGAGAGAGAGAGAGAGAGAAAGAGAGGATTGGGGGAGCAGGATCCCCAGGCAAGTATCAAACTTCAAGGGCTGTATTAGTATCAGTTTACACATGTGTGCATCCAAGAATACCACCGCATAATGCCTCCGACCTGATGAGACACAAAGAAAACCTGCGCGACCGTACTCATGTGCGGTTATCTGCGCCCGAACGGGTATAACCGGGCGCCGCACAGAGAAATAGCATGTTCAACCAGAGTTATTGGACCTAAAAAAAACAAGCATTTGAGTATATTCTGGGTAATTCTGATGTAACAGCAGTAGGAGTCTTCATGCTATTGGAAAAAAAAAAAAGGAATTGTCTACACAGGGCTGAAAATTTCAGGACGTGAAGTCTTACTGCTGGTGTTTTATGAGTATTTTTATGTTACTGTAGCTTGTAATCTAGGCGTGTGTGTGTGTGAGAGTGTGTGAGAGTGTGTGAGAGTGTGTGTGCGCTTGTGCTTTTTTCTTTCATCATGTTTTCCATCACTTGACAATGCGCTCTCTGTGTTGAAATGACCAGGACGTGTATGAGACTTGCC
Source organism: Myripristis murdjan (assembly GCF_902150065.1). NCBI lineage: Eukaryota > Metazoa > Chordata > Actinopteri > Holocentriformes > Holocentridae > Myripristis > Myripristis murdjan. The sequence goes on from NC_043989.1 coordinate 4,191,867, forward strand.
AATGATAAATCAATAGACGTCGTCGCTCCGCTTCCGTCAGCTTCACTCCTCTGTTTTGGTGAGGGAGAGAAAAAAAGATATGAGGATGATGGAGGGGAGGGAGGCGGCTGGAGGGAGGCGGAGGGAGGTGGAGGGAGGGAGGGGGGGAGGGATAGGGAGGAAATGAGGGCTCTTTGTGCTCTGCTACCTGGCAGACATCTCCAGCATGTGTCGTCTTGCCTCTTGGCGAGCCGAGACCACCAGCGCCCTTGGAATGCTCTCAGTTCAGGAAATCTCGTTTATTCTCATAAATGCTACTCCTAAACCCCCCCCAACCCCCCCCTCCTCCTCTGCAATACCACTGGAGAGCTGGTCTATTTTCCTCTCTCTGTGTCTCTGTCTCTCTCTCGCTCTGTCGTTTTATCTCTTTTTCCCCTCTTTCTGTTTATTTGTCTGCTTCCCTGCCATCTCCGCACTGCAGTTTAACCACCTGCTTTTGTAGTCCGGTATATATCTATCACAGACTCACCTATCCACACAACCCATGGCAGTGATGTTCAAAGTGCGGTCCGTGGACCCCGATGGGTCCTTGAGGGTCTTCCAGGAGGTCCTCAGCCAAGTTAGGGATAGTTTAAGCTCACTGTGATTGAATTCACTTCATATTGTACTGATACAAAAAAAAAAATCTGAGTAATTATTATAACACTGTATTTTAATATCACCACTTTGTATCTAGTTGTCAGTGTTCTAGTATGATATGTAAACAGTTTAATACTTCACACAAACCAAAAAAATCTTTTCAAATCACAGGCCCCGGGGCATAATCACTTCAAAATAAGGGTTTGCAGGGTAACCAAAGTCAGCTGCTACATGAAAGAGTACGAAAACCGCTGATTTTTAGGACGCAGGACCGCTGCACTCAAAATAGTGGGTGTGTTATGAATGGTAAACAAATGAGGCGATTGGCAGGATTTATGCAGCGCTTTTCATTGTGTGCAAGTGAGTCACAGTTTGTGGGGAATGTGATGGATGGCTCTATGGCACAAAACAGGAGCCAATTTACTTTGCAAATAACACAAAAATTATAGGAACAACATCCTATTTGTGACAGAAGGGATCTCACTAGACTAGATATTTGTATGTAAGTTGATACCAAAATTTGGATTGTGATACTAATACTAGTTTGTTGTATCAGGAGTATCTCCTCAACTTTATAGCTCACTTTATCCCTAGCAGATATATTTGAATATTAATTGTTGTATCTCTTGTTACAGCAGGAATTTTCATACAGTTCCTCTAATTTGCTGTGTTTCCTGTTTGAAGGCTACAGACCAATATTGCACTTGTAACAGTATTCTTATTCTAAATTAGCCTGTATATTTTAATACTGAAATGCAAAGTTTCTCTTTATGCACTAATGTTTATACACAGTTTTTAAATTGGTGAATTTAATCTCTATTGTTTTTTCCATGGTATTCAATTAGGTTTCAAAAACGACCAAAGTTCTGACATTATGGCATCCCTTGGATCGTTGAGGTTTTTTTGAAATACATCCTTAACTTTGAGCAACTCAAAAAGCTGCACTTCAATGCCATAGCCTGCACTGGCCTTCTAGATAGATAGATAGATAGATAGATAGATAGATAGATAGATACTTTATTCATCCCGAGGAAAATTCACATCTTCCAGCAGTATCCACAAATTCAAAATACAAAATAAAAGACATCAGAAAAAAAGACACTTTAAAAGGCCAGCAGTAAGTACTACACAGTTTAAAAGGCCTGCAAGTACTTCTAAGTACTACTAATAACTAACATATCCACCTCATCAAGTACCTTCCTCTGAATTGACCTAACCACGGACGCCAAGTTAAGACATTAGGTAAACAGGCTGCCCATTTGAAAAGGTGGCAACAGATTGCCGAATCTTCCTAGGACCAGCACACACTGACTTTTGGTGCTTCATTTGACTTATTAGATCACAAAGTGTGTGGCATCGTCCATGTCTAATGATGGATTTTCAAGTCTCTAGAAGAAAAAAAAAAAAAATCACCCAAGAGACATGAAGCCATACTTTGTGACCATAGATTACACCATGACCACAGACAACCACCTGAAAGGACGTTCCTTTTTTTCCGTCAGCCCACTTGGTTCTCTGTTCCTGGCCACAATAACAACCGGGGAGTAGGAAGGAGTCGTCATTCGGCACCATCAGACCAACATACAGAATAGAAGCTGGAAGGGGGCCAGCTGGGGTGCAACAAATAATACCCTCTTTGTGCGCTCCAAATATCTCCTGCCGAAGCCCCCCTGAGCCCGGCTCCCAGCTCCGGGGATCCCGACACCACATTAAGAGCCGCTTACAAGTGGATAAGGTGTAAGTTTGTAGGGATTTAAAATGGGAGTTGAGGAGGTGGGGAGGGGGTACGGTAACATGCGACGAAGAGAGCTCCAGTGTGTCTCCATTTTTTTTTTTTTTTTTTTTCGCGATGAGAGGCAACTTTTTGTTCCCTTTTTTTTGTTCAGACCGACAAGGGCCGGCACCATGTTTGGGGAACAGCTAAACAAATGAGCTATTATTTGCCGCAATGATTCGGGAGGCGTGCTGGGCAGGGCGGGGGAGTAACGGTATCCCGATGTATATCCTCTGCTGGCTCAGTCGTCTTCGTCAAGATTTAAGTTACCCATTGTAGCCGAGATGAAATCAATCCCGCCAGGCCCTTCTGTGAGGAGGCCCATTTGGCTGTCAGAGCAGGAGTCATGTTTCCATGTACCGGAGCTGTATGTATATATATCAGTGTTGGTTAAGCATGTGGTTAAGTAGATTCCACTGAATACATGAGGCTTTAACCTGCTTTTTTTGTGTCGAAGAGGGATCATGAGTGTTACGACGCTTTGTTTTGGTTCCTCACAGACAGTATGTAGTGTAGACATCCCAGAGAAGTATCTTGGAAGACGGTTTACTTTCATTTTTTGGCACTTTGACAGCCACTTTGTGAACTGCCCTGATGTAGTAAAACCCCACCCTTCTGGTAGTACACACAGCTGAAAACAAATGTTTACGGAATGGTTATGGAAGTCCTGTTTGACCCAGGTTGGGTAAGGCCGTGCGCTTGATGTCACTTTAATCCGTAAACCAGCGAGGAGGGATTCAAATGAACAGCACAAGGCAACTTAGTGGCCGCAAGTGGCTGCCAAAGATAATTGTTTGAATTTTCTAGACTTCGGATACCCGTAAACAGTGAAACACGATGGCTGTGAAGAGGTTCAGCCGTGGTTTTTTTGGGTCCAGCTCGCTCCAGATGGAGCGCTTGCTCATTGTTGTTTAGGAGAAAGTTTTGGATTTCATTCTTAGGATTTGATTTGTTATGTCCTGTGCGAGGAAAAGATTTCCTGTCAGGGGTTGTACTTGACACCATATTTTCATTGGGACTAATAGGGCAAATCTGTGATGTCTCTGTCAGGGGGAATGGGGGCACTCTTTTCAACCGTATCCCAACGCTATGATTCAGGCTGATGAAATGACACTCAGGAACTACATGTTAACCCCTACTGGTGTAGGTTTGGATCCTGCTGAAGATTTTTCCAATACGCTTTCCCCTTGGCCCCGTTCCCACTGTCAAAAGAGGAAATATAAACGCTCAAAGGTGAGCGGACTCTGCTCTCTCTTAAAATTTCAATTAGTTGATGAAGTCAAGGAGGACTTTAAATCACGGCTGCAGCGAGACCCCGGGAGGTCAGTGTGGTCAGGGGACAATGATAAACTGAGACGGAGACATGTTTGAGGTTTTGGAGGCCCCGGGGCCCGCTGCAGGGACTTGGCAGAGGCAGCGGAAAGAGGATGACGGCGCAGTGTCACCGCATTTCCTCTCTCAGGGAATCTTCTTGATAAATGACCGTGTGAAATCCGACTGTTTCTGAGAGTCGGGGCCGTGCCTCTGTGTGTGTTGGCGTTTGTGTGTCGGTGTGCAGAAAGGGGCACCAGAGGGTTTTTTTCACAAGTCATCTCTGCAGGCGAAGTGATTTACGGCGGCCAGGAAGTCCCCAGAAGCGCTCTCATGCCCCAGATAACCTTGACTCGGGACGGCTGTGGGGCAGGACGGGGGGGGGGGTGCGGGGCGGCGTCACACCCACAGAATCCTCTCATGTATTTCTTGTGTCAAAGCGGCGCAGGGGCGTGCTGGCAAATCCGGTTGCCTGAGAAATGGTGGCGTTTCAGAGGTTACCTTTTCCACTGTCCTCCGGGCCAGACCCCAGAACTAATCTCCTTCATCTCCCTTTGCTTGGGGGGAAGGGTTTTAGGAGTGCAAGGATCTCCTCTTCTTCCTCCTCCTCCTCCTCTTCCTCCCCATCCCCATCCTCCCTCGGGAGCTTTGCTTCTGTTCAGCAGATTACCTCAGGGAGATGTGGCCGAGCCCTCCCTCTTCATCGCCCTTCCCTCTTCGTTTCGTTCTCCCTGCTGCAGCTCCGCTCATCCCTCCATATCTCCCTCCCTCACCCGTCGGCTCTAACCCCCCCTCACCCCTCCACCGCCTCCCCTGCCTCCCGCCTCCCTTCCCCTCCTCTCCCTCCCTGGGCCTCTGAGCTGGGCTGCCTTCCCTTTGGCTTTCCCCTCTTCCTTCCTTCCTCAGTTCCTCCACTAATAGCTCCCTTGTTCCTGGCTAGTCAGGGCTGCCAGTTGAGCGGTCATTCGTGGAAGATTCATTCGCGGCACGGTAATTGTAAACAGACAGAGAGAGAGAGAGGGAGAGAGAGGGAGAGAGACAGAGGGACGTTCAGGCACAGGGCCTAGTGGTCACAGAGAGCCAGCACAGTCGAAGAACTGTGTCTTAGACTCTTTCTTCATCGTATCCCTCCCTCTCTGCCTCTCTCTCTCTCTTATCTCCATCTTTATTACTTATCCGGTCGGCCCCGGCAACCCCTCTTTTTTCCCCGCTGCCTCCCTTATTTTCTGCCCCTTATAATTCAGACTTTACTTCCACCCGTGGGCGATCTGCGCCTTGTTTCTCAGCTCAATGTTGCAGGCAATTATGTCTTAATGCTTAATAGAGTCCAGCTACATGCTCGCTATATTATTTTGCTCTCCAGAAAAGGATTCATACGGCAGTTGCGATAGGCTGTGAGTCTTTCTCAGCCACACACACACACACACACACACACACACATACATGCAGAAACCATGCAACACATTTAATAAGCCACCAGTGAAATCACAAACCCCTCAAAAATGCAGACATCTTTTGGTATATTCTGTTAGCGGAACAAGATTTAAGTGGAATTACGTTTGACCAGCAAGATTTTTTTTTTTTTGGGGGGGGGGGGGGGGGGGGGGGGGGGGGTAAGATATGTGTGTCTCTTTTCATTTTCCTTTAATTTTTAGCCATCCACACACTGATGCTTAGAGCAGCCTATAATAATTGCAATAAGTCACTAAATACAGCAATCAGGTTGCATGGAAACATGAGAAATTCTGTGCAAGTGGAAAAAATTTCAAAATTGTGTTGCTCTGAAGAAAATTTAACATCTCTAGGCATTTGCAAATAATTGAATTTCAGACACTGAACTAACATAATGATCCAGATTGCAATAAGAATGGGTTTACATTTCCAGATGGACAAGATGATCAGCAACCAGCAGCAACGAAGGAAAATATCCAAGCAACCGCACCTTGACGATGGAGTTAAAAATATTCTTGTATGCACAGAATGTAAAATAAAGTATCAGAGGGAAAGGGCTCTGAAATTTGTTTACAGCTTTAATTTCATCGGATTATATAACACATCAATCTGTGGCTCTTAAGGTGAGTTACAGCCGAGGCCGGGCCTCCTCGCTGCACCGGGCAGAGTGGGATCTGTAGGTGGGAGTGGATTTCTTCAAAGTTGCCCCGGCAACAAGGAAATGCATTTGTTGCCTGGTGGAAACAGTAAACATGAGAGAGGAGATGTCACAAGGAATGTGTGTGTGTGTGTGTGTGTGTGTGTGTGTGTGTGTGTGAGAGAGAGAGAGAGAGAGAGAGAGAGAGAGAGAGAGAGATTCCAGTAGTACCAGGCAACCAGACCTGTCCCTGACCTCAAATGATTGCTCCTTAGAGCTCTCTCTCTCTCTCTCTCTCTCTCTCTCTCTCGTTCTATCCCTTCTGTTATCTCCTTTTTCTCTGTCCTTGTCTCCTACTTGTCTCTCTCTCTTCCTTTCCCACAACACTGTCTCCAGCTCGCCTGAATCCCAGCAGAAGTTGTGTAGAAAAAAAAAAAAAAAAAAAGATGTGATTGGCGTTATCGAACCGGCCGTGTTTTGCAACCAGGACTGCATCCCCTCCTGTCCGCCTCAGCGAGGAACAAAGAGAGATGTGATGCAGCCATTTTGGTTTCTGTCTCATTCGAGCGAGAGAGGTTCATCAGCGGTTTACCTGCATCCCCCATCACGCTGATACACCTTGAATGGAAAGCTGCACGTGAGCGTTTACTCGTCTGCGCTCGGACACAACGCTGCTGAAAGGCCACACACCCGGCTGTAAACACGCCGCGGCGAGCTCCGGCTTCGCGGTGTCCTGTGTGTTTTCACTCACTGTTGGCTTTTTTGTTGCGTGCAATAAACATGACTCAGTTGTTAGGTCATGGGTAAACATTTGCACTCAGATAATGCACTTTCCACAAGCCATTATGAAGCGCGCTCCCCCGCATAGGCGAAAACACTCAGGTTCCACATGAACGGGGCGTTATTTATTCTCTCCTCGGAGGTTAAATGCAAACGGCGTGCACATGTGAAACGGTCAGAGGACACGGCGGACGTGCGGGAAAGTTTTGCAGAATTAACCGTTTGATTGATTCGTTCGGATTTCAACATTTTGATGTTAAATACTGGAGCCACAAAAATATCAGTCGCCTCTATCTTCCTTGGCCTTTCTGCATTATTTGCGGCTCCGATGTTGTCCGTCCAGTGTTTTAAACCCATCCTGCGTTCACTGCTAATCGCCCTGCTAAACGCCTAAAATGTAAATGTAGGGTAAACTTCAACATTTCCTCATTCTTCCACACACACAGGGCAACTTATGCCCGTGTTTACAATGCACCACAAGGCTTTTCCTCTGGTCAGTCCCACAACCCGTGCAGATTTAGGTCCTAAAAAAAAAACTGGGAAACTAAAAAAAGAATGAGGTCGACTGTTCCCTGCACAGATTCCCTTGTGCCGCCCTTGAAAACGCTCATTTTGCGCCTTGATTACGGTGTACGGTTTCTCTCAAGACAAACAAAGCACACTAAATGCAGCACGGCCAATTGGTCCGATCCCGAATTAAGGTGGAGGGGAACGGAGAGAAACCAATTAGGAAGACGGAAGCCACTAATTAAAAGCTGCATGCTCTACAGATTGCATCAATTTTATTTTCTTTAGCGATGGCCAGGGCCATAATTTCAGAGCTTGCTCGTACACCAGCGTGCATTCCAAGACAGCTGCCTTCTGTGTTCGGAAAGTCCTTGTGCATAGAGGCAGCACTGTCTCTCAAACCCTCTCCCTTGTTGGTAGTTTGGAATGAGGAAAACAAAAAAAAGGCAAACCGGGGGGGAAATTTTGAAAAATCTAGGAGACTCCACATAGTTTAGAATAGACGAGTAACCATTCATTAGAAGTTTTCAACAAGAGTGTTTGCAGAAATGTTTCCCCTTCCTGGATTAGGTTCTGTGGACAGCTGCCAATACATTTAGAGTGTTGTGAATTGGAGATTGCATTATGCTCGAGTGGTTTGGGTGGTTAACCAATATGCTTGCTTTGGAAAGCTACAGGGAAACGTTGAGCACCTGAGGAAAGCCACAGGGTTGCTCCGAACAGTGGGCTCACAAAGGATCAGGGCCCGTATTCACCAAGTGTTTCCAGCGTAATGGTGTTCATTTGGCCGTGTGTGTGTTGCACGGCACTTGTTTTTAATGCTCTTATTGTGAAAGGGCGAGGACACAAAAGGCAACTGGCAACGCTGGCATTCAAATGTTTATCTGGCAAGCAAATGCTCCTTTGTGACTGGAGCAACAATGCAGAGGCGACTCCTTGGACGCTGTTGTCCATGTGAATAGCCCGAAAACATTCCCCTTTCTATCCCCGCATTAAGAAAGTAAGTAACTCTGACATCTGAGATCTTATCGGGACCGACTTTGCGAATAAGGACCCTCGCCTGTTTTATATAAAGCTCCACTTCCTGATTCTATTTCTCGCTCATTGTTTTGCAGGTGATTACTTAACGGCGCTTGGCAAGTTTTCGCCCCGAGCTGTTGTGTAACCGCCGCGCTCGAAACCAATACGCAGGGATCTATTTTGAGAAGTAATGTGCATTTCCTGTCGTTGTCGTGACGCGTCGTGCCCCGCGCAATCGAGCGCCGCGCTTTTTAGCGATGCACGAGGAACAATGTGGTGACACGAAATGCACAGATGGACAGAAGAAACATGCGTAAACACACGCTTCTGCATCCCCCCCGTGACCTCGGGGGGCACCAGATGTACGAACAGTTGCCCCGTTCTGTCGCGGCGCACAAGTGCGTCCTGAATCCTCTTGTCATTGCTTCCTTCCCAGCAGTGACCGCAGCCGCACTCCAAGGAGGATAAAGCACCCCCCCTTTTCTCCTTTTTTTTTTCTCAAATGATGGAGAAAAAAGAAAAAAAAAAGAGAGGAAATAACTTAGACCTTGTCACTTCCCTTCCATTCCACCTAATGGTTTTTCCAGACCTCGAACGCTGAAGGCCGACCATCCCTCTCGAGCTGCATTTTTCCTGTACCCTACACCTTGGATTTCACTAAATGTACAAAACAGGATAGTGCAGCACAACAAATTTCTCGTGTCACTTTTCCTTTATTTTTTTTCTTATGTTGCTCGGCGAAAACATCTCAATTTGTGATAAATCGTAGGGAAGGATCTCTTGGTAATTGTGTGATGTTATCAGTCAAGGCAAGGCTTTTTTTTTTCCCCCATTTTTGGTTTTCTCTTTTGTCTTGTCTGCATGGGATGCGGGCCTGTGTCCAGATTTTTCGTAATGTGATTGTCAGAGATTCCCATGGCTGAGTCTCTGGTTTGCCTTTATCATTTTGATTTGTTTGCCTGAGTTGTTGAACGCTCCCCCTTTCCCATTTTTTTTTTTTTTTCTTTCCAAAAAGCAACCGAACAAAAAAAAATCTAAGGCAAGCGAGCTGGCTTTGTATCACAGTTGCATCTAAAGGAGCCAACTGTCACCAAAACTAAGTCAGATGTGAAGCGCATGTTGAAGCAGTGTGGGCTAACGGTCCCGGGGCCCCTCTCTTTGGTGGGCACGGGGCTTATTTCGCCTCTCAGGCTGGCGTGTGGGCCTCGCCACATTGTTCGGGGTAGGGGCACCGTTGAAGCGCACAGACACATAGGCTCTGTTCCCACCTAGTATTAAAATAGCGTCCAAACACAAGTGGACAGCTGTCAGTCCGTCCGCTCACACCTGGCATTAACATGCGTCTCCACAGGCCTGCCTGCTTTACCGCTCTGTATGCAAATAAACGCGTTATCGTTTCACTCCAGCCTCGCTTTAATGCAGCTGTCAATCACTGAAGACGTATTTCACCTCTATTGCAGCACGACCTAATCACGTTCAGGCTCAGATTATTTAATTATTCCAGCGGGTCTGAGAGGGTCGGGTTCTCAACATAAGTGGATGAATCAACCCGTCATATTTCTGTGGTATTCCTGTAGTAACTGCAGTGTGCACATTCACACAGCCGCCTGTAATATTTCTGTAGAATTCCTATAGTAACTCTATCGTGTTTAAGGTTAGAAAGAATGTGTTTACCGTATTTCACCAATTAATCGCCCCGGCCGCAAATAGCCGCCTGGTTCTTTTAAACGCCTGGGGTCTGCACCCATTTTGTGTATTAAACGCCCACCTGAATAACCGCCGGGGCGATTATTTGCATTATATTGAGGTAAACCCAATATAAGGCTACTCACCTTATTTTTGCAGAAGTAAACAGTTAGAAGCACAATAACTGTGCGGCACTTCCGTTTTCTGTCAAAATAAGAGCGCTAGCTAATGGCACGAAATTTGAGAAATGCTGCCGCTTCTGGATTTTATATGGAACAAAAGTACCTGCATATTGTCAATATGTATTTTAGACACCCTGCATCATGTTTTTTAGGGAGCTCATGACTTATTAATGGGAGTTTTTATTCATTAACCGGCTGCTTTATAGCCGACCTGCACTTCAGAGGTGACGATGTCCTTGTCCCCTGGTTGTGGTCACAGTAGTCCATCGACAAGTTGCCCGGTTCAAGATCAATTGTTTGCTGTTTCCACCCTGCTGACCTGTTTCCTCTCCCCCCAACACACACACACACACACACACACACACACTTTTTTTTTTTTTTTTTTTGGACCCAGCTCATCTTCATTCTCTCCCAACAGTTTAAATTAACGCTGCACAACTAGGGCTGCAGTGATAATTGCATTTATTTTGCTAAATAGTATGATCATGAGCATTAAGCATGATATTTGAGCGTAAATAATTTCTTGCACTTTTGGCATCTGACGTATTTCAACTGTAGTGGCTTTCTAAGTGAAATGAAATGCCAATATGCAACTATTCTGCGGTTGTTCAGAAACATTGAAGTGATATAGCATATTTATTAAACACAACATTGACAAGCAAGAATTGCAGCATCTCATGCATGACTCTTTAGCACATAACAAGACAGTGAAAATCTTACTTAATGTCCCTGTTATTGTGTAATTTAAATTTGTCACATGATAAGCGGTTATTTGAGCAGCTCTATAGTCGCAGTGCTGTGATTTGGTAGCTGTACTTTTCGTAATATCAATACAAATGTAAGTTCTTGTTTTTTGAAAAGTTTTGGTCTCAGTGTGCATTTGCCTTAACATTAAAAACTGCATTCACACACACACACACACACACACACACACACACACACAAACACAATCACTCGCAGCTGAAAAGGCTGACAAAGATTTCCCATTCCGTTCTGTGGTCTATTTTAAGTATGAATGTGTTTTTTGGTGACTGCACCTGTCTTTATTTTTGGCAAAGACCATGACTGACTGAGCCACTTTGGACGCGCCCACTCCGCGTTCCTCGCCATGTTTGCTTTTCCCAATGTTTTTCCTTCTCCACAATCAACGGGGAATTATCTGTCTTCCGGAAAAAAAAAAAAAAAAAAAAAAAAGGCAGCCCACTAATTTTAGATTGACTTGATTGAGCCTGGAGGCCAAAGGGATCAAACCCACATCCGTTGAAAACCAGGGATGCTAATTCTAACCATAACATAGCTAACATATGTTTTGCTCTCCCCAAACGCTGATTGGAAACCTGCTAGAAGCTGAGCTCTGGGGCTGCTGCCTTCTCCACTGCACCCGCTGCAAAGGACCATTCTTTCTTGTGGCATGTTTTGTGGGTATCGGGCCGCCATATGTATATTTATAGAGACTGGGTCATGACACATGTACACGGACTAGTTGTTCTTTGTTAAGGTCATGAAACAGCCATTTCTCAACGCTTACCGTTTGCATTTGTGCACACGTAGACATTTCAATAAAGTAAAATTCCTCTTCTCTGGGTTTTGAATTTTTTGATTAAATTACACTCACTAACTCCCCGTGTCTGTGTTTTTACCATTAGCGTGTAGCTCCTATTTTCGAGGATTTTATTTGATAGGTTTTTGATGAATGCCCACTAATGAGCCCGTATCCATTTTCCAACCGCATTTTTTGGGGAAACTTCACATACAGAGGTGACACACGGCTCCCAGTGTAGTGAGATCACTGCGTTCAATCAGGGGAGTCTCACCAGGACCAAAGAAACGAGCCACATACGCCGTCCAAAGCCGTAAGTCAAGGGTCCGATGCCCCAGGCGTCCATCAAACGTGGCGCAGGGTCCATTAATAGAAGTTTGTCACCAGCAGCAATATCGGGCTCCTCCAGAGCCGCATAAAGAGCGTAACAAATGGTCCGCCTCGATCTTCTTGGCGTCTTCAAAGGGAGCCTGGTAATGACAACATTGCTGGCGGTTTAGCCCTCAGGGTCCACTGTGGAGACGCTTAACTGTGGCTAACTACCGGGCCAATTACTTACAAAGACGACCTCAGGAAGAGACACTCGACTCTGCTGCCAGAGGAACAGTCCACTTCCCCCGCACCCACCCACCCATTTGGTCTAATAGCTCTAAACCTAAAGCCTGATCCGCCGTTCGCTGAAGCCCTCGGGCCGTTCTCAGCTCCAAATCTCGCTTTGCGCCGCCACTTTTCCTGTCAAGACTTTGTTATTGACATCTTCGGTTTGGGACGCCAACATTTTACAATGTGTTTATTAGGGAGGGGGATTTGACAAATATAGTTTGAGGGTCCTACATTTGTTTTCGTGCGAACAAACGGGAGGAAAGCGTCGTATGTATCCTGTGCAGTTTGAACTCAAAAGCTCGGGGGAAGGCAGTCGCTCAAAGCTAGGAAATGGTTCCGTTAATGACAGTTAAACATCCCATATATGTTTTCCTGAAGTGATCGGGGTGTCAAACAAGGATGTTTGCCACAAAACGCCGCTCGTATTAGCCGTCAGCGGGTTTTAGGACGAGACTGGCTTTTATTTTGTGCGTTTAAGGTCATGCAGACGGGAGACTTGAGACGCCTGATGTTTACTGTTTGCAAGGCACCATAAAACAATGGCTGTTTGTGGATTAGCAAAGGCAGGAAGTGCACAGTATCCTTTCTGGAAAATACACATAGCACAGCCACTTCATTAGTCTTCTCCAGCGCGGCCGTACGGGAGGGATTTTACACAATCATAGTCAATAAGGGAAGTGAACTAGCTCGCCGGCTAGCGTTCTATCCATCATTCCCCGAGCACGCTGCCAAGTCAACGGAGCAGACGCCGCCGCAGTTCGTCTACAAGGCTTCAGTCCTGTCTCATTCTCTGAGTCCTTTGCAATCCCGGCGGCTTAGCCCCCATCTGGCCGGCGGTTCCGTGCTAAAGCTGGGAGATGCGTAGGGCCTAATTCCTACACACTGAAGCATTACCGTCTGTCCAGGGCCCGCAGAGACAAGATGGTCGCCAGGTGTCTTCCTGTCTTCAAAGTGTTGGCGTCGTTAATCATGCCCCCACCCGCACCCCCTTTTTTTTTTTTTTGCGTCGCCTCACATGTGTTTTATTTTTCTCAACCCTCACCCCACATACACACCCATGCACACCCGTCCTCCTCGTTTCTTTCTCTCTCTCTCTCTCGCTCTTTATTTTTGGACAGTCTGTCACCCAGCTGCATTTCCTGCGGGGTTTATTTACAGTTTGGGCCTGATTGGAACCACATTGGCAAAACAGCGTGCCATCTTAATGAAGTCACTGTGATCCAAATGGGTGGGTATTGGAGGGGCAGGGGGGGGGGGTAATGCGAGAAGCTGTGCCTGCCTGTAAAGGGCCAGAGGACACGGCGAACTCTCCCAGCCTGGCCTTTAGCCCCCAGCAGACTGCTGTTTGCTCCAGTGTGGCCACTTTTATGCTCACACCCCCTCCTCCTCCCTGCTTCATCCACCTCTTCAAAGGCCAATTTATCTTTCATCTATCTTTGCTAATGGTATTAACACAGCTCACTCTTGTGAACACAGCCTCCACAGCTGCAAGGCCTTAGACAGCTTCAGAGGAGCCCCAGCACAACTTTTTTTTTTTTTTTTTTTTTTTTTTTTTTTTTGTCTCTTTGCATGGGAACAGGGAGCGGCATTTCTGTCTCTAAGCCAAATAGGTGAAGTTGCAAGCGTAGTCATATCACACGGCAGGGGCTCTCGCCTAACAAATGGGAAGAAGAGACTGTACATCAACAGACTGTAAAACCCCATAATGGTGCATCTGTGCGTCTTTTTGTGATCCAGAACTCACTGTGATGCAGATAAATGTGAATCATCCGTAGTTTGTGGTTGGGGAGCGCTATCTGTTCCGCTGAGTTTTAAAAACACGCACATCCTCCTTGTGAGCGTAATGGTTGTGTGTAGTTAAGGTCAAGGCTGCATCTTTTTCTTTTTTTTTCTACTTTGAAAGGGCAGCTTTGGATTTGATTTGGCATGTTGGCTGCCGAGGCCCAGTTTCATTAACGGCACAGAGGGTGCACTCTCGATGCCCTCGCTGACGCAAAACCAAGCAAGTAGAAAAAGAGTTCTTTTCCTCTGGAAAAGCACCAGAGGGACTATTTCTGTTGTTTTAAATTGTTAAAGAGGGAATTGGGCCAGCGAAATGTGCGGAGGGGGGGGGGGGCTTCGCTTGTGAGCAGCAGACTGTTTCACGTGCCAGATCTGTAATGCGTTCCTCTGGACTGGGAGCTGGCTGAACTCTGGGCCGCGGCGCTCCGGGAGAGGAAGTCCCAAGCCTGGGGAGTTTCAGACATCCTGTTTTGGAGTGCCATTGGCCAGGACCGGGCTGTTGCACGCCACCTGCAGAAGACTATAGGATCACATCTGCCAGCAGGCCGGGGACAGCAGCCGAATGTCACGGACCTCCTGCGGTTTCACTTGGCCGCTGCCTCGTAATAGCCTCTCTTTGTCTCTCTGTCTCTGTCTTTATCTCTTACTATAAATCAAATTCATTTCTATTCTATTTCTTATTTTTTTAAAATCCTAGATTTTTTTTCTTGGCATGATAAGAACATCAAAACATAACCAATGCATCTGAATTCTGCCGACCCAAACAATCCATGTACCTGAATTGTAAAGTCCTATATAACTTACTTATAACGTCACTCCTCATACACTGCAAAAAGTCAAAATCTTACCAAGATTATTTGTCTTATTTCAAGTAAAAATGTCTATTTCTAGTCAAAATATCTCATTACACTTAAAATAAGTGTATTGTGACACAAGTGAACAAGTAAAAATTTGCTTGTTCCATTGGCAAAATTTGTTTCTTGTTTCAAGCTAATTTTCACTTGAAAAAAGTGAAAATTTTCTAAAAACAAGTAATTTCTGAGCTGATCATGTCTCATTTTAAGTGTAATGAGATATTTTGACTAGAAATAAGACATTTTTACTTGAAATAAGACAAATAATCTTGGTAAGATTTTGACTTTTTGCAGTGTATCTTGGAATGACTTTCACTCTCTCTTTGTTGAACGTTGTATCATTCTGAAGGAATGTGTCTTTGGTTGAACAACAAGGCGATCGGCCCTCAAAAAGAGAGGATGCATGAAAGAGAGGATTTGAGCAGTGATATGTGCCATAACATGTCATGTATGCACAGCAAAATTCAGCATGATTCACTCTTCAGTTTAGATGAGAGCTCCGTCTGAATTTTACCCCGTATGTGACATGCAAAGGTGAAATTTAGCTCCGACACAACATAGAGCTCACAACTTAGATTAGGCTATTGTTTTTTTTTTTTTTTTTTTTTCTCAAAAGGACCCTAAAGAAACCATAAGCCATGAAATGTTCCTGTATGAAGCTTGTCAAAAGTCTTTCATAATGATCCGATCAGAACACTTTGGCGGTAATGGAGCTCATTTTACTGTTGAGCGTACTCTATAATAACCGCACCGATGACGTAATGTGGCTTTAGGAAGTTCATCTTCAGTGTTTCGTTTGTCCATTTTTATTTCGCGTCTTGTCGGTGACCTCCGATGCTGTAACGTGGCGTCCACCCCCCCGACCAGCCGAGCTCGCCTCGTTCTCAGAGTCCCTAAGAGCTGATAGGGCAGGAAGTTTGGTGGAGATAGCGCTCCCTTGTTTGTTGCTATTTGGGACAACAGGAAAAGGTCTGTGTCTGTCTCGACCCCCCCACCCCCGCTCGGACACCCACCCACCCCTTCTCCCTCCTTCCTTGATTGGCCTGGTCTGTTTATTCAGAGTCATTCTCACCAGCCCAGCTGCATTTTACTCTTCCCCGTCCAAATGGCCACCATGTGACCCTTTTCCGGTCTGCTTACTATCAGCGGGGCTTTTTCTCGACACCGCTCGCCCTCGGTCAGATATTTTAGATCTGCATGCTCACAGCACTTCCCCGGAGTTTGATGATACAGATACGGCGTTACCTGTTTTCACTGTGGTCTTGCAGGTTTTAGGAGCAATGTGGCCGCCCATCGCAGGGTTCAGGCCTTCTAGGTTGAGAATAAAGGAAAGTATTGAGCCGCATCTTATTTTACAGAGCGTTTGCTTAAATATCCTTTGGGAAGTTGACTCTTTACAAGTTTTTGTAGCTTTATCTGGTGTTTTTTTCCACATTAGATTGGCTTATAGTGAACACAACAGTAGAATCTAAGTATTTCTACATGGAGAACATTACAGGGCAAGGGTCAAGAGGAAGAAGAAACAAATATTCTTGTGTTTTGGGTGATGTTAGGGAGCCACGCACTGCACATGCTCCTCATATCTCGCACCATCTTATGCAACGTTGTCCCAAATGTTATTTTCGTATAGATCTACATCATCCAGGGTTTTTTGGGGATTCTTTGTTTGTTATTTAGCAGATACTCTTTGTAGTACATGCACCTCATCAGTTGGACTGCCTGCACACATGCACTCGCACACACAAATGCTGGTTCTCTGGGCCTGCAGGATCCTCATCTGGCATCCCTTAACTGGCCTGAAAAGTCCTAAATGCTGTGGGGGCTCAACTTCTAACCCCAGGAAAAGACCAATAGACCCTGTAGGTTGACTTCAAAGGGCCGGGACATCAAACGAAACCGAGCGCGTAGAGGGTCAATCAGGATAAAAACGAACGCGAACGCTCCCATTTGTCAGTCCGATGACTTATACACATTTTTCCCCCTCCACATTAAAACCGCCGAGCTCAGGGGTGGCGGACAAAAACGCAGCGTTCGGAGTCGGCGGCGCGCGCCGGCACACGTCGCCGCCGGCGTTAAGCTGCCGACCGACCGAGCCAGCGGAGCGCTCATGAGAGATACGCAAAGTTATGTCATGAACAGCGGAAAAAAAAATGAGAGAGAAAACCTCTGTCTCCTTCCCCCTCTCTCTCTCTCTCTCTCTCTCTCTGCCCCTGTCTATCTCTGCACGGCCCCCCTCCTCCCCATCATCACCACCACCACCACCTCCTCTAACCCTGACGCTAGCTTGTCTGAGTGGCCTTTTGCCATGCATTCCTCCCTTCCCTGTTTGGCCCCCGTCTCAGGAAGTGGCCCAATTAGTGGATAAACACCATGGAGGAGGTGGGGAAGGGAGCTGGGGGGGTGGGTGGTGGTGGAGGGGGGGCGAGGGGTCTGAGGGGTGTTGGGGGAGACCAATTAGGGCTCTATGGGCTCCGGGATGGGACCCTGCAACGACACGACGACTCCCATCCCCCCGAACAGAGAAAGACCAGCAAACAAATGAATAATTAAAATTCCCAAGCCGGCACAATGAGGACGATGATGCGAGCGGTGCTCAGCTGGCTTCGTCAAAGTCACTTCAGTTTTGTCGCCAATCAAGACCCATTTGCATGATGGTCCGAAAAGAGTAGACGGGATAGTACATTTATTTCCTTTGTAGGACAGTTTTGGCGTTGTTACGTGCTTTTAGGGGAATATTTGTGTATTTACTAATGGATGCTTTTTGCCTCCATTGTTGGGGGGAGTTTCTGGAGGGATTCCTGTTTGTTTTAATGTGTACGCTCGATCCCAAATGGCTAATTAACCCCATTTATCATTTCTCTTTGCTCTTTATTGTTAAAAAAACAAGAGAGTATTTATGTTTGGGAACATTTTTAGTCATTTCATTTGTAAGTAGGGGCAATCCTATGAACTTTGGTGGATGTTTTTTTTGCTCCAAGTCAGTTTTAATTTGCTGCCCTGAATGGAATACCGATGATTAATATTCATTGAATATTTGTGCACAAATATGCATGAGCTAATATTGATACAATGAACCCCAGAATGCCATGCCAGGCCAGACATTTACACACATTCCACCCAAGATAATTTATAGCCGTGATTAAGGGAGGCTGAATCGCTTTAAAACCCTCGCCAGTGTGCAGCTGACTGACACTCGGCTATATGGAATAAATCCGTGTAGAATTTGTGAATAAAACCAGTAGATATCATTGAGGCGCTCGGCTAAAAGCATCTCGTGATTCCAACAGATCTCCGTCTTGTTTGGGACGCCACACGTTTGCACCGGCACACACAGCCCATAATGTGTTGTGTCAGCATATGCTGCCGCTAAAATATGATCCGCTGGAAAAGTGACATGCAGATTTGTTGAAAATGACAAATCCTTTTTTTTTTTTTGCCGGTGTGGATTTCCAAGATGGAATTTGCCTTTCCGTTTTGAGCATATCATTATTGGTCGGGTTCGCCTCAGCTGACGCTGTCATCTGCTGGTAGACGTATTTGCGGTTCCAAGTATCCGCAGATTGACTCGAGCAGACTGTAGACAGGGTAGCCTCAGGATAGGAAATCTTGATCTGCAAATAGCGCTCTTAATTAGGCATGTTTATCATCGACTCAAACCACATATTTAATAGTTAATTTCCTGTTGGTTTTGGTTGCAGTAGCTTCCCTTTAACAAGAGCCACCCTGACTTTGGATTATCTAAGCGTGCATGCATCGTCCAGGCAGCGTCCCTCTCTGAATGCAGGCGGGGTGAGGTCATGCTCCTGGCTTGTTTAGAGCAAAATACTTTTCTACCCTCTTTCTGTGACTCTGATTTCTTTACCCACTGCGTCTCCATAGTACAAGATGGATGCAGGGACATTCATTACCTGCGTTGTCACTGTTCTGCAGCCTTAACCCCTCGTTCTCCTCCCTGCTGTTTGCCTCTAACGTCGCTGATCAAACACCTGAAGCCTTTACCTGCTCCTTCCAGTCAGGAGAGTCGGCTGAACACCTGAAACACGCTGAAATGTAACGTCACGGCGTTTGTGTTTGCCCTCCCGCCCCCACACACACACAACCCACACAACCCCCGTGGAATGCATTTTGGCATGTTAGCGAGGTGTGATTTACAGGTGACACTGACTTAGCGTGTGCACATGGCTAACTTCAGGAAGCACTTAGCTTGACATGTGACACTCCCGTAACCCCCCGAGGTAAAAATCATCGAATCAGCTCAGCATGGGAAACCTCACGGGGTGGGGGGCGGGGAGGGGGGGTCTGATCGCAACTACTCCAGTTCAGCAAGGAAAACACTGCAAAAAAGCAAAATCTTACCAAGATTATTTGTCTTATTTCAAGTCAAAATATCTCATTACACTTAAAATAAGACATGATCACCTCAGAAGTAAATTGTTTTTAGACAATTTTGCCAATGAAACAAGCCAATTTTCACTTGTTTCAAGCAAATTTTCACTTGAAACAAGAGACAATTGTCTAAAAACAAGTTACTTCTGAGGTGATCATGTCTTATTTTAAGTGTAATGAGATATTTTGACTAGGAATAAGACATTTTTGACTTGAAATAAGACAAATAATCTTGGTAAGATTTTGCGTTTTTGCAGTGAATAAGTTTGTCTTAGTGAGACAGGCGGCAGAAATATATTATAGATATGTTAACGGCATGGACGCTGGATAACTGGAGCTCATATTCAGTTAAAAGGGAGAAGATAAGGCATGCTATGGTCAGTAGGCTCTCATAATATACATATAGATATAGATATGGATAGATTCCATCATTTTATACGGTGTGATTATAGGGGAAACAAATGAAAATTGCCTTCTAGGAGATTAAAATCACCATTTATGTGGGTAAGTGAGACGGGGAAGAAAATACAAGATACAGACGATACAACACGAGTTGAAGTGCATCATCATCATCATCATCATCATCAACCTTTATTTGACTAGGCAAGTTAATTAAGAGCAGACTCTTTACAATAACGGCCTAGGTGGGGGTAGTGGCCCCCTGGGGAGGGGTTTGGGGATTAAAATGAACATAAAAATAAAGAAAAAAAAAGGGATAAAACAGGGACAGGGTTAAGGACAGACATATAGACATACACAGAATAAGCAGTTGCTGTAGCCAGCACATGAAATATCATATATATATTCATATCATGCACAACCATCAGCAGTATTACACATAACAGACATGAAGCACATAAATATTAGTGATGTTAAGGACATAGCATTGCACATAACTGACATGGAGACATACATAAATTAATAATGTTGGAGACATACGGTAAAAAAATACGGTTGTATACATCGATGCACACTGTTTTTTTTTTTTTTGTGTTTTTTTTATCATCTATTTATCATCTGGGTGCTATTTATTTATTTATCATCTGTTTATACTGTAAATTTGCACATTGCCCTCATCTATGCACATTGTGTACATCGATGCACACTGGTTTTATTGGTTTTTTGCACATTGTTTTTTTGCACATTGGGTACTTAGATCTTCACATCTTGAGGGTCATCTTTTATTCTTTATTTTTGATTTACTTAATCTTGTACTCTGGATACTGCTGAAAACTGAATTTCCTTCGGGATGAATAAAGTATCTATCTATCTATCTATCTATCTAAAAACAGACAGAGGGGTGGAAAATAACACAGTCAAGCGCTGTGCATTTACTTATTAAACACAGTCATGTGGTCATATCTGGCTTCGAAGAGGATCTATGAGTCGTCCAGTAAAATCCATTGTCATTTTTGCTCGTACGTTTTGCTGCGCGGCCCACCGAGACGTGCACGCCCAGCCGAATTCATTTAAAT
The DNA here is from genome assembly GCF_902150065.1 of Myripristis murdjan. Taxonomy (NCBI): domain Eukaryota; kingdom Metazoa; phylum Chordata; class Actinopteri; order Holocentriformes; family Holocentridae; genus Myripristis; species Myripristis murdjan. Next base: position 4,212,474 of record NC_043989.1, read on the forward strand.
CAGTACTTCCTCCTGTCCTCGCCGTCTCTCTCGCTAAACTCTGTAATTTGATTGACTGAGCTGCCCCCCCTCGCCATATTACAGTTATTTAGGCTGGCAAATATGCACTCTGCATTCCACCTCCGTCCGTGGCGGCACACGCTGCTCCGTTTCCCTGAAACAGTCACTTAACCAACGGTGCAATTATCTTCCCTAGATTCCCAAACACTGTTGGAACCGACGGTTAGATAAACAAATGTTACCCGATAGGTACAAATTATAGATGGACGGTCAAATTATAGATGCATAGACCACTTTCAGTTTTCGGGGGCGGGGGGGGGAAACGTTTGCAAAGCCATATTTCAATCACGGTTTTTTAATGTCCGCACTCTCGAGTGTGTGTGTGTGTGTGTGTGTGTGTGTGTGTTGCTGCCAGCATGTCTGAAAATGTTTGCATTCTTATTGAGATAGCAGAAAAGAGGCCCTGTCAAGATATGCTTTTTTTTCTTGTCTTCCCCCCCCCCCCCCCCCCCCCCCCTCTCTCTCTCTCGCTCTCTCGCTCTCTCTCTCTTTTCCCCCCTCGGCGGCTCCGTGTTTAAGAGTGTTTGTGGAGCAGAGCAGTATACCATATGGCCGTCAGCGCAGGATGAATTACTGCGCGCGGTCCCTCCGAGAAGCACGGGGATGCACAAAGACGACTGGAAAAGCAGTTTGCACGCTCCCTGTTTGCACAGCGCACACCTTTCGACGGCGGAGCGCTCCGCCCGGAGAACGACAGAAAGAAAAGCGAATAAGTTATTTTGCTCCGGGAGGTGTGTGTGTGTGTGCATGTGTGTGTGTGAGTAGGCGAAAAAAAACGTCAAATCTGCTGCATAGATACGCGGTGAAATGTTTTAAGCAGCACCGATTTTCCTATGAAAGCTCCTCACTCAGGACGTCCTGTGGCACAGACGCCGCTTTCCCCCTCACGAGCGGAGACGAGCACCCGTCGCGAAAGCGCGCGGTCGGCGTGCGAGGGCAGATATTCGCATCACACGGCCGCTCGGAGATGACAAATTATCACGTGAAATATGTAAACTGACGTGACGGAGGGGGAAGCGTTTCATGATGTCCCGTGATTTGTTAGGCGAAGGCATTGGAGGCACTTATGGCACCTAGTGGCCCTCAGGGAAGGAAGGAGGCGGGGTAAAACGGCGAGAGAAGGTGTGTGTGTGTGTGTGTGTGTGTGTGTGTGTGTGATTGGGGGAGTGGGTGTCAATGAAAGCAAGAATATAATACAGTACGTATTATATTATCTATCTGAATTACAAGCACATACGGTTTGAAACAAGATCTCCCAAATTACACATCACAGTGTTTGGTGTATAAATAGTCATTTCCGCACACAGGGAGAAAACACACACACACACACACACACACACACACCTCCCACAGAAAACGGGATTGCTAGCTGTGAAAGTTGAGCTATTTACGGTATGTACCGCATGCCGCCCCAGAAATATCCTCTCCTCTCCTTTTCTTTTTCCTTTTTTTTTCTTTCTTTTTTCTTTCTCCTCTTTTTTTTTTTTTTTTTTTTTTTTCTCTCTCCGGTTCTTGACAGCAGACAGTAAAAGCCACCTCCAGCCCGACGGCTCGCCAAGATGAATTTTGACAGGCAAATAGCCCGCTCTTAAGACGGCGATGGTTCCTCTGTTGTCATAGCAGGAGTGGGAACCGCATACGCACACACACACACACACACACACACACACACACACACTGGAGTTCCCTCTCGGAGAGATTTACAGGGCCTGGAGTGCAGGAGAATTACAGTACAGCGGGGGCCGGCTGCGGCGAGGCCCTCGGAGAGCGAGCCGGCCCCCGTCCTGGATTTGGGGCTCTAAGAAGGTTGGAGGTTATAAATACTCGACAGCGCAGTAAAGTTGTCACAGTCTTCCTGAAGCAAACACACACACACACACACACACACACACACACACACACACATACCGAAAGCCTCCCCCTCTCTTTGCATCCCTTCCCGCTAGCCTAGTTTTTTTTTGTTTTTTTTTTCCAAGCAGTGGTTTACTTCCTGTGTAAACAGGAAGTTGGAAGGGAGGGAGGACTAATGCACAGCTGCAGTTGTTAGTTGTGGCATGCCTTGTTGTGTTTGTATGTGTGTGTATGTGTGTGTGTGCTAAGGATGGGCATGTTCAGTTTCAGCACGCTTTGTGTTTTCGCCTCAGAGTGCGGTTTATACTTTTGCCCGCTCACATTGCGCAGGTTTCATTAAACAGACTGTCTGTCACGTTCATTTCAAGACCAAACTAAACGACGCTTCTCTTGTAAAGCGTCGCAAATCCATCGACAAACACATCGGTGATGAAAAAATAGAAAATCTTACATCACCTGCCCCGAGTTGAAGCGAGCCAGGAAAAATCCGCTGTCGCCGATGGGAGTGTTGGGAAGGCGAGGGACTGGAAATGTACTTGCAAGTCTTTCATTGGTCACAAATATCGTGCCAGAAAACATAAATAATAAACGATTTGCATGCAGTCGGTGTGCAGAGGACGCTCCAATCAGAGGTCAGTTTGAGCTCTGTGAAGCTCTCTGTAATAATAATAATATTAATATATAGCATGCTTGGTTCACTTCTCTTCACTCTTTGCATTGGAACTGGGCTGTTTTAACTTTGAAGCAGTCTGAACTGGTGCGGAAATAATAAATAAATAAATAAATGAGTGACTTCACTCGCTCTCCTCACTTCCGTTTTTCTGGCTGAAATGGACAAAATCTAATATCACAACATGTTTTTAATGAATACCTCAGTATCAATATTGTGGCGATATTAAAGGCCCGACTGTTGGTGCTTTAACAGAATATTTCCACCAGGACGTTTTTGACATCCAAACATTTTCGATATCCAAAATCTAGAATAGAGTAGAATAGAAAGCCTTTATTGTCATTGTACAAATACAGTGAAATTAGGGGCACTGCTCCTGATCAGTGCCGTTAATAAGACCATTAAGGACAGACAACAAGCACAAAATATCTAAAATATCTCAGAAGATGTCTAGTCTTATATCACAATATTGATATAATATCGATTTATTGCCCGGCCCTACTGTTATTCAACTTGGCTCTGATTATTATTGTATATTATTCATTCTTAAGCGTCCAATTTGGGTAATCTGTCTCTCATGTCATTTCCTTGTGTGTGTGCGTGTGTGCGGTTATGCATGGGTATACATACTCCTCTGTCAGGTGAATGGAGTGGTGTGTGTGTGTGTGTGTGTGTGTGTGTGTGTGTATCGTCAGGTGCATGTAGCCACACGCACATAATCCATTATAATGCATTCACCAGACCCTTCACCTGACACACACACACACACACACACACAGAGCGGGCCTGTATGGCGAGCAGCCCTCTTCGCGGCGCATGCAGGCCGTCTGCTGCTGATGCGCTGCAGCGATAGCTTTAATATCGACGGCCCGAGTGAAGATGGAGGGACTTGACTTACAACAACATCCTGACCCTCACAAAGAGGAAGGCAAAGGCAGCTTTTTTTTTCTTTTCTTTTTTTTTTTTCCTGCGTCTAACATAGCGGTACCTGTATTGATGTGTGAAAGCAGCTCCATCATGTTGAGCGCCGCCGATGCTCTGACCCTGATTCGTCTCTCTTTGAAAACCCGGGAACAAAAGCCCTTTTCTCTCACGTATTTTGTCATGTTTTTTTCTTCCTTTCTTTCTTTCTTTCTTGCTTTCGTTATTATGATTTTGCAAAGCGAAGTGCGGGGTGGTGGGGTGAGAAAGGGTGCCACCTGGGGTCCAGCCTGCTGAGGGTTTTATCTCACCCCGACATCGGCTCTGGGATTCCCGTGCGCACTTGTTTCTGCGCCGTCGTCACTCACGGGACGGCAGGAACATTTTGGGACAACTTTGGACAACTTTTCCTTTAAATGATGAGAGCACGGCCGCCGAAATCATCCATCCATGTCCCTGGAGGGTGATTGGCTCTGGTCCCCCATGTTAGATAGATAGATAGATAGATAGATAGATAGATAGATAGATTTTATTGTCATTGCACAATCATATACGTATAATAATGCAACGAAATTAGGGCTCAGTCCTTTCGGTGCAGGGGAGAATAGAAAGCATCGTGCATTCTGCTAGTTGAATAGCCAAGTCCAGTAATAGATGGCTGCAGCCATGTCTCTGACATCAGAAAAAATGCAACAGTCACGGAAACACTTGTTGGATGTGCAAGCACAGTTCGTCATCCCGTGTTCGCCATGGACCTGGCGCTGGAAAATGCTGGGAGGCGGCGGCCCAAAGGGCTGTCCTTTCAGCCGTGTCAACGCACCGGCCCTGCAGCCTCGCCGTCCTCCGGAATGTCCTGGCAGCGACGAAAGTCCGGTGAAATTGGCATCCCGCAGCGCAATCCCAAGCTCAAAAGGTCCTGATAACTGTTGTTTCCTTTGCTTGTTTACGTTTCCTCCTGGACTTGTCACTGGGAAGAACTATCCGCGGAGACCCCGGTGTTCTAACGGCGTCCTCCGGAATGTCCTGGTAGCGATGAAAGTCCGGCGAAATTGGTACCTCGCAGCACAATCCCAAGCTCAAGGGTGCTGACGACTGTACGCGTACATTGCCCAACATAAGGTGGTGTTTTAAGCTAAAAACACAACCGTTCACACATACAAAAACATAGAATACGGCACCGAGAGTGGAGAGCTGTAGCCGCTGCGTCTATGTGCGCCGCCATGGCAACCACCAGTTAACACTGAAGTATACCCTGTGTGGGTATACTTCATAAACAAAATGCCTGCAAAATCCCTGATAAACGCATGTGTCTCACCTGAAATTATTCTAAAAATAAACCCAGTGTTCTTCAGTTCATGATGTTTTTTCATTAATTACCATACGATACCATACCACATTTATTTATATAGCACATTTAAATACAAACAGAGTTGTGCCAAAGTGCTGTACAATAGATTATAAACATAAATCAATCAAACCATATATACAACATACCCAGTGCCACATAAAACATCAAATGCTCAAGCTGTAGATGGAAAAGCTCATAATTCCCAAGATCAAATCACCAGAGCCAATGATCTTCCAAGGTGATTTTGTCGTTTATGTTCTTTTAAATCATTTATTTCTTTATTTCTTTTGAAATAGTGTCTTTGTGTCATTGGCATACTGAAATATTAGAGGGTTTTCCTGTCGTACAAAGATAACAGAACCACATACAGTACAGGCAGTATATCATATACTATACAGCATTCAGTCACTATTTAATAACAGAGTATATTACAGCTGCGCATTGAGCACATTGCTAGAGCTGCCTTTAAGGTATTCAACCATTTTTTTTCTTTTAATTTAATTTTGTTTTATGACTTTTTAATGAGATTTTCCATTGTCTTACTGCATCAGAATTCTTCACCACATCCATGGTATCTTTGCTGAATTTACAGCCTGTTGTTGACGGAGGAGAACGCACACAAAAAGACAACACTTGACATCCTATACAGTCTCTTTTCCAGACTGTTATTTCCTGTATATTCTGGGTGGGGAAATTACCACTTAACACCAGACATATGCTGCTAAATCTCCGCCGGTGGCTGGCAAGGCCGTCTCCTCCGAAAGCCAACCACTTCTGGAATGTCGAGTTGAATCGGCGTCAGATTATTGGTATTTTAAAAGAACTGAAACCCAAACACTTGGAGGCACCCAAACACAACGCCGTCCAATGACTTGTGTTCAAATTGATCCCTGAGAGGCCTGTTGGGGGGGGGGTCACAGCGCCTCTAAAATTTTATCACCAGACAAATGAAAGCCATAACAAGAGGTAAGCCTGGCCAATCGGGGTGAAGGTTTGTCCCGGTGAAACCTTCAGACTGAAAACCTTCTGCAACTCACGTCTTCTGATATCTTCTGTTCACTTATTTATTTGTGCAACAGAAAGATGGCATGACCCTGCGTCTGAAAAGCAGGATTTTAACACCCAGTTTTGGATTAAGTCTTCGCTGAAGGTCGCGGAACACCAAGTCGATGGTCGGTGTTTTGGCCCTAGTTTTTGTCGGACAGTCGGACCCCTATCGTTGGCTTTTCCATCAGATTGGCTGTTCCACTTCTGAGTCAGAAAAGAAAGAATGAGAAAAGAAACAGAATTATTCCTCACCATGCCTTTTCTTTTCTACTTCTACAACCAACAGACCAATGGCTGACAATGACCACGTTTACATGCACACCATATTCCTGTATTATTCGGAATATTCTCAATATCCCGGTTGCGCACGGGTCATGTAAACACGCACAGAACCCGATTAAGGTCATATTCCGGATTCTGAATAAGGCCCCTGGCATATTGCCTGCTCTAACCGGAATACTGTGCCATGTAAACACCTTAATCGGAAAACGCCCCGTACCGGAATATTCAGTCACATCTGCGCACGCTCGATTCGCAAGGAATCCTGGGGCGTCTTTGTTGCTATGGTTACTGCAAGCGGGGAGAACGACATGGTGAACAGCAGCGAGAGCCAGGAGACTGCAGGCTGCCTTCAGCTGATCAGAGACTTCAGTATCATGGAGGATATTCATGGGAGAAAGCACAGAAATAGCGACTTCTTCTTCTTCTTCTGTATTTCCGGCAGACCAGACGCCTATAGGTGTACTGCTGCCCCCCGCAGGTTGAGTATCGCATTACGTAAGAGTGTGGGATGCGCTGAAACACGGGAATATGCCGAGTAACATGTAAACAGAATATTCCAGTTGCTGCAGCGCATATAAACACCTTATTCTGAACATTACCTTAACCGGAATATTGACCCGAATCGGAATATGGTGTGCATGTAAACATAGTCTGTGCTGTATGCTGGATTAGGAGCAGCTTTATTGACTGATTTATCGAGCAAACGCTGCTTCGCGGTTCGTACGTCTGCATTCCTGCGCCGTCTGGTTTCCCTTTTTGAATGGCAGAGACGGACTACCGCCACCTGCTGGTCGGAAGAGTTATTTCCTCCTCTTTATTTCCACGTTGGTTGTAGTTTTTGCAGATTTTTTTAACCCCCACATGGAGGCGCATGTCCGAGTGAAACAGCGTGGACAAGTGGGACGTGACGCCGGCAGGAATTTGATTTGAAAGTTGAAAAGCCGGTGTGAATCTGAACTCTGAAGATTGATTGACGGGTGGATGTCTCGGTTGAAATTGGTTGGTTCATGCCCGCGTAAGCACACGTCATATTTTGTTTTACAGGAAGAAAAAATGATTGTATTTTGATATAAGGATACAAAGAAATCTGATTTTTTTTGGCATATATTGTTAAATAGATGCACAGTATAACCAGGGATGTGATATTAAAGGGTTAAAAAGACATTTTTCATTCCATCTCGACTTTAAAGTTGAATTTTAGGAGTGTTGTTTGTGGCTCACAGGGGTTTTCAGCGTTTTATCATGAGATGTATGTCAGTGATAATTGAATATATGTATGTATCGATATGCAGAGTGATGGCTGTTTGCGTTTTTTCTGTTTGGTATGCGATGAAACTGTCAGGTCTGAGCCGAGGTGTAAGTGGAAACCTCATAACTCTATCTTAACTGTGTTATGTTTAAATGGAATTGATCTGAAGGGAAGGTTTTTTGTTTTTTTTTTTCCACTGTTGAGTCTAGTTTTGACCTTCAAGCGCACGAAAACATATTCAAAACACAAAGAAGAATTTCAAAAATGTAAATTTAACACCGAACATCGAGGGTCACGGCGTCTCTGAAGTTTTATCAGGAAGACGTGTGACAGTCAGAATAACACGGAGGCCGAGCGAGGCTAACGTCTTATCCAGAGACTCAACTCGAGGCGAAGGTTTCTGCGTTTGGGACGCTTTATTCTGTGAATTGTAAGAGGATATCCAAGTTAATATCGCGAGCCAAGTTTTAGCGTTTTTTAGGATTTCAGGACTGGAAAGTTTAAATCCATAACCCGATGGGACATGAAAATAATGATAATTTAATTTCAGTTTAATATAGTATGGCTCTTTTATCGTGTTACTGGCATGACGTGTTTTAAGACATGTACAATTCTGTGTAATTCAATCATTGTATTGCACGTCAGGATGGAAATCAAACCGTTTTAAAGTCAGCAAGACTTCAAATTAGAAAACTGGCACGTTGCAGCGGCTGAACTTAGTGCATTGTAATGTGTCTCGCTCTTTCTTTCTCCCCTTTCCTTACTGCCCTCTCCTCTTTTGGGTTCTCTCGCTCCCTTTCCCCCTCTCATTCTTAGACACACACACACACACACACACACAGAGAGAGAGAGAGAGAGAGAGAGAGAAAGCGAGGTGTAACTGGTTGAGAGGGACATGTACATGCAGCTCCTGGTCTGAATAGCACTTCCTGGCGTTTGAAAGGCGAGCTGGGGAGGGGAGGGAGGGATGAAGGGAGTGAGGGGAGGTGGGGGTGGGCAGGAGGGGGGTGAGGTGAGGGGGGGTGCACCTCCTCCTCCTCCTCCTCCTCCTCCTCCTCCTCCTCCCGCTGAAAGCCTTGTTTGCCATTCTTGTGGCTGTGGGGGCTGAGATCCTCTGAAAAGAGAGTCAACGGGGGTGGGAGGGGGGGAGTTAGGAAGGGGGGAGGGAGAGAGGGGGGGGGGGGGGGGGGGTGACAGTGAGACGAGGAGGACCACATCCGTGTTTGCCAGGTGTTCCTTTTGTGATCCTCACCTTGCACTGAGGCATGGAGGGTGAGACACACAGAGAGAGGGAGAGGGGGGGGGGTACAGGGGAAGAAGAGAGAGAGAGAGTGTGTGTGTGTGTGTGTGGTGGTGGGGGGGGGGTTCTGCACATACACACACACACACACAGAAAGAGAGAGGCAGGGAGGGGGAAAAAAAAGCCCCTAGATCCCGCCATTCTTTCACAGAGATAATCTGTCGCCGGTGCAGGAAAGGTGTTGTGAACCTAAGGTGTGTGTGTGTGTGTGCGCGCGCGCGTGTACGTGCATTAGCGTGTGTGCATGCACGTGCATGTGAATGCATGCACGCACATTTGTCTTGCTGTGGGTGTGTGCTGCCTCATATTTATTCAGCGCAGGTTCATGGCTTTTATGCACGGCATTATGCTCCGGTGATAAAACGCTTTTCCACAGCCCATCAACAATGGCTTATCAAAGCCCTAATCACAACCCGCACTGCAAGAGCCTGCTAAACCTGAACAGACTAACAATGCGACCGCGCAGCCTTCAGTCCTTCACATCCCGAGGACCCCCCAAGTCAAGTCAGGTCAAATTTTATTTACTAAGCACTTTGCAAAAAAAAAAAAAAAAAAAAAAATGATTCTTTTGTACAAACTGCTTTATAGCGCTACAGAGGACAGAAATATAGATCAAGGACTGCAATTAGGCTGGAGACCCCCATCTGAGAAAGTTTTGCCCGGAGGATCCTTATCTTTCTTAGAAGGCTTTTGCTCTCAGAATGGATTTTACACAAAATTGCAAACAGATGGCAGCCGACAAATAAGTTCCAGTGTGTCCATGTTTGATGCATGGCCCCTGCACTGCGCTGTTTGCACCTCCAGAGGAATTGTTTGTGCAATTTTTCCACCATTAATGCTCAGTTATACTAATGCTGTTTGGGGGGTTCTTATTATTTTCAATCCAAGAGCCCTCAAAACTGATTAATAGACTCATTTGGTTGGGAAATCCTGGAGAAAATTGGCTTTCCTGGTGTCAGATAAATAGGCTAACTGCGTGAAGCTGTCCTCCAAGATGTACTCCGGGAATTGCCGTGATAGTTAGATGGGAGATTTCCAACCTCCACCAGCGCTGAACAATTCCCCAACCTGCTGCGGCTCCCAAAGACATCATCACTGACATTTTGAATTAAGTGGATCCCTTGACCTTGTAAACATACCCTGCAGTCAAGTCTCTGTCTGTTAGTGTCATAGTTACGGCTATAAAACAATACTGAGTGGAACAAAGCCCATATCCGGATCACCACCTAAATTGAATCAATAGTTCCTTGGCTGCCGGCCTATCAACCCACCAAATTACATGGATATATGTTCCCAGCTTTTTGAAATATCCTGCTGACAGATAGATAATCAAATATAGACAAAATCATGACCTCTTGGCAGAGATAATAATAAAGTTCATAGTTACTTCTTGCGAATTGTATTCAGTCAACACATTCTGTTTTTTGGTGTAGTCAGTACATTTAGTAACTTGTTATGAAAGCACAGGTAGGTGAACTTGTAACTCCAAAATTGACCTTAGGTGGAGGAGCTGAGGGTTGTTGTTGGAAAGCCTGTGACTTACAGTTTGTGGTTTGTTAGTTTTGAGATTTAGCAGTTGACAGCATGCGAAAAGACCAGTTTATCTATCTTTAGAAACCGAGGGTTGTTGTTTTCTTGCCAAAGGGAATCACCTAGATCCGGAGTTGTTACACAACCAGAGGTGCGGTTGGTTTGTTGAGTTCATGCAGAGCAGACACGGCAGAGGCAGAAGAAGACAAGCCTGCAGACAAACGTGCACGCATGAATTTGGCTTTAGCGTTTAAGTAACCCACGTCTAGCAGCATTACATATTTACAACACCAAAAATTATCATGGAGACACAAAAACCTCTGCTGTCTTATCTACTGTATAAAAACATCCTTTACACAAAAGCTATGCATGATGCCAAAATCATTGGGTATAACACTGACTTCCTGTTTTTACAACAAATTTCTATCATTTTTCAAGCTATTTATTTTAAAGTCTTTAAAATGGTGAGTGCAGAGGAACCAAGGATGATAAGTGCACCTCAATTTTATGAATGAGTTGCAGAGAAAGTCAGTGTTTTAAAGTGGAATACCTTATTTGCACTTCAATTACCTTGCAATTCAAGGAATTAAAAACAACGACAGGGAAAAAAAACAACTAAAATTGGAGTCGCACGACTTTCACACAACAGCCGCGTAATTATGCCGTGTTTTTAACCACTGTGACTAAGTCTGACTGCGTCCGCGGGATCATTCATGTCTAGCAGTCCTGGAGAGCATGATTCAATTACCGGTAGCTTACTGTAAGACAAATACAGAAATAGACTGGTGGGCGGTGTTGTGTTTCACTTGGTGTACCCAAGGTCAGGAGACTGTAAAATAATATCCCCTTGTAAAAGGAAGGATATATGTTTCTGCAAACAGGGCGTTGCTGAGTTGACTGAATACATAAAACTGCGTATATTGCAATTATTACTTGGAAATATCCAAATCCCCTCCTGTTGATGGTTCGGCTCTATTTCATTTATTGATGGACTGATTTTTATTTCTCTGTCAGGCACTCTGCTGAAGGTGCCCAGCCCAGATTAGACACTCCATACATCACATTACAAGTTGTGTTAAACATATTCCTCAACAACTCAGGTATCCATTGCTGTATCTCCCAGACTTTATAGATGGAAGTGTGATCTTGTTCCACGATATTAGTTTATAGGGACATGAAATTATGACTACAGTTACACAGCAGGCCTTTTTTTGGAGGGTTTTGGATTTTTTTTAAATCTTTGGATGCCTGTTAACATTCATTCTAGGATGCAGTATTTTTCCAATAGAACTGACAGATTTGAGTACAAAGTGCCAGTGATGTAAAAAAATAAATAAATAGATAAATAAAGCCTAACAATATCAAAAGGGGCGTCACACCTGAATTGACTGAACTGGGGCATCTATGTTGGCTTTCTTTCTATTAATCCTCCATGCTAAAGCCGGGCATCTAAATTATAGCACTTGTCTTACACCGCCTTACATCAGTTGGTGACTGATGTAAGATTTGCATATTGTCACAGCAATACTGGTGTTCAATTTCAATTGTCATGTTCTGTAAGTAGCAGGCCCAGAGATCCTCGTTACATGGCATATTCATGTGTTCTACATAGGGCTGGGCGATAAATCGATTAAATGGATTAATTCAAGTTTATGTTTTAAATCAATGCAAGAAATGGCTGAATTGTAAAATCGAGATTCTGTCCATGTGTTATAATGAGCTGAGAATAAGTCCCAATTTGCTCATCTGCACCAAACATGTATGCCCAGAAAATCATGCATAAAGAAAAATCTAGATCAAAATTGTGAATCGAGAAAAAAGAGATTTGATTTTTTGGTCTGGAATGGATCTTTTCAGGTTTTTATTTTTCGCATGTGTTGGAAAAACATCAGATCCCCGTCACATGTGAGGGACAATCTCTAAACATGGACACTTTTCAACCGCAGTGTGGATTTTGCTTAAATGTTTGTTTAAAAAGGTGGAGATCTTCCATTTTTCCATTACTTCTAAGGATTGTTTGATTGAGGTGGGTTGTCCGGACCCGCTGCAGCCACTGGCTTATTGATTAAGTTTAAGTATGCACCGTGTCGGCTTTCAGTATCTGCACTGTATCTGAGGATGTGATGCCGCTCACAGCCCCCGACGCCCCAAAGACAAATCCGCTATCGCATATCTTGGCTCGGCTGAAGGAAGCCTAAGCCGCCTCAGACCCGTGACCTTGTGGCTGCAGCCTGTTTTGTGGCTCGTGGCGCTGACCTGTCACTCCGTATCCATTTCCAGCATCCAATCTCGCCCGCGATTGTCGGGGCCTGCCCTCCCACCGCTACCCCACCTCCCGACCGTCGCCATAGAGACAGCCAGTCTGACCTGGAATGCCGCCACTCAGCGCTACCGAGGGCTTCGCTCTTCTTTCGTAAGAGCTGAAAGTATCAATTAGGGCAGTACCTGACCCCCCCCCCCTCCATACACACACCACCACCGCCGCCACCACCAACCCCCCCTCGCTCACATAACTCACGCAATCGGCACTCAAGAGGACACCAATTTGACCAGATTCCACTTTCTCAAATTGCAGGAAAACACACTTAACTGATGGGTGCTCCCGTCTTGAGTGGGGCTATTGTTTTGTGCCCTGACCCGAGCCCCCCCCCAACCCATACCCCACCCCCTCCTCTGGCCTGTCTCCCCTCCCTGTCACATAACAAGCTAAGAGCACACCTTTTCCACCAGGTCAGCCGCCCCTCAACAGGCAATCCTTTGACAACTCCGGGGCCTCTTTGGGCATCTGGAGGGCCATTCTCCAGGGTCAAGGGAAAGTATGTAAATGATCCCTGATGGCATGTAAAAACATCCTTCAATAGGCCCAGATAGACAGAGAGACATACCCGTCGACACTGAGACAACCGCACTGCACTGTAGGAGCTCATTTAATTTCAACAGCCACAGGAACTCACTTGACCCCGGCAGAAGGCTGTATGGTTCGCCCCGCCCTCTTCTTCTGGAGCCCACTTTACATCTCCGATACTGCATTTTGGGGCGCATGCACGATGCTATAAATGACACCACTCCTGGGTATCTCCGATGTGATGTCGCAGTGTTCGCTGTCATCGTTCCAGCAATACCCGGGCAAGCTATAAGTTCTGCATAATCCCCATCGTGAAAAGCTCAAAGCTCAAAGCTCATTTTGCTTCTTTGGTGTGCCCTTTGCAAATCTAAAACTGTCTTACAAGGCTTTTCAGTGCATTTTTGTTGTTTATCATTAGAAAATTGTCCATTACTGTGTGATCATGGGGGACAAAGTAACAAAATTATAAGTTTTAATTCAAGTGAGACAGGTATTAGTGCTATTTTCTGTGCACACTGAGCTTTACAGGGCCTCTTTCCAAAGTTTTACTCATTCCCTGCCTGCTTCTGGTCTATGTTCTGACAAGTATGCTAGAAACTCTGTAACAGTGATCATGAGAAGAAAGAAGATGAGGCAGTGGGAAGGTAAGTAAGAAATGGATTATAGCGGTACCAATCATTTTTATCAGAAAACAACAGCTGGTGGTGAACATGGCGCGCCCCTCAGTTACAGCATCGTACCTGTTGCAGTCGTTTTGGTCTTTATTTGTAACTGTGATGCATTCCTCATGTCAGTATTTTGTTTTTGCTCTCACACATTTGATCGTAGATATATTTCCCAAACTATCAAGGAGGGATGGCCAATTATCGCAGCAGCAACAAACCTGGAATGCAATAAACAACATACCCAACGCTGTAACAGCGTTCTCCTCCCGCTGTACGCGTATACGCTATAATCACCATAGTCTCGGAGTATGCAAAAATCCTACATGCAATCCTCTAGATACACATGAAGAAGCAGGCCTCGGCAGGAAAAACATGCTAATGGAGTGCGCTCATTCAACACCTTTAGATTACCGTTCATATTTAGTAGATTGTTGGTAAACCAAAGTATTATAAAACCTGTTTTGTATTTCTTAACTTCTACGTTAAGGCTTCGGTTGCCTCCACTTTCATCAGGCTACGAAAACAGAAATAGTTAATACGTTTGTAATGCTAACAGCTGTACGCCGTAATTATACCACCGGCCTGTGTGTTTACCTGAGGTGATTCACAAAGCTGCACCAGTTCATCAAGAACCCTTTGAGGTGTATCTCTGCGCACGCACTCGCAGGATGTGCTTTGGTTTTCCAGTCTCTCCATCATCCGCGAGAGACGTTGCTCAACGCACGACGGAGTAGGAAGTATGTAATTTGCGCTGTCTGAAAGAATTATTCAGCGCGGCTCAGCTGCTCCGAATTTGATGGGAAGTGCCTAAAAAAAGATCAGTGATTTAGGAAAAGAGGTCAGCGATCACCACATAAATCACCTACCACTGCAAAGGATTGCCCGGGAGCAGATGTGTCTTTGGCACTTGGCACAGGATTGCTTACCCTGATAAAAAAAAAAAAAAAAAGACCCAACCCTCAGACCATAAACATGTCCTTCCTCAACCCCAAACGGAGCTGCAGCAGCAGCCCTGGTGCACAGCATGCCTCCCTCCCTCCCTCCCTCCGGCCCTCCCTCATTCTCTCTGTTTCAACACATCCCTCTCTCAACTTCCTTCCTGCCCCGCCCATTGAATTTTAATACCTGCCTGTCATGTTTTCTTCTCTGCCCCACCAACCCCCCCTCCGCACCCCCACCCCACCCACCCTCTCACCAGACCCTTGCTGCGTATCTAGTAATTACCAGAGCACTGAGAAAACCCTTTCATTTAAAGGATTGGCAATTATCTCAGTGGAACACAATAAAATGGCTTCCCCTCAAGAGGAAGGGGAAGTTTGAGCCGCGGTACGCCGCTGCATGTCGCGCCGCCTCGCTCTTGAAGTGGTCGCAGAGGTGGAGGTCCTGTAGGAGGTGGGGTTTTCGGGGGTTTGATGGATTTTTTTCCCCTCCTCCCTGCTCCTCTCCTCTCCTCTCCTCGCCTCGCTCTGAGATATCTGATAATCAAAGAGGAGGCTGGGAAACAACGCGGGTCAAGTGGTCGTGCTTCACTGCCAGAGATTTGTTCCTCCGCGCCGTGAAGTCACCGCTTTTAAAATGTGAACGTCGTTTTGGAGTGAGAGCCGGTTGAGAGAGCTACCTTTAGCACAGCCGTGATTTAGAGCTGTGGCCTCCTGCTCACCTCCGGGGGAATCTATAAAGTTGTTCAAGCCATTGTAAATAACCGCTTTATGGCGCCGCGGGCCGCCTGCCGAGGCCGAGGAGAGTTTGATCCCGACACCTCGTTGGGACCGACACCGCTGTTAGGTAGATCAGTCGGCTTGGGCTCCTTTAAACTCGACAGCAAACGATACAGTGACAAAGCACAAAAAAATGTAAATGAGCATAAAAGTTGTAAAATCCACTATTTGTGGAAGTGGAAAAGGGAGACTGTTGAATTTGGCGGGCGGACGTGTTTTTGGAGTCCCGGCCCGTGTAAATGTAGAACGTGTTTGAGTTAGATCATAAGACTAGGTGCTAAGAAAGTGATCACAAAGCCAGATGGCGATAATACGGTTAGTTAGCAATAATAATAGCGCCCCGTCATTGATCAAAAGGAGGAGCTCTTCACATTGCAGGGCCGGAAATATATATATACAGCGGTCCCTCGTTTATCGCGGGAGTTACGTTCTAAAAATAACCCGCAATAGGCGAAATCCGCGAAGTAGTCAGCTTTATTTTTTTACAATTATTCTAGATGTTTTAACCCTTTATAGGGCACTCATTGAAATACTTTGAAATTCAAAAAAACAACCCTAGACTGTTATTAGAGAACATGACAGCACTTTATTACTTCTATAAAATTTTTCTAAAATTTTCATTTTGTAATAGAAAATCGAAGCCATTGAGATTGGTCAAATGCCACAATCATGTGACCTGGGATGTAGAGCGATCTCTGCTGATTGGCTGGGTGAAGACCAAATGATTATTGAACTAACTGAGACAGGGGATGGGCCTGATATGTAAAATTCCTGAAATTACCAAAAATAGTCACTTGCCCTATAAAGGGTTAAGGCTGTAAAATCCCTCACGACACACTTTATACACTTTTCTCAGACAGGCATTAACATTTTCTCACTTTTCTCTCTTGTTTAAACTCTCAAAGTTCAAACCTTCGTAGAAAAATAAGTCCAGTATTATAGAATGATTGATTGACAATGGTCTACAGTCCCTTAGCCAATCAGGACGCAGAACACAATGCGCTGTTTTAAAAAAAAAAAAAAAAAAAAAAAAAAGCATGCAAAATTGCACTAAAAAAATCCGCGAAACTGCGAGGCCGCGAAAGGTGAACCACGTTATAGCGAGGGACCACTGTCATTTTTTTTATTTTCAAATTGTTGTCAGTGGTGTGGGGATTTGAGAACCAACTTTTGCCGTTTGCTGCCTCACCGTTCCCGAGCGGAGAAAGGTGAGTCCGGCCAGGTTTTGTTCGCCTGACAGAGCGTCTGAAGGCGGAGGCAGACTTTCCCGGCCGGGACTCGGCAGCCTTTGCTTTGGCCGGCGCTCGGGTGCTAGTTTCTCACCCGGTGTTGTTCCAGCACCGAGCTGCTCACTCGGGGCTTTATTTCTCACCGTCCCGGCAGCGCTGCCTCTCTCTCCGCCTCTCCGCCCCACCTGTCGTTTTTCGCCGCCGGCTCGGAGAGGCAAAGTTTGGCCGGAACAGCGGGTCGCCTTGGCAACGCTGTGTGCCACCGCGGCGGATTGGAACAGGAACTGGCCTATCCATGTCAGTCTGCAGGCAGGATCTGGGCCATGCCTTGTGTTAACAGATTATCTGATTTCCATTCAGACGGCTCGGGTATCGGCCCCGCTCCTCGGCTCTCTGGAAAAGCGACCCCGGCCAGCCTCTTTCTGAAAGCCCCCAGAGCCCTCCTCTCTTCTCCCATTTCCTGTCTTAATTACGCACTCTTTTGTGCTGTTGTTGTTGTTTTTTTTTTTTCTTCCTTCCCTCCTCCTCTACTTCTCCTTCTCCTTCTTCTCTTGATCTCCACCCCCCCTCCACCTCCACCTCCACCCCCTTCTTGCGCTCTGTCTCTCACTGTTATTTTTAAGAGATGAGGACCAAGATTTTGAAATTTGGATTTTGTTAAGGAGGGGAGGGACTGTCCTGTCCTTGGCTCCCCGACTCTCACCATCACCGTCACCACTGCCTCCCGCAACCCTGCCCCCCCCCCACCCCCCCCCGCCTCCCTCTTTCCCTTCCATCGTCTCCCCACCTGAAAGGGAATACTGTGTTTTCGATGCATAAAAGGCTTGGCGCTGTCAACAGGATGAATCCACCAGGGCCCATGGAAAACATACTCGGAGCTGCAGCTACATTTTCTCTAAAAAGGGGGGGATGAGGAGGGATGGGGGGGGGTGGATGGGTGAGTGAGGGAGGCAGCTGGTAGGGATTACTGTGCAGTTTGATAGTCTGCACAATTACAAACATACCAAGTGTTAGCCTGGCTGTGTAGCAGTGATGATGCTTTGGCCCAGGAAGTGGAATTGGGCTTTTTTTTTTTTCTTTTTTTTTTTGTTGGTGCACGTGTGTGTTTGTCGGGGTGGGACGGCTTCACGGTTGCACCGAGTCACACAGAACTCCTTGTGTCCTCTCTCTCTCTCTCTCTCTCTCAGGTGAGGGGGGGGTGGGGGAGGAAGAGAAAGCGAGGGAAGAAATTAAGGTAGAGGTGTTGTGTACACAATGGGCATGTAAACCAAGTGGGCACCTCCGTTGTGACAAAAACAGATTTGTCGCCGTCCCGCACCGGATCCGGTTACCGGGCCCGGGCATTGAGGCGAGGCCAAGGGAGGGTGACCTTGTCTACGGCGAAATCTGACACAGGTTTCACATGCTGGGTGGGGGATTTTTTTCTTCCCTCGCTCCCTCCCTCCCTCCTTTCTTTCTTTCTTTCTCTCTCTCTCTCTCGTTATCTCCCGCATTGTAGGTGGCTAATTGCTGTGATGTTGTAGAGATTACATTAAGCGTTTGGTTCGGTCATGGGTGGGATATTATGGTGTATTCCTGACAGGACAAGTCAGAGAATTCGATCAGTTCTCTGAAAAAGTAATCAGGGTGTTTCGCAAACGAGTCACCTCACTGGATAATACCTGAATATATTTTTATTTTACATTAATTGCAGGATGTACTATATTTCTCCAGGGCAACTGTTGTGAAAACTGGACTCCCTGACCTTCACCTTAGCTGTTTTCCCAGACTCAGACAACAGTCAATACTCCATGAGGACTGACTTACAACAGGAATTTCTCTCACTGATACCATTTTTGACCTGGTTTTGGAGTCGTGTCCCACCCGTGTTCCCAGTTTCCCACCCCTGAGCCTGACCTCATAAACCGCAGATGGGAATATCAGGGAATTTTACAAATGCACACTGTATTTTACAATGTTTATGCATATTTGTCGCATTAGATGGTGGTAATGCACAAATACAGAATGCACACAGGACAGTGACGTTGTGCTGATGCTGTGGTGAGCACAGACTCAGTCAGACGGATCAGTGACGCCTGTCGGGCCTTGAGCGAAATGCTGTGTCATTAAAAGGGATCGGGCAAGTGAAGTCAGTGTGAGGGCTTCTGATCAGGGTCGCAAAGGGGCGGAAAATTTCTGGTAAATTTCCGGAAGCATTCTGGAAGCTTTCCGTGGGACGCTCAGCTGGGGAATTTTGCAAATTTTGTTTTGTCATAAGCAGACATGCGTGCAAACTAATGACATTTTTGACTTTGACTTATTTTGAGTCGATTTTTTTTCTCAGTCCTTCAAGACTGATGGTGGATAAATGAATAGAAATAGGCTCAATGAATGGATGAACACTCCTCAGTCAGCAGCTAAATCAAACTATAACCTACATTCTTGTATGAAAACTGTATTTGTATGAAAACTGGCGAGCAGAAGGCAGAAGAACCAGCACCACAGTTGAGCTGGCTGGCACCATGATAGATAGCCTCTTAAACAGCTACTGTATAAACACATTTTGACTTATTTTTTTCCAGTTTAACCTAAATACCATAGGTCAAATATACACTACTCACAAAAAGTTAGGGATATTCGGCTTTCAGGTGAAATTTCAGGATGAACCTAAAATGCATTATAACCTTTACAGGTGAACTTAATGTGACCTTCTGTAAACTTTTGAATGCACATGTCCAACTGTTCGATGTTTCAGTACTTTTTGCACAAGTTGCTGTTCTCTAACAAGGAGTTTAACGGCAAAATTCACATCAGGTGTTTGATGCTCCAGCTCATCGAGGTCGTATCATTAGGGAACGGCTGCTGGAGACTGGGGTACCTCAGATGGAGTGGCCTGCACTTTCTCAGACCTGAATCCCATAGAAAACCTATGGGATCAGCTGAGTCACCGTGTAGAGGCTCGGAGCTCTGTACCCCAGAACCTCAATGTCCTGAGGGCCGCCCTTCAAGAAGAGTGGGATGCCATGCCTCAGCAGACAATAAGTCGACTTGTGAACAGCATGAGACGTCGCTGTCAAGCTGTAATTGATGCTCAAGGGCACATGACAAGTTATTGACACTGACATTTTTTGTTGTGGTATACCCACCACTGTTGTTGGCTTTTGTTTCAAGAAATTGTTTGAGATGAGGAAATCACCAGTGTATGCTTCTACTGAAATGCCCTACTTTCATGATATAATATCACTGTAGTGTGAACTTTTTATATTTTCCATAAATTTCACCCAAAAGCCAAATATCCCTAACTTTACCCCAGTCATATCATCAAAACCTTCTTGACTGGATGTCGTCTGTGGACTAAAACGGAGGCCGAGTCGTGTGGCCGCAGTCGTCCTGCTGCCGTGTGCAGGACTCTGGAAATGAGCTGTGCATGGGTTTGAGGAACGCAGTGCGGGGCAGAAACTCAACTGAATTTGCATTAAATCTGTTTGTTTTAATCAGGATTATGCTGCAAGATGGTTTTTCTTCAACTACATTAAGTTCCCGCCTATAGGCTAACATGCAGTTTTGCAAATTTCCAGATTATTCCTGTAAACTCCTGTTAATTCCCATATATTCCCATGAATTCCCATAGAAAGTTTCCGACTTTGAAAATTTTGGGAATTTCGCAACCCTACTTCTGATCAGTTCATCTTTGATTCTTGCACAGCTTTACTCAGGTGTGCAGGAGATTTCATAACCTGTGCATTTCGCAAACAGGAGCAGCTGATGTCGTCCCAGATGGCCGACGTCACCTGAGAAGCCCTGTACAGCTTGCTGTCTGCAGTGCGGCATGTGTGGCATCCACACTTTACGTTACGTCCTCATATTGTGTCTGTCAGTATGTGAGAAGGTGTGTTTTCCAGAGCCATTTCCAGTTACTTTTTCGTGCTTTGGCTGATAAAATTAAACTGAAATGGGGCCACCAGGTCCAGTTAACACCCTGGCGATGCTGAACCCGGTGGCCTTTATTTCCGTCAGCATTGCACAGTTATAAATTCTCGCTATTTATACGCCGCCGACCGCGGAAACAATGAGGGAGGAGCTGAGGAAACGAGGGTTTAGCGAGGAGAGGAGAGGATTTCCCTATCAGTTCTGTCTTTTTCCCCACTCCTCTCTTTTCTCACCTTGTGTTGTTGTCACCCCGTCCCCCATATTCTGTCTCTCTAGACACACACACACACACACACACACACACACAGCAGTATGCAGACACAGCTCACACACCCTCGCCCCCGGCCCGGTCGCAGCTTGGGGTGAAGGTAAACAAGCTGATGTTTAGATTTCACGGAAGTGGAAACCGATCCGGCCAAGTCGGCCCTGTCACTCAGCAACGCGCCTGTTTATGTTTGTCTCTTTCATAAGTATCTGTGAGTGGGAGCATATGTGAGCGTTCCAGTCTGTGTGTGTGTGTGTGTGTGTGTGTGTGTGGGTGCATAAGCAAGCACACATGCCTTAATATAAAGCCTAAGTGTGTAAGCAGAGAGGGGTGTTGCAAAGAGATTCTTGTGTGTGTGTGTGTGTGTATGTGTGTGTGTGTGTGTGAGAGAGAGAGAGAGAGAGAGAGAGAGAGAGAGAGAGAGAGACCTGGGCCTCATGATGAAAGTGATAATGGTGATGATGATGATGGTGATGGAGGTGATCGTGGTGGTGATTGGGGTGTTAATGGCGGCAGCGGTGATGATAGTGATAGTAGTGGTGATAGTTTCCGTAGTTGTGTGTGTGTGTGTGTGTGTGTGTGTGTGTGTGTGTGTGTTTTATTCAGTGTGAGAATGCTGCTCTTCCATGCCGTGATCCAGATTTTTCACTGAATTACATCCCAAGTCCTTAAGTGAACTTTGACCTGAAGGCTGCATGTACAGACGGCAGCGTGAAGTTCAATCAGACGTTTGGTTGCAACTTTTGAAATTTCATAAGTTGCAGTGTAGGCTGTGGGAATAATACTACACTGCAAAATCTATTAAAATGTGAATTTTATTCATCTGGAGAATATGACTTGCACTGCTATTTGTTGCAGTTTTTACCTTCATCCAAAAAAAAACAAAAAAAAACCCTGCAGCTCCTGTGATTTGGATTTTGCACTTGGCCATATTGCAGTTTTGATATTTTGATTCATTGTTGAGTCCTAAAAAGTGAGTTTGGACAGATGAACATCATGCCACGTTTGGTTTTATTCGTCTGATTATGTTTTAGAAAAGTCTAATGTCGATTCCCTCTGAGCGTCACGTAACGCGGCCGCACTCTGACATGAAAACTGACAGATTCCTAATTTTTGTTTATGCGTTTCTGTTTTTTTTTTTTCCTCGTCTACTTTGCTTTACAAAAGCTGCCATAACAGGAAGGTGAATCCCAACCCCAAGCACTGTCAGAAGCTTTCAGAGCAAAAATCCCTCAAGTCCTGAAGTCTTTTCTCTTGTTCCTCCAACACGACATGAGAGAGGAGGAGGAGGAGGAGGAGGAGGAGGACAAGGGCTGCCGGAGAAACACAATGCGCTCAGGGTTGCGTGTTAGGAGCCGCCTGAATGGCACCAGGCCTAACTAGAGCCCGGCAGGGACCCCGAGGTGGGCCTGGCACCTGCAGTCTGCCTCTGGGGGGAACGTGGGGGCAGTGTGTGTGTGTGTGTCTGGGTGTGTGTGTGTGTGTGTGTGTGGGACAGGGGGTGGGAGGGATGTCTGTCTGTGTTTCTGTGTCCTGTCAACAGAGACTGTGTGTAAAAGAGTGCATATGTGTGTGTGTGTGTGTGTGTGTGTATTCTGCACATATGTATCTCAGTGGGGGTGCAGTTGAGGAGACGGCTGCCCAAGTGCCACCCGTTGCCCACAGCCAAGAATTTAACCTCATCTTTATATTGAATTTAGTTTAATTCATTTGTTTAGGGGAGAATTACTAAGAGGAATTGCACGCAGTAAGAAAAAAAAAAACATAAAAAACTTTAAGCTACATTAAGCAGTACCATATGCATTAAATAAAATAAAATAACCCCTTGCAATGTCTTATTTTACCATATAATTTATAGCTAGCCTGTTGTGATTTCCTGGTTTTGCAGATAAAAAAACATCCAAATTTCAAGCTCAATCAAAGCCGTTTACCTTCCAGCTGACAGTCTAATCGGAGGTCAAAGATTTAAAAAAAAAAATCCTAGTAATCTCATGAGGGTGAAATGTGTCCATCATTTCCATCTCAAAAAACACTTTTTCTTTCTGTGCTGTTGGTTTTGTGCGAGCGAGAAACAGCTCAGTGCAGCGATGAAGGTCTTGTTGAGTGACTGAGACATCATCATCTCCATTCAAAACATCAGTGAAAACTGAAAAAAAGAAAAGAAACAAACACATTTTAAAAATAAAAACACATATGAAAAGGAAAACAAATTGTGATGGCGAAAAATTCTGATAATAAAATAATAAATAATCCTAACCCTTAAAATTAAAAAGAAAAAAGCACCTACTTAAAAACTGTGGGAGTAAGAAGCTCTTTCCCATCCATCAGTATCATTATTATTATCATAATTATTAACTGTGCAAAACACTTTTTCCTTGTGAAACACATGCTTAGAGCTGCCTGGCTTCTTCCAATCCAACTAAAACAGGGGTTCAGTTAATATGGATTCACTGATATTTATGTGCTGCAGGTGTCAGTAGGTGCAGGAGGGGTCTGGATAGGATTTTGGACCAACATGTGATATTCACTGCAGCCAAACTGATCCGTCAAATCTATTTCAATTGGATTTTATGCAGTTTGTGTGATCAGCTGTAATGCCTTAACTCGCCGATCCGATCGATGACGTCATTGTCGTGTTGAAACTTTTTGCAGATGCTCCCGTTGCGTCGCTTTATCTGTCTCATTTATTCCAAAGAAGTTCCACACCACCGCCATGTTAGTTTTGAGCCCTGTCACGAAAACCAAACCCAGGATTTTTAAAAGAAAACGGCAACAGCGGCCGTGCGCATTGATCATCGCTGAAGTTGGCAAGGTTGGAAAATGGCAAGCAAACCGTTACCGTGGTCAAATGAAGAGGTGGAGACTTTTCTGTGCTTGGCGGCGGGGCCGCCTCGCTATGACGACTCCACCGAAAATAAAGTTTTCTGAATCTTGAATTATTCGCTGTCGGATTCAAACAAACATGTCGGTGGTGCGGGACTTCTTCAAGGTTTGGGGCATGGCAAAGATTGTTAAACATTGGCAAAAAATGCTTGAGAATACTTTTGTTGATCCTCAGTAAATGGTACATAAGTATATACAGTGGTCCCTTGTTTATCGCGGGAGTTACGTTCTAAAAATAACCGGCAATAGGCGAAATCCGCGAAGTAGTCAGCTTTATTTTTTACAATTATTCTAGATGTTTTAAGGCTGTAAAACCTGTCACTACACACTTTATACACTTTTCTCAGACAGGCATTAACATTTTCTCACTTTTCTCTCTTGTTTAAACTCTCAAAGTTCAAACCTTCGTAGAAAAATAAGTCCAGTATTATAGAATGAACGCATTCTGTACTGTACAGGAGACACGGCACGGAGGAGATTGATTGACAATGGTCTACAGTCCCTTAGCCAATCAGGATGCAGAACACAATGCGCGGGCTCTCCCCTAGCCAATCAGGATGCAGAACACAATGCGCTGTTAAAAAAAAAAAAAAAAAAAAAAGCATGCAAAATTGCACTAAAAAAAATCCGCGAAACTGCGAGGCCGCGAATGGTGAACCGCGTTATAGCGAGGGACAACTGTACAGTAATTAAACAAGTTATTTAAATAGACATATTGCTCCCTCATGTGATCGGATCGGTGATCAGTGATCGGCCCCAAAAATCCTGATGGTGTAAAGCCTAGTTTCTTTCACTTAGGAGCGTCTGTTTGCTGATGACACGTCTATTTCCGTCTGAGTTGTGTCGGACAAAATGGACAAGAAAATACGAAGAAGATGAGCGGTGACTTGATCATTTGTTTAGCCAGTGGCATTGTTTAGGAAGTTGCTACCAACGTGGCTGGTGAGAGTTAAGGGGAGGCGTTTTTTTTTTAATGCTTTACTTTGGGACGTTCCATCGAAGGTTTACAAAAATAAATGCCGCACAATGAGACCTTGATTGTCGGAGGGTTACGTTTGAGCGAGGAAAGGAAGGAAGGCTAGGTCTTAGGGAGTGAAGGAGTTGTCTGTAACCATGCACAGCTGTGAAGGCACGTTGCTTTTACTGTGTCCTAATAGACACACACACACACACACATGCACCACCCCGAGATCAGCTCTGCTTGTTGTCGTTGGACTTCCGCTTGTTAAATGAAATTCAGAGGCCCTTTTACACCCCCTCATCACCAGTATACACACACGAGCACACACACTCACCTTCTCCACACACACACAAGAAGAATGCAAGTACTGTAAAAAAAAAAAAAAAGGGGGGGGGGGGACAGCAACAAGGGTGGCACTGAAAGCATGTCCTGTAAGAAACTCGGGGATGTGATGTGAGCGCGAATGAAAATGAAAATCGGAGGAAAAAGGTCGCAGAACGCTTCCGGCCGCCGTCGTCTGGGGCGGCGGCTCGACCGGGGGGAGGCGGAGGGCACTTCCAGGCTACGGGGCGGATTATGGAAACCAGACCTGGCGAGTTTACACCGAAACGCAAGGCCCCCGTCGAACTGAGCTGCGAACTGCGGACAGCTCACAGGAAACGCCTCTTTGTAAAGCAAACATACATGTATTTTATGGCAGCCGCTTTACTGCTTTTTTTATTTCGGCCTCCAATGAGTCGACATTTCAACATGGCCTCAGCCTAATTTCCTCTGCTTTTCCACACCTCTTTTTTTTTTTTTTTTTTTTTTTTTTTTGGAGGTGGACGACACTTCCCCCACTCACACACACACACACACACACACACACACACACCCTGCCCCGCTTTTTCTTATCAAAATACGACGACTTTTTTGGCAGCGGCCATTTTTATTTTCACAGAGGTTCGAGGGCCAACCAGCCGGGGTTGTTTTGACAGATTCAGGGACTTTATTGCGGCCCCCAGGGCAGCTGTGGGGGTGTTAGCAGTACCCCCACAAAACACCCCCCCCACACACACACACCCATACACACTCACACCCCAAAAAGGAGTGCAACACAGCTGCTGAGCCCCTTCACCTGGTCTCCATATGATCGTGACCCTCAAACACTCACACACACACACACACCTCTACACCTCCATTAATGGTCAAAGAGGTGTGACATGTAATTCCATAACAACCCGCCACCACACACACACACACACACACACACACACTTACACCAAACAAGAAAAATAAATCTCAGCTTGTGTTTTGGTTTTACTTTGGATATTTTTGACTGCATGTGTGTTTTCTTGGTAAGTAATAAAACTCAATTTGCATGATTTTTTATCTCAAGCAATTTTTGCCTGGTAAAATAAAGGTCTAAATTAAAAAAAATTTAAAAAAAATTACCACAAGAAATACCTATCTTAAGAGCTAATTTTGTGCAGTTTGGTTTCGTAAAACACGTTTTGGACGATAAATAATGTGAAAAATGCAATAAATCCTCTAGTCTGATTGGAAGTTTTTCTTGAAAAAAGTAATAATAATTTTAGCTCAGGTGGCTCTCTCCAGCAGCATCGACACGTCACTTGAAACACGCTTGTTTGCACTGGAAACCGGCTACTTTCTGCAGTCTCCTCCTCCTCTGTGGTCCTATTGAACTCAATGGGTAAAAACGTGGCGCTGACACTGCCAAAGGTCTGCGGTTCAACTCCCGGCGGGGTCACGAACGCTAAAAACGTAGGCGTTCGTGACGCCGCGAAGCACTTTGGCTAAAGGTGACTCACAAATATCATATTATTCATAACCTGCTATTCTCAGCCAAACCAAAAGGACGGACGGACGGGGGGGGGGGAGAGGAAACAAGTTTATATTGCGCTGGAAAATGTCACAAAGAGGGGAAAAATCAACCATGTTTTACAATTCTAATAAAGTTAAACTTTTTAAAAAGATTTCCACAGGATGCCGGTTTCAGGTCAACACTTCAGAGGTCTCGTTCCCAAACACTATATATCCATTTTCAGGAGATAAATAACACGTGAAATTCAACATCCTTCAGTGCTTGTGTATTTTGTAGGAAAATATCTATCAGAGTAGTTCCCAAGTTTTTTTGTTTTTTTTTTCCTTTTTTCCTGCAAAATGAATTACTTTTCCATGCCAAACAATATTTTAAGAGCAGGTGTCACTTGTTCAAATGGTTCATATATCATTTTGGACTGAGAGGCTTCACTTCCTGCTGGCGGTGTGCAGTATGTGGGACAGTAGGGGGTTAACAGTGCCAGAGTAATTTGGTTCTTGGACACGGTGGCCTCGCCTGCCGGATGCAAGTTTGACTCAAGGGCAAAATCCAGAGTGAAAGCCTCTCATGTTTTTGACTGGTTGCCAACTCTCTCTCTCTCTCTCTGCTTTCCATCCCTCCCTCTCTTTCTTTCTTTCTTTCTTTCTTTCTTTCCCCCTGTCCTTCTCATCCCTCTCTCCTGCTCTCACTCCCCTCCCTTCGATTCTCTGTTTTTTTTCTCTCTCTTTCTCTTCACTCTGTTCCCGCTCTGATCCTCTCCGGCGAAGTCAGGTTGGGGGGGGGGGGGCGACCCGGTGCAGGTACAGCGTCCCCCCAGAACGAACCACCCGACTTCAGTCAAAATTGGGTCATCTTTTAGACGGCGAATTGGCGTGCAGAACGTGTCGCCGTGCAGCATAAATCTGCAAGTAGGACTCAAATATGTGCAACCGCAAGGCCCGGAGAGAGAGAGTCCACATTTCCCCCGACGGAGCGGAGTCCTCTTAGGATTTCGGTTCCCTGTCGAGACAAACGTTTTCCACAAGGCCTTCAGTTTGTGGATTTGGTAAAAAAATAAAATAAAATAAAGCCTTGAAGGTTTATCTGAAAACGAATGGACGGTCTCTGATGAATTAAAATCTATCATCAGCAGCCTCTGAACAGTGAGTGACAGCTTCATAAGTCAAAAATGAGGCTTTCAGGATGTCTAATTTTGTCCCTGAATTTCACCGAACATTGCCTTACAAGTGTTCAACCATGATTATTTTTACACCCCTGCCTTTTGTCATTGAAATATTTATCGGTATTTATTTTTAATCCGTATTTATTTATGTTAATATTTGTCTTTCAAATGTTGCACTCTCTGGACAAACCTCGCTGAGGGGATTTTCACCGAAAAAGTTGTGCGTTGGCTGCAGGCCCTCGCACTGGATCGCAGGCCGAATGGATTTTTTTGGGCCAACTAAGACCTCCCAAAGATGATTTTTTTTTTTTTAATTTTATTTTTTTTTCTCCTTCCTAAGTGGTTGATGGACAAACTTATCAAGCACGGCCAAAACATCCAGAACCCGAATCTCAGATAAACACTCTGCTGTCGGCTTTCGGGTCCCCGTTGCCCTCTCTCTCTCTCTCTCTCTCTCTCTCTCTCTCTGCATTTTTTGACTTTTTGGTGTGTGTGTTCCTCATAAAATCGAGGGTGGCCCTTCTCCGAGTCGGCGTGACTCACCCAGGCCTCTGCGGATTGCGGACTGACAGGTTAGGAAACCACATACAGCAAATGCCTTCGGGCGGGGAACAGAGTCAACTCACGTCTCCTCGGGCGAGGCAGCGAGCCGGGCGGCCCTCATCCTGCTCAAGTGCACATTAGAACGAGCAAAAAAAAAAAAAAAAATAGAGATTCAAACAGGTGAGATAGATTAGATATTTTATCAACCGTGTGTGTGTTTAGTGTCGTGAGCCTAATCCTCCCGATCGTGTTTCACTTGTTTTGGAAAGGATCGCGCGAGGCGAAGGCCAGGCCCGCGATCTAAGAATAAGACACCTGAATTTTGCGGGGGCGTCCGTTTGTAAACAGTTTTGTTGAGACGTCGCCGAGAGCGGCTCGCACCGAGGCCGGCCAAGAATGTGTGTGCGGCACAACAACGCTCCGAGGAGAAGATTCCCAGCATTCCTCGCTGGTTAGAGAGAGGCACCGGCCTTCGCAGATAGGAAGTCGTCTGTCATTAGGGGGTAATCACTTCTTGAGGAGGATCGCAATGCCTGGAATGATTACTGTTGTTATCGGCAGTGAAACTTGGCGCAGAGAGAGCGGATGAGGTTTTTTTTTTTTTCCCCTCTCTCTCTCTCTCTCCCTCTCTCTCCCTCTCTCTCTCTCTCTCTCTCCTCTCT
The DNA here is from genome assembly GCF_902150065.1 of Myripristis murdjan. Lineage (NCBI taxonomy): Eukaryota > Metazoa > Chordata > Actinopteri > Holocentriformes > Holocentridae > Myripristis > Myripristis murdjan. The sequence goes on from NC_043989.1 coordinate 4,241,396, forward strand.
TTGTGTGTTTTGATGAGCTTGACTGATCCGGCGTAGGCCCCACTTGTTTTTCTGACTTGAATGAAAACTTTCTCACCCTCCGCACCGCGTGCCATTTCGTTGAGCGAAGGGCGAAGCCGACGCACTCGGCGACGTAAACGCCTCACTGTTGACTTACTGCTAGTTGGTATGTCTTACCCAGGGGCATTTCTAATTACTAATGGCTCATGTGTAATGATGCCTATCATTTCAGTGGTGCAACAAGGTGGATGTAATCCCGTGTGCAGACTATTGTTAGAAAAACAGAGTCTGTCCGACGGTATTTTGCACACGGTGGGCTGCTCTCCTCCCCATGCCACTTGTCAGTGTTTGTTTGCAGGGTTTTGTTCCTGCAGCCCTTTCAAGTGGACTGTCTGGGTCCCTACGTCCAGCTGTTTTTGTCCTTCCCTCTCCCTCGCTCCCTCCCTCCCTCGCTCCCTCCCTCCCTCTTTGCCTTCTGCCAGTCGAGCCAAGACTTCAGGTGGAATGATGCTGTTACGAAAAGAGCCCGTCAACGCTTGCCCGACATGCCAAGCCAAGTATTTGTCTTTCGGGGTCCCCCCCCCCCAACCCCCCACGCCTCCCTCCCTCCCCCTGCACTCCTCCTCTCCTCCTACCCCCACCCCCGGATCCTTGAGAACAGGAAGTGTATCTTGTTAAGTGATGGATGGGCCCCCTGCTCTCGCTGAGAGGAAAGAAAAAAAAAGGCCTTTCTTTCCCTCCAGGGCAGTCAGATGAGTTTAGCAGTCTCAAAGCTGAGGGTCGGCTCTGCTTTTTGGGAGAGCCTTGGAGCCCTTGGAGCCCGAGCGCCTGGAAGCCACGGGCACTTCTTCATTATGTGTGCAGAGAGAATTAACGGCCGGTAAAGTAGTGGGCAGCCACGCTGCCAACGGGGAAAAAAAGAAATTGATAATACAAGCAAAACGGAGCTGACGTTAAATGGTGCACAAGAATGTTTAGTGGACTTGTGCATTTTTGTGCGCGTGTGCTTTCACGCATGCTTGCGTATGCACATTTGTGTGTGTGTGTGTGTGTGTGTGTGTTTGTCTGTGTGTGTTTCTTAGCCAGGGGTCAGCAGGTTTGCGTTGGCATGCAGCCGCCAGACACTTCCAGGGAGAGCAACTCAGGAAGTGTCCCTGGCACGTCCACAGCCTAGTGGAATACACACCGACGCGACTGGCTCAACCTGCAGCGACAAACAACCACAGACTGCACACACACACACACACACACACACACTCCCCTCCCCATACCCACCACCCTGTGGGAACAACAGTGATTAAGAAGCAGCTTCAACAATTATTTATCGTCCAGATTTGTCCACATCTCCGTGAACCCGCCGGCACATATTACTTTTCTGCTGCGGGCCTGAGACATATCCATTATTTTCAACGCTCCCCCTTTGAATTACGATGACATTATTTCCTCCTTGTCCATTTCTAGCGTTGGCTCATCCTCCACAGACAGACCCGTTCACTTTGCGGGGTGGAAGAATCGAGGCGGTGTGAATAAAAAAAGGGACATTTCCTCTCATGATCCATTGCTCTTTTGTAAGCTGCGGCTCTGTTGTGGTTACCTAAGGATAGCTACCTGTGTTTGTCTCAAGTTTCCATCTTCTCATGTTCCATATACAGGGATGTATCAGGAAAACAAACCAAAAAAAAAAAAAAAAAAACTGCAGAGGAAAAAGGCAGGAAAAGCATGGTTGCTTATTAGAAACGAATGGAAGCTGTTTGTCCAGAATTTCAAAAACCCAAATGCAACAGAGATGGACTTTAACCTCAGGTGCCTCACACTTCTCAGAACCTTCAGCCGATTCAGAGACGTGGTGTTTTCTGCTTTGATGAGGAAAACTCTACGCGGTCAGATTAGAAGTCCTGGGTTAGGGTTAGGGTTAGGGTTAGTCCTGCTGAGTCAGCGCCCGATGCGTTGATGACGTTATAAAGTTGCACCAGACTCGGACCATAACAAGAAAACTGTTGACAGCCATGGACAAATAAATGTATAAATGCTGCTATCAAGGTTGTGTTAAATAGAATACAGTTGTCCATCGCTATAACGTGGTTCACCTTTCGCGGATTTTTTTTTTGTGCAATTTTGCATGCTTTTTTATTTTTACTGGACTTATTTTTCTACGAAGGTTTGAACTTTGAGAGTTTAAACAAGAGAGAAAAGTGAGAAAATGTTAATGCCTGCCTGAGAAAAGTGTATAAAGTGTGTCGTGAGGGGTTTTACAGCCTTAACCCTTTATAGGGCAAGTGACTATTTTTGGTAATTTCAGAAATTTTACATATCAGGCCCATCCCATGTCTCAGTTAATTCAATAATCATTTGGTCTTCACCCAGCCAATCAGCAAAGATCGCTCTACATCCCAGGTCACATGATTGTGGCGTTTGACCAATCTCAATGGCTTTGATTTTCTATAGGAAAATGAAAATTTTAGAAAAATTTTATAGAAGTAATAAAGTCCTGTCATGTTCTCTAATAACAGTCTAGGGTTGTTTTTTTGAATTTCAGAGTATTTCAATGAGTGCCCTATAAAGGGTTAAAACATCTAGAATAATTGTAAAAAATAAAGCTGACTACTTCGCGGATTTCGCCTATTGCGGGTTATTTTTAGAACGTAACTCCCGCGATAAACGAGGGACCGCTGTACATCTTAAGTATGAGCGGGAGGCATTTCGTACACTGGCTGATGCCGCTGCACCGTGAGAAATGCAAATTAAATCAGATGGAAACATCAGACGGAGTGGAGATTTGATTTTCGTGACCAATCAACATGAGAACAGTATTGGATTGAATTGACCTCTCAAGTGGAAATGAAGTGGACGTTCAGTCTGAATATGAGGGAGTCACGCCCGACCCATCCAGCAAAACAAGACACAAATACTGTATTTGATAGATAGATAGATAGATAGATAGATACATAGATAGATAGATAGATATACTTTATTGATCCCAACCAGGGAAATTCTGGTGTTCCAGCAGCAACAGTAGAAACATATAATAACGTTAAATAAAACAGAATAAAGGCTAAACATTTACAATAAAGACTATAAAGACTAACTAAATATTTACAATAAAGACTATAAAGACTAAAAACTAAAAATATACAATAAGGGCTAACCTAAGAAAAAGAGATATGGGATGTGAAATATACAGATGGTAATGAATATGAAATGAAATATACAGATGGAATTGACGTATATACATGATTGCATAGATAAGGAGAGTTAGCATGAAACCCCGAGAACCAAGAACCAAGTGGCAGAACCCGACGCCCGGTACTGGGATTCAGGAACTAACCGACTTGATTTGGCCTCTTACGGAATCAGCACTTCCCCTCCAGTCTGAAAAACAGTGTGAATGTGTATTAACCTAGGATGTAATATATAGATAATAAATAATAAATAATAAATAAACAGTTAAGGTGCTGGGTAGTGGAGTGTTAAAAACAGAACTATACAGCAGACAGTTGCAAGTCTCTGTCTGACAGATGTGATTTGTTGTATAGTGTGATGGCTTGAGATATGATTGATTGATTGATTTTCTTTTATTTAAGTGTCGTGCTTCACTCAGAAGCCCAGCCCAAATGGACTTACAAGACACTGTTGCACACATTACAAAACCATGCTCAAACATACAACAACAAACTACACATTAGAGTAAATCAGGAATACAAAGTCAAATCCAAAACCAGGCACTTCCAAAATATACCCCTCAAATTATGTATCAGTTAAACAAAATATGCTGCCTTCTGTTCCAGGCCTTGGAAATAAAATTTGCAGTCTTAAATACTTCAGCATTAAAGAGCCATTTCAATTTGTGGCCATCATCGACCCAGAATAGCTCAGGTTTTTGGTTTTGCATGGCCTCAAATAAAGGGACCCTCAACTCATCATACAGGGTGCAATAAAACATAAAATGAAATTCATTTTCAACATCTTTTAAATCACACACATTACAAATCCTATTCTCTTCAGGAATGGCTGTGAACCGCCCTACTTCAATGGCCAGGGGCAGGGTACCACTTCTCAGGTGGGCACACAGAGACCTCTGACTTCTGGTTAGAAAAGATTTGTTGTATAGTGTGATGGCTTGAAATTTGCTTAAAACGTGTATATATATAAAAAAAAATAAAATAAAACAAAGGAAGCTGTTGGGTTGGAGAGGTACGTGGTGCGTGCCGAGCGGCTGGACTGGCAGTGTGATAACTGTGGAGAGTTCAAAGGCTGCTGGTCCAGCCCCTCCAGCCTTCACTGATCCCTCCTGACGTGACCTCCTGCATGGCTTGTGTCTGTGTGTCTCTGGCCCCGTCTCCGCCGGCCGGGCTTTAGCCCCGCTGTGGCCTGTCTGGCTCGCCGCCAGCGTCTCCACTGTCTTCACCACCGGGCCCAAATCTGGCTGCACCGCCGCTGAGGATTCTGCATTTCACAAATCCTGCACCTCACACACTCTGCATGTCATTTCATGTGCTTTATAAATGAGAATGAAATATCTCCTGCACACGGCGGGAAGCTTTTCTGCTGCACTGCAAAAAGTCAAATCTTACCAAGATTATTTGTCTTATTTCAAGTCAAAATGTCTTATTTCTAGTCAAAATATCTCATTACACTTAAAATAAGACATGATCAGCTCAGCAAACTTTTACTTGTTCACTTGTGTCACAAGTAAAAATTTGCTTGTTCCATTGGCAGAATATGTTTCTTGTTTCTAGCAAATTTTAACTTGTTGCAAGCAAATTTCACTTGAAACAAGAGACAATTGTCTAAAAACAAGTTCCTTCTGAGGTGATCATGTCTTATTTTAAGTGTAATGAGATATTTTGACTAGTAATAAGACATTTTTACTTGAAATAAGACAAATACTCTTGGTAAGATTTTGACTTTTTGCAGTGTGTGGTCTGTTTCTAATAGTTTCTGCACTGCAAAAAGTCAAATTTTGCCAATGGAACAAGCAAATTTTTACTTGTTCACTTTGCTTGTTCCATTGGCAAAATTTGTTTCTTGTTTCAAGCTCATTTTCATTTGTTTCAAGTAAATTTTCACTTGAAACAAGTGAAAATTGTCTAAAGACAAGTTGTTTCTGAGCTGATCATGTCTTATGTTAGTGTAATGAGATATTTTGACTAGAAATAAGACATTTTTACATAAAATAAGACAAATAATCTTGGTAAGATTTTGGCTTTTTGCAGTGTGATAATGAATCTGTAGTTTTCATGAGGACGAATAAGGTTTTAACACCATTCTTGACCAGGATGCGCTCATTATTTTCAAGTCCAGCCGTTCCAAGGCGGTGGATGTACAAACCAAACCGGAGCACACACACGCCACGGCTGCCCCCCCCCTCCCCTCGGAGACGAGGCATATTTGTCTGTCCGTCTACCTGTCTGTGTCTGAGAGGCGCCTGCCACTTAATGACGTCTGACAAGCGAGACAGCGGCGGCTTCGGGTACTCAGGGACTGTTTTGGGGTCACGCAGATGTGATCTGTGGGAAGTGGTGGGTTTATCAGATAACCTCGACATTGTCTCCACGTTGACTGCTGGGTGTGAAAAACATGTTAGGCATTCAGTGCGTGGGTCCTTCTGTCGCGTCACAAAATGAACGCAGGAAAAGAATCGCTCAGTTCCCAGATCACCCACATAACAACCAATCAGAAGTTGTTAATTTTTATATTGTCATACCTGCCCAGGGACTACAGGTGGAAGTTAGCAACTGTTGCTATAACCTGGCCCGAGACATCTTTTCTTGTCCTACAAGATTAATGTTTATTTGTGCATTGTCCCTGTTTCAAATAAATAAATTCCTATTCCTATTCCTAAGTAAGGAGATCATGACCCTAAACTGATTATGTAAGAAGTGGAAAAGGTTTTTAATTAGAATTAGAGTATGGATTTATACATGTGAGACAAAATGGCTCCAGGTCCTGTTTGTATTTCAGTCACTTTTTATGCAGTGTTGATCTTATGTAATCATTTTTTCACATATTATAATAGATCTTTTGTGCTCTATCACCCAAAATGTGTTGGTCGTCTTTGTCTGATCTTCGTTCATCGACCGCACGTCTAAATCCTTTGTAGGATTTACCGGTAAACCAGAAGCTGACCGTGCTCCTCTCCGTCCTGCAGGCTCTGATGCGTCCAGGTCGCCTCGACCGGATCGTCTACGTGCCTCTCCCGGATGCTCCGACGCGACGGGAGATATTTTCCCTTCAGTTTCGCAACATGCCCGTGGCCAAAGACGTGTGTGTGGACGACCTCGTGACTCGGACCGACAAGTACTCTGGGGCAGAGGTGAGAGTCGTTTTCCATTTTCATTGCAGGCATTTCACTGAAATTCTTGTATGGAGTGACTTAAGATAGATAGATAGATAGATAGATATACTTTATTGATCCCAAACTGGGAAATTTCCAAGAAGAAAAAATAAGAAATTAAAATAAGAAATTAAGAAAAAATGTAAATACCTTGTAATCAGTAGGAAAATCTCAAAGCCACAGAATCCTGGTAAAGAAATCCTCTTGTTTACTGTGAGGAAAATGATTATCATCATCACACATCATTAAGCTTCACCGTTTTTTCTTGCTGATACTCTCGTCCGGAGACTAATAGTGGGCGCTGCGGTAAAATAAGTCTTTAATTGCTGGTTTACTGCGATTACTAGCAGTTATTGAAGCCATAGCACCGTGACAATAGATGTAAAAAAAAAAAAATTCCCTGATCAAGTGTAATGGAGAAGTTCAGCGTGAGGACATTCATAAAGTGGATCATTTTGTTATGGGGCGTCAGGGGGAAAACAAGCATCTATTCTGAGAAGCATGAATAAATCCCAGTAATGAAAGCCGAGAAGCGCACTTGGATTAACCTGCCGGCAAAGTGGATGGGAGGCATGTAGCATAACAGTCTTCATGGTTGGACACTCTGATACCAGCTTGGATTGGCTGGTCGGATCGAGCCAACACAAACTTTCCTAACACGAGACCCCGGGAAGTCAAATCCAGCATGGAAATGTCAATACCCTGCGAGAAGGGCTCCACTGTTATTGTTCTGTAGTGTTGGAGCTCGTGTCTTAATGATCCCACCTTTTTTTTTTTTTTTTTTTAAACCTTTGTTTTTGCTGTGTGTGTGTACTGTAGTGACCAAAAAAACCCAAAAATACATGCTCTCATAATTTGTGCGAGGATTAGCTGTGCATGCATTACACTAGGCTTTTCACGATCAGGATTTTGGGGGCCGATCACCGATCAGTGAGCAATATGTCTATTTAAATAACTTGTTTATTTACTGTATATACTTATGTACCGTTTGCTGAGTATCAACAAAAGTATTCTCAAGCATTTTTGCCGATGTGAGCATCCGTTTTGGTGTTCCTTTTTCTTTTTCCACGCTCCGTTTCTTGAACTCGGCACGCTCCTCCTTGTGTTCCTTAACCAGGTGCCTGATTAAATTTGTCGCTGCTCCCCCACGAGGTCCTGTAGTGTTTTGCACAGATTGCAAATAGCTTGAGTTTTCTCTGTCTCAGACACTTTGAAGAAGTCCCACGCCTCCGACATGTTTGTTTGAATCCGACAGCGAATGATTCAAGATTCAACACTGCAAAAACGCAAAATCTTACCAAGATTATTTGTCTTATTTCAAGTCAAAAATGTCTTATTTCTAGTCAAAATATCTCATTACACTTAAAATGAGACATGATCACCTCAGAAGTAAATTGTTTTTTAGACAGTTTTCACTTATTTCAAGTGAAAATTCACTTGAAATAAGTGAAAATTAGCTAGAAACAAGAAACAAATTTTGCCAATGAAACAAGCAAATTTTCACTTGAAATAAGACAAATAATCTTGGTAAGATTTTGAGTTTTTGCAGTGAAAAAACTTCATCGTCCGTCACTGGAACGTCTTCGGAGTAAACGAGACAGATAAAGCGACGCAACGGGAGCATCTGCAAAAAGTTTCAACACGACAATGACGTCATTGATCGGATTGGCGAGTTAAGACATTACAAATTGCACAAAATGCCAAATATAGCCGATCAGATGGGTGGAAAGCCTGCATTACGCTCACCGCGTCGCTTCAGGTTCAGCTCCACCGCAGCAGTTTGGCCTCTCGGTGCCTTGCTCAAGTGCACCCGGTGGTAGACGCTGAGGGAACGAGGAACTTGATTCATCCTGAGATCCAGACTCCATCTTTTACCCTTTAGGCTGCGGCTGTCCTCCAAATGAGGGACTTCAAAAAAAAAAAAAAAAAAAAAAACATGTGACCGCGGCCCGTGTGGAAGAGAGATGTCAGTGCGCTTTTCTGTGATGTCTGTATTGTGTCTGTGCTGTGTCACAGACCCCCCCCCCGCCACCCTCCACCCCCCCCCTCGTGATCTCACGCCGGACCGAGAACACACGCACAAACACTCCTTTGTGTGACAGGCTCGTCTCTTGGCCCAGGTCTGGCGTGTGATCCGCATCGCCCCGACAAACCGCCGCTGTTCTTCAATTAGTGCGTTTCAGGACGGGGCCTGAAAGAAACGGAGCGCATTGTTAGCAGAGAAAGAACGTCCACCTTTTGTCAGATAATCTCCTTTATCAACTTCCTTTGTGCCACAAGATGTTTGCCGGGGCTTTTTTGTCCCCGTATTTAGTGCATTTAGAGTCAAATTATGCCGCACTGGCTCTGGGAACCGCTCCTTCGCCGTCTCTCTCTATTATCTTTGTCAGGAAGATCATGTTTGTCTTTGACCTTCACCGTGACTCATAATTCACGGAGCGTTTGACACAAAACACATGCACGCAAGATGTACAGTATATCTTTTCTCATGACTGTAAATCTCCGCCGTATATTTTGACTTCAAGGCTTCATGGACGTGATAGAAATGTCACGCTGGCCTTCTGACAGGCTCGGAAAACAAGCCTTTTTTTTTTTTTTTTTTTTTTTTTTTTGGGAGACAAATTAGAATGTGGCGTGCCTTGGCAGGCTATGAAAACACAGATTTCATTGTTGTCACGGTCATGCTCTGCGTGTGACGTGTTTGCCAGCGCTGGTGTGTGTCGGTGACGTGTTGTTTCTTTCTCAGTTGTTTTGCCTGAGATAGTGCCGGAGAAAAGCTTGTTTTGTCAGGGACTATTTTTGGGGCTCAGACACAGAGGGCTCCTTAAAACTCACACACACACACACACACACACACACACACACACACAGATGTGCACACCGACTTCCCTTTCAACACGCTCTGAAGACTGTTCTTACTTGTTGGAGTCTGATGGCAGCAGAAGTGTCGAGGTCTTTGCCTCCCCTCGTCGTGCATGATCCTCTCCAGGGCAGGTGGAGGTTATCCATAGGGCCTCTTCATATCCTGGAAATATACTCTCTCTCTCTCTCTCTCTCTCCCTGATTCGTGACCAGGCAACCCCCACCCAAAAAAGCAGCCTAAAGCAGGCGTACACCTGGAGGAGGTATGCGGTGGAAACCAATCCCCCCGATATCAGGTGTTGCGCTTGACATCAGGGCTTTCTGAGATCGAGTCTCCGCTGTGGAATGGGAGGTTTTGCAGTCACTTGCCGTTCCGTTCTCGAAACCTCCACAAAAAACATTCAGAGATGTCACCGTTCAGATGATAAAAGTTCAGAGATGGAAAAAAAAAAAAAGATGGATTTCACTTGTACTCCTGCTATACGGTGCTCGGCTTAAGTATGCTGTGGGATCAGATTAGATTACCTGAAACTTCAGTGATCCCTATGGGGAAATTCAGCCATTGCAGCAGCAGAGAATAGGATACAGACAACAATAGAGAGAACTGAGGATAATGCAACAAATAACAAAATCATATAAGGACTAATACAGGTAATAAACACACTGGATGGACTTTTGACGTGCGTTTGAGGCTCATTATTCGATGACATCTGCAACGTGCCACCACGATGGAAATGATACTAATATCTCTCTAATCTGTGAGACTTTAAATAAGCCAACTTGGCGAGCGGCCAGTTAGTGCTACTTAACAAAATCTTTAAAAAAAAAAAAAAAATGCTGTGATGTGACTGAAAATTACAAATGTAACCCAAAAATATTCAAGTGTAATGTTAGGAATAGGACATTCTGGGGAAATATAAAAAAAATTTAAAAATTAAAGAAATTAAAAAAAAAAACATTTTCTCCCCTTTTGCTCTGCAGCTAAAAAAACAAAAACAAAAAAGGGCCACACTAGTCTTCTGTTGATAATCTTGAAATTGAATTGAATTGAAGAAGACATCGAGGGAATTTGATGAAATAGACAAATTGACTGATCAGTTCTTCCTCTCTGTTGTGTTAATGAGCTGTCCTGCTGTAATCTGTGGGCGGCACAAAACCATGCAGATTCAGCGCATGACTTGAGACCCCTGCTCTATAATATTCAGTGCATGAGACTTAAATACTTAAATGCAAACTCGCTGCTGCATAAATATGGTGCCTGGTTCCCCTCGGCGTCAGCGCCTCACGCAAAGCACACACAGCAGGGATTTATGTCACCCAACGATGATTTTTATTCGCATTCTGTCACTCGATTTAAATGCCAGACGAGAACTGGAGATCGCAAACGTTACGTGCACTGCAAAAAGTCAAAATCTTACCAAGATTATTTGTCTTATTTCAAGTCAAAAATGTCTTATTACAAGTCAAAATATCTCATTACACTTAAAATAAGACGTGATCACCTCAGAAGTAACTTGTTTTTAGACAATTTTCACTTGTTTCAAGTGAAAATTTGCTTGTTTCATTGGCAAAATTTGTTTCTTGTTTCTAGCTAATTTTCACTTATTTCAAGTGAATTTTCACTTTTTCCACTGGCAAATTTTGCCAATGAAACAAGCAAATTTTCACTTGAAACAAGTGAATTTTCACTTGAAACAAGTGAAAATTGTCTAAAAACAATTTACTTCCGAGGTGATCATGTCTTATTTTAAGTGTAATGAGATATTTTGACTAGAAATAAGACATTTTTGACTTGAAATAAGACAAATAATCTTGGTAAGATTTTGTGTTTTTGCAGTGTGTCTCTGAAAGTGGTTTCACAAATGTTTTTTGTGCTCAAAAAATAATGCATGGTAATTAATTTATCTGCCTGTTCAACATGTACTCACTGCAAAACCCCCAAATTTTACCAAGATTATTTGTCTTATTTCAAGTCAAAATGTCTTATTTCTAGTCAAAATATCTCATTACACGTAAAATAAGACATGATCACCTCAGAAGTAACTTGTTTTTAGACAAGTTTCACTTGTTTCTAGCTAATTTTCACTTGTTTTAAGTGAATTTTCACTTTTTCCACTGGCAAATTTTGCCAATGAAACAAGCAAATTTTCACTTGTTTCACGCCAATTTTCACTTGAAACAGGAGAAAATTGTCTAAAAACAAGTTATTTCTGAGCTGATCATGTCTTATTTTAAGTGTAATGAGATATTTTGACTAGAAATAAGACATTTTGACTTGAAATTAAACAGATTTTGAGTTTTCGCAGTGCTGTGTCTTGAACATTATTTAGTATAAACGTCTTTTCTTTGTCCCCTGGCGTCGTCTTTTCTGCACCCCGAGTGATGTTAGAGTGCCGTTGCCGTAGTTTGTGCAGAAAGAGCGGCCAGGGAGCGAGCGGGACGAGCGAGGGGCTACATCACAAATCACCTCCGAGACGCTCACATCACACACGTCACTTTGTGTCATGTGATCACAAACCTCGTGGAGAAAAACGAAGTCCAGGAGCGCTCATCTCATCTCTGTCGCGAGCTGAGCTTTCTGATCCAACGCCGATCAGACAGGCGCTTCTTACGACATCAGAAACATCGCCGAGTGAAGTTTTGACACGTTCTGCCGTCGCAGTTGTCAGTCGCCGATGTTTATATAATCCCCGAGCCGCATTCTTATTCAGATTAAAAAAATTTTCCCCCGCTGGATCCTTACTGCTACTTGCTAAAGCGGCTTCCCCGTGGGGATCATTAAAGTTTCATCTGATCTTATAGTGTCATTATCTGAAGTAATGAATGATTTGTGATGCAGAGAGAGTGTGAGTGGTGATACAGAGAGGAGTTATGTGTGTGTGTGTGTGTGTGTGTGTGTGTGTGTGTGTTGGGGGGTGAGTGACGCCTCAGTTTTGGCAACCTGACTACCTGAAGCACTGATTTTAATTGCATTCCTGGGAATTGAGACTTGTTTGGGAGGAGGGGGGTGTTTTTTTGGGGGGGAGGCCGGCGGACACGGTTTTGTCAGGTCGGAGCTAGAAGCTAGTTAAAACCTTCCTCCTCTCTTCCTCCCTGCCCACAGTGACACCTGGTTTCCTCCGCATTTTCAACCCTTACCTTCCCACTTAACCCTCCCCCCCACAACACACACACACACACACACACCTACACACACACTAACACACACACACACCTCGCTCAGCCCAAACTGCTGCCGGCTCTCCCGCCTCACCTCTGCCATCACCTCCAAACAGAAGCAACATTCGATACTGTAATCGCGCCGCGTTGTCACGAAGACGAAGGGCTTAACTCACCGCTGATGGAAGGTGTGATGCTGCTGCTCTTCTCCTCTGTTATTTTTTTATTTTTTTTTTTTTTTTTTTACCTTCCTATTTACGATCAAGCCCTGACAGGAAAAGACCTGGAGGATTTATTGCACCCTGTCACATGCGCCGAGTCAGATCCAGGCCCTCTTAGCTGTTAACCGTGTGGAGGAGCTGAGTTTCACCAGGGCCTTTTGTTTTTTGTTTTGTGTTCAAGTATATATTTTTTAATTTATTCCTATTCTGAATCTGGAAAAGGTCTGGAAAAGTATCGCAAATCTTAAAATAAACTTCTCATATGGTTACTCTTTTTATATCATCAACCTGTTGTCATCCTGAACGTCTTCATGTGATATTTCTCGACTGTCTTGATAATTGTCATCTCATTCAGACAATATACAAACACCAAGTGAGCAAAATCTTTCAATTAAGAAATAAAAATGGTATTTTTTGGCAAAGGCCACGTGAGAAACTATCAAGCAAAAGATCTTTGACCGTTCTTTGCACGACTTCGGTTCAGCTTGCATCATTTCTGCACGGCGAGAGAAGAAGAAAGAAGTGGCATGACTAAAAAAACCTGACAATATGCAATCAGCTTGAGAAAAAAACCCACCATCATAGGGGTAATTTGTGGCAAGTTCATGTGGGGGGAAAAAAAAAAAATTCACTTTGTTGCTCTCTTTGGCGAATGTCTTTCTGTTTGCTGTTTTAAAAGACTCAGGAAGTGACGTGTGTGTTTGTTTGAAGTCAAGAACAAAAACCCCAACAGACAAAGAGAAGAAACAGAAAATCCCACCACAGGTCCCGCCCCCACACCGTTTGATTGACAGGTGATCTTGATGTGGAAAACTTCGGTCCAAATCAGAAAACTTCTTAAACTTGGTACCAAAAAAACACCAATAAAATAAGTCCAAAAATCAAGACTGAGAATCAGGCAGAATCTTGATTTCTTGATTTATTTTCATTCGAGATCTCAAATGGAAACAAACGGTGAGTCGGTCACCCAGGAAGACGACTGGCGTTCTCAGTTTTTACACCTGTTTATATATTCTCCGATCCCTGGGTGCCCCCCCCCCCCCCCCCCCCCCCCCTTACTATTTTCCTTTGTCAGCAATTTTCTAGAGAAGAAGAGGGCTGATTGGACATTCTCACACTAAGTTAGGCTTTGAAGTGAAGGCAGCATAGACATTTTTGTGGACAGTGCAGGCGGATGTCTCTTCATTTAAAAGTACATTCAGACCTTCTTAAACCTCTCCACGGCCCTGCTCAAGCTCATTAAAGAGCATAGTCCAGACCTGTCAGGCATCTTACTGCCCAGTCTGTGTAATAATAATAATAAAAAAGGGTAATCCAGCCTTCCCAAGCATGCTGCTGTCCTGTCTGGGCACCTTAAAAGAAGGTAGACCAGCCTTTTGAAGCTCACTGATGTGACGTCCATGCGGATTTTAAAAATACACTGCAAAAAGTCAAATCTTACCAAGATTATTTGTCTTATTTCAAGTCAAAATGTCTTATTTCTAGTCAAAATATCTCATTACACTTAAAATAAGACATGATCACCTCAGAAATAACTTGTCTTTAGACAACTTTCACCTGTTTCAAGTGAAAATTTACTTGAAACAAGTTAAAATTTGCTAGAAACAAGAAACATATTCTGCCAACGGAACAAGCAAATTTTTACTTGTGACACAAGTGAACAAGTAAAAATTTGCTTGTCTAAATTGTCTAAAGACAAGTTATTTCTGAGCTGATCATGTCTTATTTTAAGTGTAATGAGATATTTTGACTAGAAATAAGACAAATACTCTTGGTAAGATTTGGACTTTTTGCAGTGTACAGTCTAGTCTTGTAAACATTAGTACTGTGAGGTCTGTGTAGATTCAAAAAGCACATTATGAGTTTTTCCCCACATTTGCTACCCTCTGCAGTGTGGACACGTTTAGGCTCAGAATTACCTCGACAATCTCTTGGAAGCACGGCAGCAGCAACACGACAACGTTGCAAAAAGCAAAAGCGTGCATTTTGCAGATGAACACGTGGAGGACGAACGTGGAGAAGTTGAACATGTTGCACTGCAAAAACGCAAAATCTTACCAAGATTATTTGTCTTATTTCAAGTCAAAAATGTCTTATTTCTAGTCAGAATATCTCATTACACTTCAAATAAGACATGATCACCTCAGAAGTAAATTGTTTTTAAACTTGCTTGTTTCTTGCTTGTTTCATTGGCAAAATTTGCCAGTGGAAAAAGTGAAAATTCACTTGAAATAAGTGAAAATTAGCTAGAAACAAGAAACAAATTTTGCCAATGAAACAAGCAAATTTTCACTTGTTTCAAGCAAATTTTCACTTGAAACAAGAGACAATTGTCTAAAAACAAGTTACTTCTGAGGTGATCGTGTCTTATTTTAAGTGTAATGAGATATTTTGACTAGAAATAAGACATTTTTGACTTGAAATAAGACAAATAATCTTGGAAAGATTTTGAGTTTTTGCAGTGCGAGATGTCAGCGTGCGATACGGGGAGAGAGAGAGAGCCGGGGTGATCATCCTCCCGAGAAATCCCAAGATGCCTCAGCACCTGTCTCTCTCTCTCTCTCTCTCTCTCTCTCTCTCTCCCTCTCTCTCTCCCTCTCTCTCTCTCTGTGCGTGGGAGTCCTATCAGAACATCTCTGTGCTGCCTCAGTCTGTTCCCTCCGACGGGGGGGGGGGGGGGGGGGGGGGGGGGGGAGGGGGGGGGGGGGGGGGGGGGGGGAGCGCTGCTTGGTCCTAGCCCAGGTGTCTGAGACGCTTGGCTGACGGCCATTCAAAACCACTGGCGCAATTGTTTTCTCAACTTTTTTTTTTTTTTTTTTTTTTTGTTCACACTGGCAGAAGCAAGCCTGTTCCAACGCAGGACGTACAAATCACGCAACCTTGACGTCAGCGCTCCGCCTGTGACGCTCACAACTCCCCGTTCCTAGATTACCGAGCATCTCTTCACTTTCCCCTCAACAAAGTTGGCCCGTCGAGTTGTTATTTCGCAAAGTTTTAAATTGTCGGACGCTGGTTCACTGCAGTTAAAGGACGCAAGAATCATTTTTGAGTTATAATTAGGCTTCACGTTTTAAGACAGACCCGCGCTGGACTCCTGGAGGACTGTTTGCAACAATTAAAGGACACGAAAATAGAGTTGAGTCACCGATCGGGCTGTGTGTAATGACAGACAGACACTCACACACACACACACACACCGCCAGCCTCACAGGAAGACAAATGGTTTCCTCTTAACACCTGTTGTGGTTGTGGCTGTTCCTCTTCTGGCTCTCCTCCGCGCCGCCTCTCTGATTTACGACCCGGTATTTGTTGTTGCAAAGATTTTTATCACCAAGGACACCAGGCGCGAAAAAATGCATCAACAAACCTGTTGCTGTTTGAATAGCGCTGACATTAAACAACGTATGAGGCAAGACGCCGATCTGTGGCGTCCGTCCAGAGGCCCTCGAACGTGTTCAGGAAAAAAAAATGATCAGTAATGAGCAAATAAACAATCCGGCCTCGGCGGAATGCGAGGGCTGAGGCTGGCAGCGACTCTCGTGCGGTTTAATCCCTTCTCTTGTACGTGTGTGTTTTTATTTTGTGTGTGGCTGACCACAGATGCGGTCACGCCGCCGGAAAGCAGTCGACAGCTCGACAAAGCCTGCGAGGGAGAGCCGTTCACACCTCCGCCACGCCACGCCACCACGCCGCCGTCAAACACCTCCAGCCTTTTGCCTCTCGTCCTGTTTCCTGTCCTGTTGTCACCGCAGAACAAGACGCCTGGCCCCGACGTGACACGCCGGCTTCAATAAACGTCGAAACAAAACAAGGTCGCGCACAAGGCCAAAGAGGAACGCCTCCAGTCTGCCCTCATTTTACGTTTCATATTCGTATGTAAAGCCCGAAGCTGTGGTTCGTGTCCAAGAACACGGCGAGCGCAAATTAAATTTTTCCTGGGAAACACGAGCCGTCGGAGTGTTTCCTTTGGCAGGGCGGGGAGGCAACATGCGAGTGGTAAGAGCAGAAAGAGAGAGAAAAGGGAAATTGAACAAGAAAAGGTTGGGTGAAAAGGTGAGGAAGGGCAGAGAGAGAGAGAGAGAGAGAGAGGAGGAGGAGGAGGAGGAGGAGGAAGCCAAATGGAGGCCGAGGAGAAAGAGAGGGCACTAGAACAGAGACGTGAGAGCAACCTGCAGGAAAAAAGCAAACGACTGCAGACTTTGGCCTCGTGTCTAAGAAAGAAGCACACACACACACACACACACACACATGCACACACACATGCACAGATGCACGGACACAGGGACACACATGAGCTGGTTTTTAGTCTCATAAAAAGCATTTTTTATTGAATTTGAAAAGCTCAGCGGAACACTGCAACAACTCAAAATCTTACCAAGAATATTTGTCTTATTTCTAGTCAAAATGTCTCATTACACTTCAAATAAGACATGATCACCTCAGAAATAACTTGTTTTTAGACAAAATGCTTGTTTCATTTGCAAAATTTGCCAGTGGAACAAGTGAAAATTGTCTAAAACCAAGTTACTTCTGAGGTGATCATGTCTTATTTGAAGTGTAATGAGATCATTTGACTAGAAATAAGACATTTTTGACTTGAAATTAAACAGATTTTGAGTTTTTGCAGCGCTGTATCGTGAACATTATTCAGTATAAATGTCTTTTCTTTGTCCCCTGGCGTCGTCTTTTCTGCACTCCCGGGTGGAGACGTTAGAGTGTAATGAGATATTTTGACTAGAAACAAGACATTTTGACTTGAAATAAGACAAATAATCTTGGTTAGATTTTGAGTTTTTGCAGTGAAGGAACAGCACCTCAAAAAAAAAAAAAAAATCATTTACTCAAGACACAAAAACTCTTGCATGAAGGGGGAATTTTTGGTTTTGTTAAAAAATAAATGATGCATCTATAGAATGACGTTTGGCCTGAGCGGGTGAAGCTTCAGTGTCGCTGCTCAACAGAGACGTGGACGCTGTCATGCTTCATTAAAACATCTCCAGCCTTCATGTCATTGTTTTCACCCTCTGATGAAAGCATGAAACACAGCCGGCGTTAGACGACACCCAAGAACAATCACAAGTCGGGCGGCGCTAATTTCCTGAAAAGACCCGTCCCGCGTTTCTCGTTGTGGCTCGGCTTTTTGATGTTTCACGAAGCCGGCGGCGTTTTCCTCCTCGCTTCAGCGCGGCTCACGGTACAGCTAATTAACTTTTTTATGGTGCGCCATATTTCGAAAGCGGCACTTATTGGCCGTCGGATGAAAAGCTCTGAGCACATGTGCTAACAACACAACTGAACAGGAAGAAAGGTTGTCGTCTTTTTTTTTTTGTTTGTTTTGTTTTTTTTTCTCCACACCTCAAAAACCGCCAAGGATCACATGGCACCTTTTGTCTTGGACAGTCGCTCTCCTCTGCAGCAGCTTCACCGCCGCCGTCCTCACAGAAATGATCTCATCTTGTATCGAATCTTTTTTTTTTTTTTTTTTTAAGTGAAAAAACATGCCGAGGGAGATGACACGGTCTCGTTTGTTTTCAGTGTAGATTCACTCGCCTTGAGGAAAATCGGCTCAGACACCGGCTTGAAAAAGGTCCCGGCAGAGGATTATCATCGAGGAAATATCATTTGGCTTCGGTGTTTTTTTTTTTTTTTTCAAACAAGACGATCGAACCAGACTCTCTTTCCGCACTTTTTTAAAGAAAACTCAACACTGCATGAAACGACTTTGTAAGATGGATGTCCCTTTTTTTTTGCGGTAATAATGAATCTGCACAAGGGGAAGCTGCGACGATTTCTTTTTTTTTTTTTTTTTTTTTTCTTGTGCCTGGAGTTTTGATTGGGCCTGGAAGTTTTGGACCCAACCCTATATTTTATTTTTCTGAACACGTCGAGTCCAAACAGCACCTGCGTTGTCTGAGCCTGAATCTGGAAAAAAAAAAAAAAAAACAGGAAAAAAAATGAATCCTTACAGTCATTTTTGCAGTTGATCGGCTTTTCACAAGCTGAATAGGCGGCGACCATCTAACCTGATATTTCTTTTATTATTATTACTATTATTATTAATGAGATTGTTTGTATTTATATCTTAAGGAAACTCCTCGACAAAACGGGAAAAGTTTTGACAAACCTGGAGTCCCGAAGCTGAGCCGACCCATCCCGTCGGGACCCGCCGGGACCGATCGGGTTCAGCCTGCGATTCAGAATTCAACTGGAGTGTGTTCACCGTGTTAAATCGTAACAGCTGAAATTGAGAGGTGTTGATTTGCTCTGGATGGTGTGTGTGTGTGTGTGTGTGTTGAATGTGCATGAACGTCGGCTGTGTGTGTGTGTGTGTGTGTGTGTGTGTGTGTGTGTGCGTGCAAGACAGAGCAGCCGGGAAGAACAAGATTTCAGTGGAGCACATCACACAGGTGGAGCGTTACTTACCTTGACATTTACACACACACACACACACACACACACGTACATACGTATACACACACACTGAGCCAAGTCTCCGGGTCACTCCAGTGTGGGTGTGTTTGGTAAATATGCCATCCCTCCCTGCCTTCCCAGGTCCGGAGAGAATGTGGAGCTTTCATTCGACTGATTAAGGGGCGAGGACAAATATGCCCTTAAAAGCGAAGCCCTGCTACACCGCCCCAACACACACACACACACACACACACACACACACACACGCCCCTTAACACTCTGTAGCGCCGACACAGGTGCTATCCCACATTGTTCTTTCCAAAACACGAGGCTGGTACAGACCTGAGACACGATCAGCGAGATGAAACCGTCGTCCCCCCGTGGCGCGATGCACGTTATTTGGGAGTCCTGCAACACGGGAGGAGGAGGAGGAGGAGGAGGAGGCGAGGGGGAGGGCGGGGGCGGGAATCCATACCTCAGCTTTCCCCTCACGTCTCAAGGTGAGCCATTAGTGTCACAGCATCAAGACCCTGCAACACAACAGCGGCCTTCATGCGCTATCGGCCAGCAGACCGGACCTCTAGCTGTGCAAACATTTCATCGGAGGCGGGGTCACAGGGCTCATCCCATTGGCTGAGCCCGGTTTCGATGGGCGGAGCTAAGGAAGTTGCAGACAAACGCGCCTTTACTGTGATTTCATCTCAGCATCCTGTGACTATCACAGGTAAAAGGCTTATCTCTTTATACCGCACAGCTCTTTAGTAAGAGAGGAAAACTTTATTTATGAAGTGTGTTTCCCAGGTGGTTACACTGCAAAAACTCAAAATCTTAAGATTATTTGTCTTATTTCAAGTCAAAAATGTCTTATCCCTAGTCAAAATATCTCATTACACTTAAAATAAGACATGATCACCTCAGAAGTAACTTGTTTTTAGACAACTGTCTCTTGTTTCAAGTGAAAATTTGCTTGTTTCATTGGCAAAATTTGTTTCTTGTTTCGAGCTAATTTTCCCTTATTTCAAGTGAATTTTCACTTTTTCCACTGGCAAATTTTGCCAATGAAACAAGCAAATTTTCACTTGAAACAAGAGACAATTGTCTAAAAACAAGTTACTTCTGAGGTGATCATGTCTTATTTTAAGTATAATGAGATATTTTGACTTGAAATAAGACAAATAATCTTGGTAAGATTTTGCGTTTTTGCAGTGTAGTTACTGGGTGATGTACACCAATACAATATAATACAGAAGATGCATAAAAGAAGAATAAATAATAATAATAAAAAAAATGTACTTTAGAAAGCTAGCTAAATAGGTGCTGCCCAGTGGAAAATGGTGAAATAAATCTAAAAGCAATAAAGCAGAAATGAAGTGAGCTTCCCTCTTGCAGGTCACACACCAAAAACGCTCTTTTTGCAGAAAATTCTGTTTTCCGAAAAAAAAAAAAAAAAAAAAATCCAGTGCTGTTTGGATATGACTGGATTCGGTGCGTCTCATGTCTTCGTCCGTCTCCATGATCTGAGCCGCGGCGCCCGGTGAGGAACAGGCCATGTGATCCCACTTTCGTCATCAAGCCAGTGTTTTCTATGGAATCTGAATTCCTCTGCCGAGTGCTGCAGCCGCGAGCCAAAACCCTGCACACACACAC
Source organism: Myripristis murdjan (assembly GCF_902150065.1). NCBI lineage: Eukaryota > Metazoa > Chordata > Actinopteri > Holocentriformes > Holocentridae > Myripristis > Myripristis murdjan. The sequence goes on from NC_043989.1 coordinate 4,262,030, forward strand.
ACACACACACACACACACACACACACACACTCCTCTTTGCTATTTATGATCATGTGCCATGTTTCCGTTCTCCCCCCCTTTTCCCCCACGTGACTCAACCCCCCCCATGCTTAACTTAACCTCTCACTCTTAACCTCTCTCTCTCTCTCTCTCTCTCTCTCTCTCGCTCGCTCTCTCTCCCTTCGCCTTGTAATCTTAAATAGGTTTCACATGGAGCTGTGGTCAGGCCTTGTTTCTCTTGGCAGAGGCCTGTCACTGCAGACACTTCCTCTTTGCCTTTTTGGAGGATGAAACATTTTATTTCTGGTTGAGACTTTGGGCTCTGCACCCCCGACGTCGTTTGATTTATATATTATTTAATTTCCTCTCCGAAAATTGGATGCAGCACGGCCTTATTTTTTTTTCCACTGAGGGGTTGGCGGGGCGGGGAGGGGGGGTGGCGGGGGTGGAGGGGGGGGGGTGGGGACGGGGACTGAAAGCGGAGGGAGTCAATATTTTGCCGTTTGCTTAAGAGCTCCTCTTAGAGCCAATATCATCACTGGCACTAGATGTCAGCTTGATTATAAGAAGGCCCCCCAGGCAAGGAGTGTGAGGTGTGTGTGTGTGTGTGTGTGCAACATTTATGTGTGTGTGTTTGCTCTCTTTGCATGTGCGTGTATATTTGGATAATGTGTGTGTGTGTGCACTGTTAAACGAGCATGCATATATGTTTACACGCGTTTATGTGCCTATACATGTGTTTACATTTGTTTACAGGTTCGTACCTGTGCATGTGTGTGTGTGTGTGTGTGTGTGGTTAAGCTTAACTCTGTAATGTGTTTTGTGTGTGTGTGTGTGTGAGAGCATGCTTACATACTGTGTTACGTACGTGTCCCTGCAAGTGCAATGTGTTACGTGTGTGTGTGTGTGTGTGTGTGTGCGTGCTCGTGCATGCTTATATACGGTGTTATGTACGTGTCCCGGCAAGTGTAGTGTGTGTATGTGTGTGTGTGTGTGCGCATGCATGTAAGGGAGGGTGGAAGGGGGTGGTCGGGGCTCACTCCTGTAAATGTGGCCGTTTGTGTGTGAGGGTGTGTGTGTGTGTGTGTGTGTGTGTGTGTGTGTGTAGCCCGCTGTAGACACAGGGGCGGATTGATAGTAAACACACACTCCGGGCCGAGTGGATCTGCAGCCGGTAGCCCGGCTAACAAGCCCTTCATTAAGGCCGTCTGATACACTCACTGAGCGCCTTTGTTGGAGTAGGAAGCGAAAAGTACACCAGACAGATTTGACCTGAGAACGCTGGTATGCACTGCCAGCAGTCGCAAGCTTTTTTTTTTTTTTTTTTTTTTTTTTCCTCCCCTCGCCGCCCGCCTCTCGAGCAGGGTTTATTTTCGTCCCCCTGAACAGGTTGTCTCATGGCTTTGCACCCCTCTTACCTCCTCTGGGGAAATGCTGCGGGGAAAAATATAGATCTGCATAATTATTTTGCTCTTAGCATGTAGGATGTGCGTGTACGTCACTGCATACTTTTGGCTACATGTGTGTTTATCTACATTTCTGTGTGTGTGTGTGTGTGTGTGTGAGATTCCTTAACCCTTTATCGGGCAAGTGACTATTTTTGGTCATTTAAAAAATTTTACATATCAGGCCCATCCCCTGTCTCAGTTAGTTCAATAATCATTTGGTCTTCACCCAGCCAATCAGCAAAGATCGCTCTACATCCCAGGTCACATGATTGTGGCATTTGACCAATCTCATTGGCTTTGATTTTCTATAGGAAAATGAAAATTTTAGAAAAATTTTATAAAAGTAATAAAGTCATGTCATGTTCACTAATAATAGTCTAGGGTTGTTTTTATTTTTATTTTATTTATTTTTTTTAATTTCAAAGTATTTCAATGAGTGCCCTATAAAGGGTTAAGTCATTTAACTAAACGAGGGAGGGCTATCACAGAAAATAGTTCTTTTCCTTTTGACATGAATATTTCAAGTCTGGATGTTTTTAAAATGATGTTAGAAGATGGCACTTTTTGCTGTTCAAGCGAGCTTCTCTGTGAGGAATGATGTCACCAGAGAAACGAGCCAATCAGAATTGGCCCCAGCTTTTTTCGTCACAGCCGGGCTGGAGAGTCCTAAATTTGCATCAGCCCGCCCCGTGATTTAGCAGCCTGGTGAAGCGGCCATTGTTAATGCCAGGAAGGAGGGCGGGGCCAACCATCAGCATCTCATTAATAATTAATGAATGTCTCCAAAACAACTATATCTAGCTTATTTAATTATATAGATCATGGAAATTCAACATTTTAGTCACAGAAAGCTATGGAAATTTTGAATTTGACATGGTGGTAACTGTACATTGTGTGTGCGCATGTGTGTGTGTGTGTGTGTGTGTTTCACTCTTTTGGTTATAAATACGTTTCAGTCGTGTTTCTTAGCCTCATAATTCTGTAATCCACACCCCTTCGTGCTTTCATTCACACATTCGTCTCCTTCACACGTTCTAGTGCTGGAAATTTCCAGTTGTGTTTATGTAACCCTCATTTTGCTCTGTTCTCATTCCCTTTCTGTTTTTCTTTGCTGTATCCTATTACTGTTTGTTGGCACGGCAGCCTTATTTCCTCCTGGGGATCAACATTGAAGTTTCATTTTATTATCTCACAAAGACAACAGGAGCTCACGTACAGCGCAACACACCGAGGGCAGTAGACTATACATGTCACCCTACATCTATACATCCGACATCGTATAGCGGTGTGCATTCAAGCAGTATGATTACAGGGTGTAGTTGCAGCTATAGAGGGAAGTGCAGTGTAATGACCAATAAAGCATAAAGGCTGCAGTTGTACGCAGGCTTTCGTGTTGTGGCAGCCTAATGGCTGGAATCAGGGGAGGCGAGCGAAGGCCTGCAGCCCTGAGGGGGGAAATGAGACGTGCACGTGCCAGCCCTCATGTCATAACCTGATTAAAACGGCTTCACTGACCGAAATCTTTCCTCACAGAAGAACTCGCTGTCTTCATCGCTCTTGTAGTGTTGTCACAAAACGCCATCAATATCTAATATCTAGAAATGTTATCTCTTTCAAGCAAAAAGTTCCAGGGCCAACGCTCTCAGTTATTAGAGGAACAATCTCTTGATAAAATGATCTTTTAATATCTGTCCCTCATGATCGAAGACAGGGGAAGGGACTGTGGACAGGGCTTCCCCCGTCCATCCAGTGTGAGATCTGAGCCTCTTCTGCTTGTTTTGGATGATGGATCGTGACACTCAGATGCAGCATTTTGAATACAAGCCTGATTGCCACCACCAGGCCAGCTGGGCCCTAAGCTTTATGCTCAATACCTCGAACACAGCTGGGTCAAATTTGATGAACCTTTGGGGAGTGATGTCTTTTCACTTTGATATCCAGTATCCCTAAAATGAAAGCCCGCCACAGCTTTGTCAACAATCAGGGATGTTCAGCACTAAAACCCCGCCTTGACGGCCTCCAGGAACTCAGAGAACTCTGCCTTGGTTGCAGGGACTGTTTGGGGGCTTCTGGCCGTAAATGCCCCTTTTCCACCAAAGAGAACCTGGTGCTAGTTCGGTGCTGGTGCTAGAGCCGGTGCTTCCAGCAAAGATCCGGTTTGCTTTTCCATCGGCCAAGAGCCAAGCGGAGCCGAGTCAGACCCACGTCATGACGTCAGCGTAAAACGTGATCACGTGCTGGTCCAGGGTCCGGTCGTAGCCGGCAGCAGCCATCTCTCGTTGAATTTTCTCGAACAACGGCTTTGTTCGAGCGGCTCCTTCCAACTTGTTTTGGACTTCGGATGAAGCCCACATGGCCAGAAAGCACTGGGTCTCCTCCTCCCACTGCTGCTTGGTTTTAGCATCCATACTGCTTTTTATTTGCTGAGAATGCCACCAGCTGATTTTTGTTTTACAAATGGCGGTTCATAGCGTTCGCTGTTCCCGTTTGGGTCTGTAACCCCGCCCACCAATGACGTGGTGGTTCACATCATCAGTTCTTTCTCTGGCCCCTGTTCAGCCCAGCTCGAAGTTGGTGCTTGCCTGGAACTGGTTTGGAACCGGTTTGGCCGGTGCTTGGGCGGTGGAAAAACAAAGAACCGGTGCTAAGTCAGGCACCGGCTCTGAACCAGCCCTGGAACCTCTTTGGTGTTAAAGGGACCAAAGAGGGTCAAGGTCCTCTAGTGGAAACAAGAGTAAGGGTACCTGGTTCCTCCAAAAGATTCCTGTATTACAGGGATCAATCCTGCTATGGAAAAAGGTTTATATATATATATATATATATATATATATATAATCGCTACAAAACCATGGCAAGGAAGAAATGTCACAGAAGAGTTGCTGTGCTTTATTTTAGCCGCAAGCATTATGTCGCTTCAACGTCAGCATGAGTTAATTAAACAGCTCCATATTCAGCCATGCAGTGAGAACAAATAACATAAATGTGCCGCTCTGGTGTTGACGTTGAAATGAAATTCCAGCTTGGTGAAAGTATCAAACGTTTATAAATTTCAAAGGGCCGAATTCAGTCTTTTGCAATAGCAGCATCATGGTAGTGTATAAATCTCGCTTACCATGACGTCAGTGTTTCTGCCAGTCATCCCCTCCTCTCGTCTCTGTGTTTCTTCATATCTCTCCCACTCCCTCTCTTTTTGGAAAAGCGAGCCGAGGCCACTCGCAGATCAAGCGGAGGCCCAAATGACTTTTCCTGCGCTAATGAAATGACCAGTGGAGAGCAAGCTGAGCTAAACATGACTGCCAACCTCCAGAAAACGTATCATTATGGTATTCTGACAGCGTCAACCCCCCCGACTCCCAAAACACACACACACACACACACACACACACGTACACATACACCCATCCCCATCTGCATCTCATGGTCGGCAATCTTGAAAGAGAATGATAAATCGCCTGCGTGATCTTTCCTTCAGTTTGTCCTTTTGTTGTGTGCATGTGCTTCCATCTTCCTTTGAGTGTTTGTCTCCATTTATGTGTGTGTGTGTGTATGTGTGTGTGTTTGAGACATAGCATCCATCGCACAGAGGTTTGGGAACCACCAGGGGAAAGTCGTCGTGGGAGGAATGTGTGGAAACAGGGATGTGGTGGGAGCTCCATCAGGCCAATTGTGTATCTATCGCTTTTCCAGCGACCCATTAAGGCGCTCTGCGGTTCAGGCAGCTCTGCTGACATCTTATTAAGGTGGAATGACTGACACAGGGATTCCGGACATTTCCGCTGGTGGTGTTGGCAAGGGGATGGTCTGCTTTCGAACTCAACACAGAGCCTTGAGCCTTTTGGTCTGCATGGACAATAAAGTGTGTATGAAGGCATCAGAGCGGGGCAGCTTGAAGATGAGGAGGTGAGCCGGAGGCCGGAGGGTTGCTGGATTGAATCTGCGGGGCGAGCGTGGAGCGGCCTGGACAGGGTCAACCTCATCACGTACTGCATGATCACTGCAAAAACTCAAAATCTTACCAAGATTATTTATCTTATTTCAAGTCAAAAATGTCTTATTTCTAGTCAAAATATCTCATTACACTTAAAATAAGACATGATCACCTCAGAAGTAACTTGTTTTTAGACAATTGTCTCTTGTTTCAAGTGAAAATTTGCTTGTTTCATTGGCAAAATTTGTTTCTTGTTTCTAGCTAATTTTCACTTATTTCAAGTGAATTTTCACTTTTTCCACTGGCAAATTTTGCCAATGAAACAAGCAAATTTTCACTTGTTTCAAGCAAATTTCTCTTGAAACAAGTGAAAATTGTCTACAAACAATTTGCTTCTGAGGTGATCATGTCTTATTTTAAGTGTAATGAGATATTTTGACTAGAAATAAGATATTTTTGACTTGAAATAAGATATTTTTGACTTGAAATAAGACAAATAATCTTGGTAAGATTTTGCGTTTTTGCAGTGCATCTCCGTCTTAACAAGTGGTTTAGTCTTGTGTTCTGTCTTCAAATCTTGTTTTTCTTCAAACAAGGTATAATAAATCTTTCATTGGGATGAGATAATCAAAACTTGTTTCTAATGCTAATCAACTTCGTTCCAGATTTTTAATGGATCACGTGTCATTTTCTTGATACTAGTGAGCTGCTCTGCCTTATTCTGCCTTGTTTCAGCATATCTATACTGAAACAAGCCACACTGCATTGGAAACAAGTGGGATTATTTCATCCCACTGGCATATTTTTTTTACCTTGTTTAAAAAAAAAAATAAGATTTTAACCATGAATGAGGAGATTTTTTTGTGATGAAGCTGAGATCTTTACTATTGTGAATCTCCGTGTACTTTGCACTTGTCATTTAGTATTAGATGTGTGTTATGTGTTTTTCTTCTTTTTGCTTTTTATGGCTGCACAACAAATGTCTCTTAGTGACATAGAGCCGAATAGAATAGAGTAGAATAGAGTAGCTCTTTATTGTCCGCTAGTGAAACATCATTTGACTTCAGCCTTCAGGCCATAAAAAAAGTTAGTCAAAGGACATAACACAACAAATAAACCAAAGATAAAATAAGGTAGCGTGACCTGGATGAGCCTGACCTTGAGGAAAACTACCACCAGTGTGCCCTTGAGCAAGGCGTTTGATCCCCCTGCCTGTCCCAGTGGAGCTGCTCAGCCCGAACAGTCGTGCGTGTCGGTGCTTGTGTAAATTAGAGGCAGGGTGTTGCTGAAAAACAGCGAGTCCGCCTAACAAACTCTCCACTGCATCAATAAAGACTGAAAACAAATCGGCAGTGAATATTTAGAGGTGGTTTTTTTTTTTTTTTTTTTTTTTCACAGATGTCAGTGTTTGTCAGTGGAAAAAAATGAACCGTATATATTATATTTGCTGTTATGTGCTTGGTCATCAGAATTCCCCCTCTCCCGCTCGCTTATCAGGCTGACTTTGACTTTTTGGTCATCTTAAATCAGCAGTTTTTAACCTGTCTCCAAACTGAGAGGCTCTTGACTTTTTTTTTTTTTTTTTTTTTTTTTTTTTTGGGTGCATTTCATTTGCTCTGCCTCTTTACGACTGGCCGCCTGCCACCAGCAGGAACTCCAGGCTCGCCCACTTCACCAGCGAGCAGCCGCTGCAATGCATCAGCTTAGCCCCCCTCCATATATTTAAGTGATCGCTGACATAATTTATGAAGGGAATGAAAAATAAAGTCTGCATCGCAATAAAACAGAAAAAAAAAAAAAAAGAAAAAGATCCATAATTTATTCGGGCTCCTACAAGTCAGCACTCCTCCTCCTCCTCCTCCTCCTCCTCCTCCTCCTCCTGCGCCACCCACCCCCCACATTTCATTTCTGTGCATTTGCAGTTTTTTTTTTTTCTTCCTCTTCTCCTCCTCTTTTTCCCTCCTGGGAGAGCAGGGGGCCCAGCTTCAGGGGGTGGCGGCTGGGTTTTTTGGGCGGGTTTGGGGGTATCGAGGTGGTGTGTGTGTGTGTGTGTGTGTGTGTGAGGGGGTGGTGGTGGGGGTGGGGGGGGGTCGTTAGTGGACTGCTGGCTCCGATCTCGGAATGCCTTCACGTTTACAAACAAACTGGCTCTTTCGCTCGCCCTGTTTGCCTTTGTGGCTTTTTTTTTTTTTTTTTTTTTTTTTTTCATGGCGCGTACGGGCAAACACGCAGCGGGAAACACTGGCTTGTTGATCGCCTTCACAGACCGGCTCATAAACCTGGCCCGTATGAATGCGGGGGCCTGTGTGCTGCGTCGTTTGTGTACTTCAGAGCAGCTCCGGACACGTTTTTTTTCTTTTTTTTTTTCTCTTTTTTAATAAACCTTGAGGGGCGTCGTGGAAGTAAACAGCCACAGCCAGATAATTATTAATCGTTGAATCATGAGATTGAGACGTGAGGAGGCTAACGTGTCCCGTATGTCAGAATTCAGACGTAAATAAGAAATTACAGTTTGATTGTGCTGCAACGTTTGTCTGTTCCTGTTTATGGATGTTGCTTGGAAACAACACTAAATCACATTGTTCAACATGTGGCATCTCTCTCTCTCTCGCTCCCTCTCTCTGTCATTCTCTCTCTCCCCACACTTGTAAACAGGGAGCCGGGGTACACAGCCTCATTGTTTCGCGTCATTATTACTGACAGGCCTAAATGACTTGAATGATGGGAAACCCTCATAGAAAATTAGCCCGTGCCTGTGTGT